>NC_132861.1:1432500-1770000 GCF_048164855.1 Canis lupus baileyi
ACCCTAACCCTAACCCTTAAACTAAACCTAACCCTAAACCTAACCCTAAGCCATACCCTAACCCTAACCCAAACCCATGCCCTAACTCTAACTCTCCTGTACCCTAACCCTAACCCATACCCTAACCCTAAACCTAATCCGTACCCTAAGCCATACCGTAACCCTAATCCAAACCCGTACCCTAAACCTAACCCTAACCCCAACCCTAACCTGAACCCTAACTCTAACCCATACCCTAACCCTAAACCATAACCTAACCTGTACCCTAACCCGTACCCAAACCCTAATCCTATCCCATTCCCTAACCCGAACCCTAACATTAACCCTAAACCTAACCCTATCCTGTACCCTAACCCAAACCCTAAACCTAACCCTAACCCGTACCCTAAACCTAACCCAAACCCTAACCCTTACCAGTACCCTAACACATACCTTAACCCATACCGTTTTCCATACCATATCTCTAAACCATACCCTAACCCTAACCCTAACCCGTACCCTAACCCTAATCTGTACCCTAAACCTAAGCCTAAACCGAACCCTAATCATAACCCTAACACTAACCCTAACCCGTAGCCTAACCCTAACCTGAACCCTAAACATAACCCGAACTCTAACTCTAACCCTAACCCGTACTCTAACCCTAACCGTAACGCTAACCTGTAACCTAACCCTAACCCTAACCCTAAGGCTAAACAGTACCCTAAACCTAAACCTATCCCATACCCTAACCCTAAACCTAACCCTAAACCTAACTCTAAACCTAACCTTAACCCGTACCCTAATCCTAACCCGTACCCTAACGCTTACCCTAACCCTCACCCGTACCCTAACCCAAACTCTAACCCGTACCCTAACCCTAACCTTACCCCAACCCTAAACCTAACGAAACCCAATCCCTAATCCTAACCATAAGCCTAACCCTAACCTAATCCTAACCTTAACCCTTACCCTATCCCTAACCCTAACCCGTAACCTAACCCTAACCCTAACCCTAAACAGTACCCTAACTTTAACCCTAACCCGTACCCTAACCCTAACACTAACACTAACCCGTACCCTAAACTGTAACCTACCCGTACCCTAACCCATAACCTAAACCGTAACCTAACCCTAACCCTAACCCTAATCCTAAACCGTAGACTACCCCTAATGCTGAAACTACCCCTAACCCTAACCTGAACCCTAACCCTAAGCTTAAACAGGACCCTAACCCTAACCCTAACCCGTGACCTAACCCAAACTTTACAGCGTTGGAAGTCAGGTCGTTCCATGAATAAAGCTCTACTGCACCTGGAGACACAACCTTGAAGCCTGCAGCTTGGCCCTTGCGTCCCATGAGCTTCTGACAAACATGTCTAGTGAGGATGTTCGTAGCTCCATCTGCAGGCAGTGTGGAACTGGGAAGGACTGCGTGTCAGCTCACCTCGCAGAAGGAAGTTCCCCAGAGAGACAGCTTTCAACTAGGTACTAAGGTTTGGAAGTTAGTATGTAGCTCCCTTCTGAGGGAGGAATTACTCAGAAGTCGTTGGATTGGGCTAGGAGACACTTGCCTCTCACAAAACTTGTGTCCCGTATCGAACGACGTCCTTTTGAAGTGAAAGGTATAGGCGGTCAGCATGTGGGAGGAACAAGCCATAAGCTCATCCAAAGGAGTGTGCATCACTTGGAGGCAGGTGTCCGCTAGTCGTGAAACTGACAATGCAGACACTTGGTTCTCACTCCGCTACTGTCCCGCATAGAACGGAATGCTGTGGAAGCGATCCGTACAGGCCGTCAGATTGTGGGAGGTACAGGCCATAAGCTCAACTCTGAGAAGCGTGTATGCTTTGCAGGCAGATGTCTGCTCGCCGCTCTTTTATGGGAGTTAGAACCTAGCTACACTTCAATTGAACAAGGCTGTTGGAAATCGCTGTATTGAACTGTTACACGTGACTACAAGCCTGAAACGTCTACATGCTTTTCACAACCTCTTCCAGCACCTAACATGGTTAGGACCTATGTCTACAGGCAGTCAGGTTGCGTGAGAGTCCTGCCCTCACCTCAACTCTCACAAGGAAGCATGTCTAGAAGCCAGCTTTCAACTAGCCGCATTCTTCTGGCCCTCAGAATGCAGCAGTATTCTAACTCAGGAGGTTCCAAGAATACCACTCTACTCCACCTGGAGACACCTTCCAGGCCTGCATTATTCCACTTCCGTCTCACAAGCTTCTGAAAAGCGTCTCTGGTGAAGACGTTGGAAACACATTCTGCAGGCAGTGTGGAACTCTGAGGGACTGCGTGTGAGCCCAACTCTCGGATGTAAGTTGTCGTTGGATGCAGGGTTCAATTAGGTAGTACGGAACTTAGTATGTAGCACCAAAGACAGGAATTACTAGGAAATCGCGGGATTGAGCTTGGAGGCACTATTGTGGGCCTGGGCCTCACCTGGACGAGGTGACTGGTTCCCACCTGGGACTCAACTGGACCTGATAACTTTGCTCCACACTTTGGCCTCACCTGGCCCTGATGACTCTGGGCCCCACCTAGGCCTCAATCTGGACCTGCAGACTGTGGTCCCCACCTGGGTCTCACCTGGACCTGGTAACTCTCGTTCCCACATGAACCACACCTGGACCTGGTGACTGTGATGTTCTTCTAGCCTCACATTTACCTGGTGACTCCGGTCCCCACCAGGGCCTCACCTGGATCTGGTGACTCTGGCCTGCAGGTTGGCCTCACCTGGACCTGGTGAGTGGGGTTACCAACTGGGCCTCGCCCACAGCTGGTGACTCAGGTCCCCACGTGGGCCTCACTTGGACCTGGTGAATCTGGTCCTTACCTGGTCCTTGCCCACACCTGGTGACTCAGGTCACCACCTGGGCCTCACCTGGACCTGGTGAATCTGGTCCCCATCTCGGCCTCACCCAGTCCTGGTGACTTTGTTCCCCACCTGGACCTGATTGCTGTGGACTCCTTCTTGGGCTCACCTGGAACAGATGACTCTGATCTTATCTGGGCCACACCCAGATCTGGTGACTCTTGTCCTCACCTGGGCATCATTGGGACCTTGTTACTCTGTTCCACACCTGTGCCTCACCTGGACATGATGACTCTGCAACCCCTCTAGGCCTCACCCTGACCTGGTGACTCTGGTCCCCATCTGGATGTCACCTGGACCAGGAGATTCCAGTACCCCTCTAGGCCTCAACCAGACCTGATGACTGGTCCTCAACTGGGGCTCACCTGCACCTAGTGAATATGCTCCCCACGTGGGCCTCATCTGGACCTGGTGACTCTGGTCCCTACCTGGGCATCATCGGGACATGGTTACTATATTCCCCACAGGGACTCACCTGGATCTGGTAACTCAGTCCTCACTTTGACCTCTTCTGTACCAGGTGACTCTGGCCCCACCTGGGCCTCACCTGGAACTGGTGACTGATCCTCAGCATGGCATCACCTGACCTGGTGACTGTGGTTCCCACCGGGACCTCACCTGGACCTCATGTCTCTGGTGCCCACCTGGGCCTCACCTGGACCTGGTGTCTCTGTTACCCACCTGGGTAGCATCAGGACATGGTTACACTGTTCCCTAACAGGGACCCACCTGGACCTGTTACCTCTGGTCTTCAGCTGGGCCACACCTGGATGGTGACAATGGTTCCCACCTGGGTCTCAACTGGACCGGGTGAGTCTGATCCCCACCTCGACCACACCTGTAACTGGTGACTCTCATTACCACATGGACCTCATGTGGACCAGGTGGCTACAGTGTTTCTAGCTTCTAATGCACCTGGTGACTCTGGTCTCCATTAGGGCCTCACAGGGACATGGTGAGTGTGGTTGCCACCTGCACCTCATCTGGACCTGGTGAATCTGGTCTGTACCTGAGACTACCCTGGATATGGTGACTGTGGTCCCCACATGGGCCTCACTTGGACCTGGTGACTCTGATCCCCATCTGGGCCTCACCTGGCCCTGTTGACCATGATCCTCAACTGGGCATAATTGGGACCCGGTTACTGTGTTCCACAACTGGACCTCACCTGGACCAGGTGACTCTGGTCCCCCTTGGGGTCTCACTCTGACCTGGTGACTGTGAATTCCACTTTGGCCTGACTTGGACCTGCTGACTCTGGTTGCCACCTGCGCCTCACCTTGAACAGTTGACTCTGGTTCTTTCAAGGCCCTCCCCTGTACCTGGTGATCCTGGTCCCAACCTGGGACTCACCTGGACCTGGTTACTGTGTTCCACACCAGGGCCTCACATAGACCGTTGTCCATGGTCCCCAGCCGGCCTCACATGGACCTTTGCCTCTGGTCCCCACCTGGGCCTCACGTGTACCTGGTAACTCTGGTACTCACCTGGGCCTCATCTGTTCCTGGTGACTCTCGTCCCCACCTGGGCTTCACCTGGATCTGGTGACTCTGGTCCCCACCTGGACCTCTCCTGGACCTGGTGACTCTCTTTCCAACATGGACCTCACCTGGATCTGGTGACTCGGGTCCTCAGTTTGGCCTCACCTGGACCTGGTGACTCTCGTCCCCATTGTGACCTAACTCAGACCTGGTGAATCTTGTCCCCACCTAGGCCTCACCCAGACCTGGTGACTCTTATCCCCAGTTGTACCTCAATTCAACCTGATGTATCTTGTCCTCACGTGGGCCTCACATGGACCTGGGACTCAGCTGGATAGAGTGGCTCTGGTTCCGACATGGGGCTGACCTGATACTGGTGACTGTGGTCTCCTTCTATGCCTCACCAGGACCTGGTGATTCTGATCCTCATCTGGGAATTGCATGGCCCTAGTGACTCTGGTCCTCACCTAGGCATCATTGGGACCTGGATACTCTATTTGACACCTGGGCCTCACACTCTGGGTCTCAAACTAAATTGGTTACTCTGGTTCCCTTTCTAGGACTCACCCTTACCTGGTGACTCTGGTCCCCCCCTGGGCTTCACTTGGACCTGGTGAATCTGGTCATTACCGGGCCTCACCTGGACCTTGTGATTGCGGTCCCCACCTGGACCTCACCTGGATCTTGTGGCTCTGGTTCCCATATGGGGCTCTCCTGGACCTGGTTCCTGTGGTCTCCTTCTGGCCTCACCTGGAACAACACGACTCTGATCCATATTTGGGCCTCGCCTCTACCTGGTGACTCTGGTCCTTACATGGGCATCACTGGGACCTGGTTACTCTCTTCTATACCGGGGCCTCACCTGGACCTGGTGACTCTGGTCACCCTCTGGACCTCACCCTGACCTGGTGACTGTGGTCCCACATGGGCGTCACCTGGATGAGGTGAATGGTTCCCACAGAAACCTCACCTGGACCTGGTGAATCTGGTCCTCACATGGGCATCATGGGACCTGGTTACTCAGTTCCACATCGGGGCCTCACCTGGACCTAGTGATTCTCGTCCCCGTCTGGGCCTCACCCTGACGTGGTGACTCTGGTCCCCACCTGGATATCACCTGGACTGGGTGACTCTGGTCCTCCTCTGGGCCTCACCCGGAGCTGGGGACTCTGGTCCTCAACTGGGCCTCAACAGGATCTGGTGAATCTACTCCTCACTTAGGCCTCATCTGGACCTTGTGACTCTGGTCCCAACTCAGAACAATGGGATATGGTTACTCTGTTCCCCACCTGGGACTCACCTGGACCTGATAACTTTGCTCCACACTTTGGCCTCACCTGGCCCTGATGACTCTGGGCCACCCACCTAGGCCTCAATCTGGACCTTGTGACTGTGGTCCCCACCTGGGTCTCACTTGGACCTGGTGACTCTCGTTCCCACATGAACCACACGTGGACCTGGTGACTGTGGTGTCCTTCTAGCCTCACATTTACCTGGTGACTCAGGTCCCACCAGGGCCTCACCTAGATCTGGTGACTCTGACCTGCAGGTTGGCCTCACCTGGACCTGGTGAGTGGGGTTGCCAACTGGGCCTCACCCATACCTGGTGACTCAGGTCCCCACATGGGACTCACTTGGACCTGGTAATTCTGGTCCTTACCTGGTCCTCACCCGACCTGGTGACTCTGGTCACCACCTGGGCCTCACCTGGACCTGGTGAATCTGGTCCCCATCTTGGCCTCACCCAGTCCTGGTGACTTTGTTCCCCAGCTGGACCTGATTGCTGTGGACTCCTTCTTGGGCTCACCTGGAACAGATGACTCTGATCTTATCTGGGCCACACCCAGATCTGGTGACTCTTGTCCTCACCTGGGCATCATTGGGACCTTGTTACTCTGTTCCACACCTGTGCCTCACCTGGACATGATGACTCTGCAACCCCTCTAGGCCTCACCCTGACCTGGTGACTCTGGTCCCCATCTGGATGTCACCTGGACCAGGAGATTCCAGTACCCCTCTAGGCCTCAACCAGACCTGATGACTGGTCCTCAACTGGGGCTCACCTGCACCTAGTGAATATGCTCCCCACGTGGGCCTCATCTGGACCTGGTGACTCTGGTCCCTACCTGGGCATCATCGGGACATGGTTACTATATTCCCCACAGGGACTCACCTGGATCTGGTAACTCAGTCCTCACTTTGACCTCTTCTGTACCAGGTGACTCTGGCCCCACCTGGGCCTCACCTGGAACTGGTGACTGATCCTCAGCATGGCATCACCTGACCTGGTGACTGTGGTTCCCACCGGGACCTCACCTGGACCTCATGTCTCTGGTGCCCACCTGGGCCTCACCTGGACCTGGTGTCTCTGTTACCCACCTGGGTAGCATCAGGACATGGTTACACTGTTCCCTAACAGGGACCCACCTGGACCTGTTACCTCTGGTCTTCAGCTGGGCCACACCTGGATGGTGACAATGGTTCCCACCTGGGTCTCAACTGGACCGGGTGAGTCTGATCCCCACCTCGACCACACCTGTAACTGGTGACTCTCATTACCACATGGACCTCATGTGGACCAGGTGGCTACAGTGTTTCTAGCTTCTAATGCACCTGGTGACTCTGGTCTCCATTAGGGCCTCACAGGGACATGGTGAGTGTGGTTGCCACCTGCACCTCATCTGGACCTGGTGAATCTGGTCTGTACCTGAGACTACCCTGGATATGGTGACTGTGGTCCCCACATGGGCCTCACTTGGACCTGGTGACTCTGATCCCCATCTGGGCCTCACCTGGCCCTGTTGACCATGATCCTCAACTGGGCATAATTGGGACCCGGTTACTGTGTTCCACAACTGGACCTCACCTGGACCAGGTGACTCTGGTCCCCCTTGGGGTCTCACTCTGACCTGGTGACTGTGAATTCCACTTTGGCCTGACTTGGACCTGCTGACTCTGGTTGCCACCTGCGCCTCACCTTGAACAGTTGACTCTGGTTCTTTCAAGGCCCTCCCCTGTACCTGGTGATCCTGGTCCCAACCTGGGACTCACCTGGACCTGGTTACTGTGTTCCACACCAGGGCCTCACATAGACCGTTGTCCATGGTCCCCAGCCGGCCTCACATGGACCTTTGCCTCTGGTCCCCACCTGGGCCTCACGTGTACCTGGTAACTCTGGTACTCACCTGGGCCTCATCTGTTCCTGGTGACTCTCGTCCCCACCTGGGCTTCACCTGGATCTGGTGACTCTGGTCCCCACCTGGACCTCTCCTGGACCTGGTGACTCTCTTTCCAACATGGACCTCACCTGGATCTGGTGACTCGGGTCCTCAGTTTGGCCTCACCTGGACCTGGTGACTCTCGTCCCCATTGTGACCTAACTCAGACCTGGTGAATCTTGTCCCCACCTAGGCCTCACCCAGACCTGGTGACTCTTATCCCCAGTTGTACCTCAATTCAACCTGATGTATCTTGTCCTCACGTGGGCCTCACATGGACCTGGGACTCAGCTGGATAGAGTGGCTCTGGTTCCGACATGGGGCTGACCTGATACTGGTGACTGTGGTCTCCTTCTATGCCTCACCAGGACCTGGTGATTCTGATCCTCATCTGGGAATTGCATGGCCCTAGTGACTCTGGTCCTCACCTAGGCATCATTGGGACCTGGATACTCTATTTGACACCTGGGCCTCACACTCTGGGTCTCAAACTAAATTGGTTACTCTGGTTCCCTTTCTAGGACTCACCCTTACCTGGTGACTCTGGTCCCCCCCTGGGCTTCACTTGGACCTGGTGAATCTGGTCATTACCGGGCCTCACCTGGACCTTGTGATTGCGGTCCCCACCTGGACCTCACCTGGATCTTGTGGCTCTGGTTCCCATATGGGGCTCTCCTGGACCTGGTTCCTGTGGTCTCCTTCTGGCCTCACCTGGAACAACACGACTCTGATCCATATTTGGGCCTCGCCTCTACCTGGTGACTCTGGTCCTTACATGGGCATCACTGGGACCTGGTTACTCTCTTCTATACCGGGGCCTCACCTGGACCTGGTGACTCTGGTCACCCTCTGGACCTCACCCTGACCTGGTGACTGTGGTCCCACATGGGCGTCACCTGGATGAGGTGAATGGTTCCCACAGAAACCTCACCTGGACCTGGTGAATCTGGTCCTCACATGGGCATCATGGGACCTGGTTACTCAGTTCCACATCGGGGCCTCACCTGGACCTAGTGATTCTCGTCCCCGTCTGGGCCTCACCCTGACGTGGTGACTCTGGTCCCCACCTGGATATCACCTGGACTGGGTGACTCTGGTCCTCCTCTGGGCCTCACCCGGAGCTGGGGACTCTGGTCCTCAACTGGGCCTCAACAGGATCTGGTGAATCTACTCCTCACTTAGGCCTCATCTGGACCTTGTGACTCTGGTCCCAACTCAGAACAATGGGATATGGTTACTCTGTTCCCCACCTGGGACTCACCTGGACCTGATAACTTTGCTCCACACTTTGGCCTCACCTGGCCCTGATGACTCTGGGCCACCCACCTAGGCCTCAATCTGGACCTTGTGACTGTGGTCCCCACCTGGGTCTCACTTGGACCTGGTGACTCTCGTTCCCACATGAACCACACGTGGACCTGGTGACTGTGGTGTCCTTCTAGCCTCACATTTACCTGGTGACTCAGGTCCCACCAGGGCCTCACCTAGATCTGGTGACTCTGACCTGCAGGTTGGCCTCACCTGGACCTGGTGAGTGGGGTTGCCAACTGGGCCTCACCCATACCTGGTGACTCAGGTCCCCACATGGGACTCACTTGGACCTGGTAATTCTGGTCCTTACCTGGTCCTCACCCGACCTGGTGACTCTGGTCACCACCTGGGCCTCACCTGGACCTGGTGAATCTGGTCCCCATCTTGGCCTCACCCAGTCCTGTGACTTTGTTCCCCACCTGGACCTGATTGCTGCGGACTCTTTCCTGGCCTCACCTGGAACAGGTGACTCTGATCGTATCTGCGCCTCACCCAGATCTGGTGACTCTTGTCCTCACCTGGGCATCATTGGGACCTTGTTACTCTGTTCCACACCTGAGCCTCACCTGGACATGATGACTCTGGAACCCCTCTGGGCCTCACCCTGACCTGGTGACTCTGGTCCCCATTTGGATGTCACCTGGACCAGGTGATTCTGGTACCCCTCTAGGTCTCAACCAGACCTGGTGACTCTGGTCTTCAACTGTGCCTCACCTGGACTTAGTGTATATGCTCCCCACCTGGGCCTCATTTGGACCTGGTGACTCTGGTCCCTACCTGAGCATCATCAGGACATGGTTACTCTATTCCCCACTGGGACTCACCTGGAACTGGTAACTCTGGTCCTCACTTTGGCCTCTTCTGTACCAGGTGACTCTGGCCCCATTTGGGCCTCACCTGGAACTGGTGACTCCGATCCTCAGCATGGCCTCACCTGACCTGGTGACTGTGGTTCCCACCGGGACCTCACCTGGACCTCATGTCTCTGGTCCCCACCTAGGCCTCACCTGAACCTGGTGTCTCTGTTACCCACCTGGGTAGCATCAGGACAGGGTTACACTGTTCCTTAACAGGGACCCACCTGGACCTGTTACCTCTGGTCTTCACCTGTGCCACAGCTGGATGGTGACACTGGTTCCCACCTGGGTCTCCCATGTACCTGGTGAGACTAATCCCCACCTGAGCCTCACCTGTAACTGTTGACCCTCGTTCCCACATGGACCTCATGTGGACCTGGTGGCTGCAGTGTTTCTAGCTTTTCATGTACCTGGTAACTCTTGTCTCCTCCAGGGCCTCACTGGGACCTGGTGAGTGTGGTTGCCACCTGCAACTCATGTGGACCTGGTGATTCTGGTCTGCACCTGAGACTACCCTGGATCTGGTGACTGTGGTCCCCACCTGGGCCTCACTTGGACCTTGTGACTCTGATCCCCATCTGGACCTCACCTGGCCCTGTTGACCATGGTTCTCAACTGGGCATAATTGGGACCCGGTTACTGTGTTCCAAAACTGGACCTCACCTGGACCAGGTGACTCTGGTCTCCCTCTGGGTCTCACCCTGTCCTGGTGACTGTGAACCACACTTTGTCCTGACTTGGACCTGCTGACTCTGGTTGCCACCTGTGACTCACCTTGAACAGTTGACTCTAGTTCTTTCAAGTGCCTCCCCTGTACCTGGTGATCCTGGTCACCCCTGGGCATCACTTGAACCTGGTGAATCTGATCCCCATCTGGGACACACTTGGCCCTATTGACCATGGTTCTCAACTGGGCATAATTGAGACCCAGTTACTGTGTTCCACAACTGGACCTCACCTTGTCCAGGTGACTCTGGTCTCCCTCTGAGTCTCACCCTGTCCTGGTGACTGTGAACTCCGCTTTGGCCTGACTTGGACCTGCTGACTCTGGTTGCCACCTGCACCTCACCTTGAAATGTTGACTCTGGTTCTTTCAAGAGCCTCCCCTGTACCTGGTGATCCTGGTCCCCACCTGGGCCTCACCTGGACGTGGTGACTGTTGTCACCAACTGGGACTCACCTGGACCTGGTTACTGTGTTCCACACCTGGGCTTCACATAGACCTGTTGACCATGTTCCACAGCCGGTCTCACATGGACCTGTTGCCTCTGATCCCCACCTGGGCCTCACGTGTACCTGGTAGTTCTGGTCCTCACCAGGCCCTCATCTGGATCTGGTGACTCTGGTCCCCACCTGGTCCTCTCCTGGACCTGGTGACTCTCTTTCCAACATGGACCTCACCTGGATCTTGTGACTCGGGTCCTCAGTTTGGCCTCACCTGGACCTGGTGACTCTCGTCCCCATTGTGACCTAACTCAGACCTGGTGAATCTTGTCCCCACCTAGGCCTCACCCAGACCTGGTGACCCTTGTCCCCAGCTATGCCTCAATTCGACCTGATGAATCTGGTCCTCACGTGGGCCTCACATGGACCTGGGACTCAGCTGGATAGAGTGGCTCTGGTTCCCACATGGGGCCCACCTGATACTGGTGACTGTGGTCTTCTTCTATGCTTCACCAGGACCTGGTTATTCTGATCCCCATCTGGGCCCTGCATGGGCCTGGTGACTCTGGTCCTCACCTAGGCATTATTGGGACCTGGATACTCTATTCCACACCTGGGCCTCACTTTGACCGGGGACCTCTGGTCCAACTCTGGGCCTCAAACTTAACTGGTTACTCGGGTTCCCCCTCTGGGCCTCACCCTTTCTTGGTGACTCTGGTCTCCCCCTGGGCTTCACTTGTATCTGGTGAATCTGGTCCTTACCTGGACCTCACCTGGAACTGGTGACTCTGGTCACCACCTGGGTCTCACCTGGACTTGGTGAATCTTATTGCCACCTGGGCATCACCTGGACCTTGTGACTGTTGTCCCCACCTGGATCTCACCTAGATCTGGTGGTTCTGGTTCACATATGGGGCTCTCCTGGTCCTCATTCCTGTGGTCTCCTTTGGCCTCACCTGGAACAACACGACTCTGATCCATATTTGGGCCTCACCTGGACCTGGTGACTCTGGTCCTTACCTGGGCATCATTGGGACCTGGTTATCTCTTCTATACCTGGGCCTCCCCTGGACCTGGTGTCTCTGGTCACCCTCTGGACCTCACCCTGACCTGGTGACTGTGGTCCCACCTGGGCCTCACCTGGAAGAGGTGACTGGTTCCCACAGGGAACTCACCTGGACCTGGTGATTCTGCTGCTCACATGGGCTTCATAGGACCTGGTTACTCAGTTCCACATCGGGGCCTCATCTGGACCTAGGGACTCTCGTCCCCCTCTTGGCCTCACCCTGATGTGGTACTCTGGTCCCCACCTGGATATCACCTGGACCGGGTGACTCTGGTCCTCCTCTGGGCCTCCCCCAGAGCTGGGGACTCTGATCCTCAACTGGGCCTCAACAGGACCTGGTGAATCTACTCCTCACTCAGGCCTCGTCTGGAGCTTGTGACTCTGGTCCCACCTGGGCATCAATGGGACATGGTTACTCTGTTCCCCACCAGGGATTCACCTGGACCCAATAACTTTGCTCCACACTTTGGCCTCACCTAGCACTGATGACTCTGGGCCCCCCACTTAGTCCTCAATCTGGACCTGGTGACTCTCGTTCCCACATGAGCCACACCTGGACCTGGTGACTGTGGTGTCCTTCTAGCCTCACATTTACCTGGTGACTCCAGTCCCCATAGGGCCTCACCTGGATCTGGTGACTCTGGCCTGCAGGTTGGCCTCACCTGGACCTGGTGAGTGGGGTTGCCACCTGGGCCTCACCCATACCTGGTGAGTCAGGTCCCCACGTGGGCCTCACTTGGACCTGGTGAATCTGGTCCTTACCTGGTCCTCACCCGGACCTGGTGACTCTGGTCACCACCTGGGCCTCACCTGGACCTGGTGAATGTGGTCTCCAAGTGGGCCTCAACCTGTCCTGGTGACTTTGTTCCCCACCTGGACCTGATTGCTGTGGCCTCCTTCTTGGCCTCACCTGGAACTGGTGACTCTGATCCTATCTGGGCCTCACCCAGATCTGGTGACTCTGGTCCTCACCTCAGCATCATTGGTACCCCGTTACTCTGTTCCACACCTGAGCCTCACCTGGACATGATGACTCTGGAATCCCTCTGGGCCTCACACTGACCTGGTGACTCTCATCCCCATCTGGATGTCATCTGGACCAGGTGATTCTAGTACCCCTCTAGGCCTCAACCAGACCTGGTGACTCTGGTCCTCATCTGGGCCTCACCTGGATCTAGTGAATATGCTCCCCACCTGGGCCTCATCTGGACCTGGTAACTCTGGTCCCTACCTGGGCATCATCAGGACATGGTTCCTCTATTCCCCACTGGGCCTCAATTGGAACGGGTGACTCTGATCCTCAGCAGCATGCCTCAAATGCACCTTTCCACTAGCTGCGTTCTTATGGCCATGAGAATGTAGATACATTGTAAGACAGGAGGTTCAATGTATACCACTCTACTGCACCTAGAGACACAAGTATTGAAGCCTGCAGCTAGCTCCTTTTGTCCTATGAGCTTCTGACCAACACGTCTAGTGAGGATGTTCAAAATTTCATCTGAAGGCCATGTGGAGGGGGATCCCTGGGTGGCGCAGCGGTTTGGCGCCTACCTTGGACCCAGGGCGCGATCCTGGAGACCCGGGATCGAGTCCCACGTCGGACTCCCGGTGCATGGAGCCTGCTTCTCCCTCTGCCTGTGTCTCTGCCTCTCTCTCTCTCTCTGTGTGACTATCATAAATAAATAAAAATTAAAAAAAATAATTTGAAGGCCGTGTGGAACTGTGAGGCACTGGGGGTGAGCTCAAGCCTCAGAAGAAAGTACCCTTTGGACACTGCGTTCCACTAGCTTCCCATGTATGGAACTTAGTGTGTAGCACCAATCCTAGAGAGCAGTTCCTCACATGTCTCTGGATTGGGCTTGGAGACACTAGTCGTGTGGGCCGACACCTTCCACTAACCTCTCACAACCCTTCAGTCATGATTCAAGCCTAGGCCTGATAGGAGCGAAGTGTACCTGCAGTCAGCATGTGGGAGGTACAGGGAATAAGTTCAACTCTCAGAAGTGTGTATGCTTTACGGGCAGATGTCTGCTAGACAGTTATTGATGGGAGCTAGAACCGAGGTATACTCTAATTGAACAAGGACATTGGCAATCGCTGTATTGAACTCAGATACACGTGAGTACAGGCCTGTCACTTCCACATGCTTGTCACACAACCTCTTCCAGCACCTAACATAAAGATGCTAGGACCTAAGTCTACAGGCAGTCAGGATGTGGGACGGTCCTGCCCTGACCTCAGCTCTTACAAGGAAGCATGCCTAGAAGTCAGCTTTCAACTAGCTGCGTTCTAATGGCAGTGAGAATGTAGCAGTATTCTAATTCAGGAGGTTCCAAGACTACCACTCTACTGCACCTGGAGATACCTTCCAGGTCTGCATTGTTCCACTTGCGTCTCATAACCTTCTGACAAAAGTCTATGGTAAAGATGTTTGATATTCATTCTGCAGGCTGTATCAGACCGTGAGGGACTGAGTGCGAGCTCAACTCTCAAAACTAAGTTGCTTTTGGAAAAGGTGTTCAGCTAGCTTCTCACCTATGGAACTTAGTATGTAGCACCAGTCTAAAACAGGAATTACTAGGAAATCGCTGGATTGACCTTGGTGGCACTAGTCTTGTGTGACGGGACATTCCACTTACCTCTCACCACACTTCCATCACGCATCGAGTCTAGGCCTTTTAGAAGCGAAGTGTACCTGAAGGCAGAATGTTGAGGTAGAGATCATAAGCTCACCTTTCAGTAGTGTGTATGCCTGGGAGGCAGATTTCTGCTAACCGCTCTTACATGGGAGTTAGAACATAGCTACACTCTGATTGAAGAAGTCCGTTGGATATCGCTGTATTCAACTCAGATACACGTGAGTTCAAGCCCGACGCTTCCACATGCTTTTCTCACAACCTCTCCTAGCACCTAACACAAGGATGTTAGCAGCTATGTCTACAGTCAGGCAGGATGCGGGAGGGTCCTGCCCTGAGACAGCTCTCAAAAGGAAGCATGCCTCAAAGCCAGCTTTCTACTAGCTGCGTTGTTATGGCCTTCAGAACGTAGCACCACTGTAAGTCAGGACGTTCCATGTATACCGCGCTACTGCACCTGGAGAGACAAGCATTGAAGCCAGCAGCTAGCTCCTTGTGTCCTATGAGCTTCTGACAAACATGTCTAGTGAGGATGTTCGAAATTCCATCTGAAGGCTGAGTGGAACTGTGAGGGACTGGAGGTGAGCTCAAGTCTCAGAAGCAAGTACCCTTTGGACACTGTGTTCAACTAGCTTCTCATGTATGGAACTTAGTATGTAGCACCAATCTAATTGAGCAGTTCCTCACGTATCTCTGGATTGGGCATGGAGACACTAGTCATGTGGGCCAGGACCTTCCACTAACCTCTGACAAAACTTCTGTCACGCATCGAGCCTCAGCCTGATAGGAGCGAAGTGTATCAGCAGTCAGCATGTGCGAGGTACAAGGCATAAATTCAAGTCTCAGAAGTGTGTATGCTTTGCAGGCCGATGTCTGCTAGACATCGAGGGGAGGTATACCCGAGCTACACTCTAATTAAACAAGGACGTTGGCAATCGCTGTATTGAACTCAGATTCACATAAGTACTGTCCTGACACTTCCACTTGCATTTCTCCAACCTCTTCCAACACCTAAAATAAGGATGTTAGCAGCTACGACTACAGGCAGGCAGGATGCGGGAGGGTCCTGCCCTGAGCTCAGCTTTCAAAAGGAGCATGCCTCGAAGCCAGCTTTCTCTTAACTGCGTTCTGATGGCCATGAGAACATGGCAGCATTGTAATTCAGGATGTTCCATGAATACCGCTTTACTGCACCTGGAGACACAACCTTGAAGTCTGAAGCTTGCCCTTTGCGTCCCATGAGCTTCTGACAAACCTGTCTAGTGAGGATGTTTGTAACTGTATCTGTAGGCAGTGTGGAACTGGGAAGGACCACGTTTCAGCTCATCTCCGAAGGGGAGTTCCCCAGAGAGAGAGAGCTTTCAGGTAGGTACTCAGTTTTGGAAGTTAGTAGGTAGCTCCCATCTGAGGGAGGAATTCCTCAGAAGTTGCTGGATTGAACTAAGACACATTTGCCTCTCGCAAAACTTCCGTCCCATATCGAACGAAGTCCTTTGTAAGTGAAGCGTACAGGCGGTCAGCTTGTGGGCTTTACAAGCCATAAGCTCAACCAAAGGAGTGTGCATGCCTTGCAGGCAGCTGTCCGCTAGGCACGAAATTGACAAGGCAGACACTTGGTTTTCACTCCGGTACTGTCCCGCATACAATGAAATGGTGTGGAACAGTAACGTACAGGCAGTCAGGATGGCGGAGGTACAGGCCACAAGCTCAACTCTCAGAAGTGTGTATGCTTTGCAGGCCGATGTCTGCTAGACACTTATCGAGGCAAGGTATACCCGAGCTACACTCTAATTGAACAAGGACGTTGGCAATCGCTGTATTGAACTGAGATACACGTGAGTACAGTCCTGACACTTCCACTCGCATTTCTCCAATCTCTTCCAGCACTTCACGTAAGGATGTTAGCAACTATGAGGCTGGGCAGGCAGGATGCGGGAGGGTCCTGCCCTGAGCTCACCTCTCACAAGAGAGCTTGCGTAGAAGTCAGCTTTCAACTCGCTGCATTCTAATGGCCGTGAGACCATAGCAGTTTTCTAACTCAGTAGGTTCGAAGAATACCACTTTACTGCACCTGGAGACACCTTCCAGGCCTGCATTATTCCACTTGCATTTCACAAGCTTCTGACAAACGTCTCTGGTGAAGATGACCTAACCCTCGCCCTAACCCTAAACCTAGTCCTAACTTTAACTCTAACCCCTAACACTAACCCCTAACCCTAAATCACACCCTAACCCCTAACCCTAACTACAAACGTAGCCGAACCCTAACTCTAACCATAACCCAAACCCCAACTCCTAACCTCCTGCCATAATCCCTAAAGTCTAAACCCTAACCCTAACTCTAACTCCTGTCCCTAACCCAAACCCCCATCCTAACTCCTAACCACTGACCCTTACCCTTATCCCTCACCCTAACCTCTAATCTGTAACCATAAGCATAATCACTAACCCCTAACATCTAACCTAAGCCTAACCACCAACCACCTCCCCTCCCCTGACCCTACCATTCATTCTACCCATTCACTTACCCTATGGTTCTGAGGAGTCCATTCTGACATGGACGTGGCCCCCAACGGTGCCTCCAGAGTCCTCCAGGGGGTCCTGAGGAAGCCGGGCTCCTGTGAATGCGGACGTGGCCCCACGTGTTCCAGAGTCATAGTCAGTGGGTCCTGAGTACTCCGGGTCTCCTCTCAACGTGGAGTATGCCTCCTCTGGAAGGAGGAGGAACATCCTTCTGGATGCCTCACATCCTCTGGAAGCCTCACAGCAGGTTCTCAGGAGGCCGGGAGGTCCTCTCAGCCTGGACATGGCCCCATGTCCCCTGAAAACTCACCGCGGTCCTGAGGAGGCTGTGGGTTCCTGTCAGCCTAGACGCAGCCTCATGTGTCCTGAAGACAAAGTGCAGGTCCTGAGGAGGACGCGGGTCCTCTCAGTCTTGACGTGGCCCCACATTTTCCACAGCCTCACCATAAGACCTGAGGAGGCCGGGGGCTCTTGTCAGAATGGACGTGGCCCCAAATCATCCGAATCATTCACAGCGTGTCCTGAGGAGGCCGGAGACTTCTGTCAGTGTGGATTCGGCATCCACATTTTTCTTAGGCCTCACCACAGGCTCTGACAAGGATGGGGTCTTCTGTCCGCATGGACGCATCTCCATATTTCCCGAAGTCTACACCGGGGGTCCTGAGGACATCAGCGTCTGGTTGTGTGGACATGGCCCCACGTCCTCCCGAAGCATCACCGCAGGTTCTGAGGTGGCTGAGGCTCCTGTCACTGTGGATGCGGCCCCCAGCTTCCAGAAGACTCAACTTATGTCCTGAGAGGCCAGTTAGCTCCTGCCAGAGTGGACGCGGCGCACCATCTTTCAGAAGCCTCCCCACATGTTCTGAGGCAGCCCAGGGGCTCCTGTGAGCGTGGATGGGGGCCCACATCTTACTGAAGCCTCCCCGCAGGTCCTGAAGCGGCCCAAGGGCTCCTGTCAGCGTGAATGTGGGCCCACATCTTCCTGAAGCTTCACCGTGTGTCCTGAGGAGACCAGGGCTCCTGTGAGTGTGAACGCTGCCCAATATCCCCCTGAAGACTCCCCGCACATTCTGAGGAGGCTGTGGCTCATCAGCATGGACATGTCCCCACGTCTTCCTCAGGCCTCCCCAGCACAGGCTGGCTCATGTTAGTGCAGGCAGACGAGGCCTACTGCACATGCGTGCCCCTTGGGCGGTGCCTGGGCTTGGGCGCCCCCTGCGGGATCCTCAGGCACTACAGGAGGCTGTGAAGGAGGCACGTGCCCATCCCGGGGCCCACCTCTGCCTCCTTCCAGGCTCCATCTGTGGCCTGTTAGATTCGGAAACGTCTGACTGAAAAGGAGCCCAACACACAGCTTCCCCAAAAATACTTAAGGATAAAGAATTGGAGCCCAAAGGATGCAAAATGAAATGTGGACCAGACTTTTACCACTTCCTATAAAACTCACTCAACCCTCTTCCACTGTGGGCAGGATGGCGGGCTGGTGCAGACACCATGGAAACAGTGTGGAGGCTCCTCCAGAAGTTACAAATAGAGCTGCCCTGCGACCCGCATGTGTAAAGCCTGGAGCTCACTCCGAAGATACAGATGCAGTGAGACGTGGGACAACTGCACCCCAATGTCCACAGCAGCCAGGTCCACAGTAGCCACAATATGGGAGGGCCCTCGGTGCCCTCTGGCAGATGATGGATAAAGAGGATGTGAGATAGATGATGGCCATAGAGAGCGGAATGGTACTCACCTATCAAAGAGCAGGAAATCTTGCCATTTGCAATGACGTGGATAGAAGTAGAGGGATCTTAAGTGAAATAGGTCAGTCGGAAAAGAGAATGACCGTGTGGTGTCATTCATAGGTGGAATTAAAGAAGCAAAGCAGATGAACTACTGTGAAGGGAAGGAAAAACAAATAAGATGAAAACAGATGCAGGAAATACAGACTCTTAATTATAGAAAACAAACTGAGTGTTGCTGCAGGGGAGGGGACAGGGGAGAGGATAACAGGGGACTGGCATGAAGGAAGGCACGTGGTGTCACGAGCACTGCGGTTTTCTCCAACTGGTGAATCCCTGAATTCTTCCTCTGAAAGTATAATACACTATACGTTAATTAATTGGCTTTAAATTAAATTAAGTTAAAAAATCAGTTGTATCAGAGCACGTTTCCTTCTGGACTCTCGGTTCTGCTCCTTCAGCTTATGCTGGGACCAACCCTCGTGGGTCTGGTTTGTTTAAGTAGGCATCAGGCCTCGTCCATGGACCAGCCCAGGGCTAGAAATAACGACCCCGAGATCAGGACCAGAGGTGAGGTCAGGAGTCAGATGCTTAACCGACGGAGCCAGGCGGGGTCCCGAGGACAACACTGCTTTATCCTGTGTCTCTGTGACATTGTTTGAAATAGGAAAGTGCTGCGTCCCACTCTGTCCTGCTTCTCCAATACTGATTTGCTCTCCGGGGTCATTTGTGGGGGCGGATGGATGTTATGGGTTTTTTTTTTCCTATTTATAGGATCTGCCACCATGATTTGACAGGAATGACATTGAAATAGAGGGTGGCTTCAGGAACTGCGGACATTTTCACAAGATGAGGCTCCCAAACCACGAGCCCAAGATGGCCTCCCAGAGCCTGGTATGGCTCAGTGCACAAGTCTTCTGCTCCTTTGGTTCAGTCTCATTATTTATTCTCTGTGATGCTCCTGAGAAAGGAGTCACATCCATCATTTCCTTCCTGAGTGCTCATTGTCAGGACACAGCAAGCCCCAAAATAGAATAAAAACTGAGCCCAGGCCAAGGGCAGGAAGCCCCTATTAGAACAGATCTCAATGCCCTTGAAGGCCCCATATCAAAATGTAAACAGAACTTGAGGAATTGCTCCAGCCCTTCGGGAGTTCCCCGAGACCAGTCCTTAAAACTAAGCTAAAACCCACCTCGGGGTCCAAGTCCCTGCCCCATTGTGTCGGGTATATATGGACACAAGCTCGAGCTTGTAAATAAACCCTCGTGTGTTTGCATCAGTGTCAGCTTCTCGGTGGTTTCTCGGATTCGCAATCTCGGGCACAACAGTCTAAGATACAAAAACAAAACCAAAAGAAGCTCAGACGCAGGTAGAGTGAACGTAGGGTTCTGAGAGAAGCGGCGGAAACCCGGGGGCTTGGGAGCTCTTCTGTGGAGGCCCCAGCAGACTGGGGGGCAGGATGCTCAGCCCCAGAGCCAGAGGACCTAGAGACCCCACCTGCATCCCGCCCATCAGGGCCTGGTCTCAGGGAGCAGCACAGCGCCACCTGCTGGAGCCCAGAGGCGCTGACGCCCACCCCGCCTCTGACCCGCGCAGGTGCATCTCCCAGGCAGATGTGCACCTGACAATCAGCGCCAAGGCCCATGCCCAGACCCCACACAGACCATTTGATGCCACCAAGTTGTCAGACCAGAGAGGCTGCAGAGCTTCAGCTCTGCCTCGAAAGTAGAGTCTAGATTCCTTTGTAGTTTGTGCTCTTTTTTCATTTATTTTCTTTGATTCTATTTTATTAATTGCCTTATTTTAACTTTTATGTATGTACCTTATATATTTCTTATTTTTACTTTCATGGTACTTTAATTGTGTTTCTTATTTTGGGATTTAGAATCTTTTAATGAGCAGGCCAAAATAATCTGGGTTTTTTTTGGGGGGGAGGGCAGTTGTTATTGTTTGTCTTGGTTTTTCTTTTTCTTCCTTCTTTCTTTTCTGGAATAAATAATGAGATGGAGAAATTCTCCTCCATAAAATAACATGAGGTAGTACTCACAGCCAGGAAGTTCATCAATACACATATATGATATCTAACTACAGTTTAAAACAATGATTATAAAGATAGCAGCTGGGCTGGAAAAAGAGCACAGAAGAAAACTAAATCCCTTACTGTAGAAATAAAAGAACTAAAATCTAGTCAGGCCAACGTTAAAAATGCTATAACTGAGATGCAGTCCCAAGTGGAAGCCTTAAAAACAAGAAACGTTATGGACCATAGAGGCAGATTTTGGGAACTCAGCCACTTATTAAAACAATAACATTCATATAATAGGAGACTCAGAAGATGAAGAGAGAGAAAAGGTGGGCCTTGCTCAGCCATTAGAAACGACATATACCCACCATTTGCTTCAAGGTGGATGGAACTGGAAGGTATTATACTGAGTGACGTAAGTCAATCGGAGAAGGACAAACATTGTATGTTCTCATTCATTTGGGGAATATAGATAATAGTGAAAGGGAATATAAGGGAAGGGAGAAGAAATGAGTGGGAAATATCAGAAAGGGAGACAGAACATAAAGACTCCTAACTCTGGGAAAAGAACTAGGGGTGATTGAAGGGGAAGTGGGCGGTGGGTGGGGGTGAATGGGTGACAGGCACTGACGGGGGCACTTGACGGGATGAGCACTGGGTGTTATTCTGTATGCTGGCAAATAGAACACTAATAAAAAGTCAATTTATTATTTAAAAAAAGAAAGAAACAAAGAGTGGCACCTGGTTTGCTCAGTCAGTTAAGCTTCTGTCTTAGGCTCGGATCATGATCCAGGTCCCAAGGTAGGCTCCCTGTTCAGCTGGGAACCTGCTTCTCTCTCTCCCTCTGTCCCGCTCGCTCATGCTTTTTCTCTCCTCACTCTCTCAAATAAATAAATAACATCTTTGAAAAAAACAATGAAACAAACCTAAGGGAAGAGAAATCTCCCATGTAGAAGAATTTCAAACAATTTGTGCAGACATTCCACCGTCAAGTTCATGAGCATAGCTTCCCACTCTTATGTGTGCAATACACATAGTAACTTCCTTCTACAAAATATATTATGAAAAACTTAAAATAATAATGATAATATAATAATAATAATAATAATAATAATAATCAGTTTACTACGGAGAAAGCTGACAAACCCTACTTCAGCAAGATGACCAGAACGATGCCAAGACTGATAAATCATGTAGATAGTATCTATTCTTTGTATGATATAATGAAAATGACAGTATATCTCTGTATATAATCTACAGAAATATTTCAATCATGATATAAACAACAGACATGTCCCAACTGAGGGAAATTTTACAAAATAATCTACTTCTCAAAGTGTTCCAGTTCAACAAATCAAGGAAAGGCTGAAAGACTGTCACAATCCAGAGGAGCCTAAGAAAATAGGAGGACAAATAGAATGTCATATGAGGGGTGGTAACTTAGCAAAAACTAAGGAAATCTGAATAAAGTATGGTCTTGGTTAATGCGAATATTTTAATATTGATTCATTAGCTAATATTTGTACCATACTAATATAAGATATCAATAATTGGAGAAATTGAGTGCAAGTGCATGCGAATGCTCTGTACTATCTTCTCAATTTTCCTATAAATCTTTGTTTTTTTCCTAATAAATAAGATTTATTTTGAAAATTGACTAAAATGAGTCAGGCTCCAAGTGTGAAGACATTTTAAGAATCGTTGAATTAATTTTGCCTTATTCTTAAAGAGTTCCTTCGATGGGAACAAAGTAAGAATTTTAGATCAGAAGGAAAGAAAAACACTTAGGAACACGTATAATGCCTCCTCAACCTGAAAAGCAGGAACGGATAATAAATAGCAAAAATCAGATAAAAATAATTCTAGTATAATAGACACCATATTGCAAGTGCGTTTAAAATTAGCAATGTATAACATTTATTTCCCTGACATTTGTCTTCCAGAGAGTTCACAGTATTTCAGTGTCAGTTGAAAAAGGGGAAGAATCTCAGGGAAGAATCCTTCACATAATAATAGGACCATTGAAAAAAAAAAAAGGACCATTGGTAATAATGTCTCTCAGTTCTTTCCAAATCCATAAAGATGCATTTCCTGATGAGTGACTGTGCTGTGAAGAAAGAGAAGACATTCCCTCATCCCTCTGATTTACTTGTGTCAGAATATTTTAAGCATAGTACTACAGATAGTAAATTATCCTTATTAACAGGAAATACGTCTCAGATTGGAATCTGAGCAATCAGAAGTGCAGAGAAAAAACACTTTGACTCGCTCTTCATCTTATAAAGACAAAGGACAGCTTTTCTATGTACAAAGTCAGTTGTCAAGATAGCCTCAGGGAGTAAGAGTCTGCAGCATCGAATCCCGCTGCACATAGGGATGCCCAGGAGCCAGGTCTTCCTGATTCCAAATCCCTGGGCCTGTCCCCCAACACAGGCTGCCAGGCTGAGGTCATTTGCAATTGCTCTCTTAGGAGCTCCTGGGAAGGGGGTAGGAGCTAGCTAGGATGGGAATGGACGCAAGGAGGCCGAGAAAATGAAGGCCTTTCCACTTTAAGTTCAGCGTTCGAAAAAACGTCAAGCCATCCCAGGCCCCTGTGAAGAAGAGCTGAAATTTACATTACTTCAGTTGCAGGAAAAAAACAAAAGTTTACAGCTTATTGCCCTGGAAAGCCCCACAATAGAATAAGAACTGAGCCCACGCCAAGGGCTGGAATCCCCTATTAGAATGAGAACAGAGCTCAATGCCCTTGAAAGCCCCATATCAAAATGTAAACAGAACTTGAGGGGGGATCCCTGGGTGGCGCAGCGGTTTGGCGCCTGCCTTTGGCCCAGGGCGTGATCCTGGAGACCCGGGATCGAATCCCACATCAGGCTCCCGGTGCATGGAGCCTGCTTCTCCCTCTGCCTATGTCTCTGCCTCTCTCTCTCTCTCTCTGTAAAAAAAAAAAAAAAAAAAAAAAGAACTTGAGGAATTGTTCCAGCCCTTCTGGAGGTCCGTGAGAGAAGGCCTTAAAATTAAGCTAAAACCCAACTCGGGGTCCAGGTCCCTGCTCCACTGTGTTGGGTTCGGGTGTACTTGAACACAAGCTCGAGTTTGGAAATCAACCCTCATTTGTTTGCATTGGTGTCAACTCTGTAGTGGTTTCTCAGATTCGCAATCTTGGGCACAACACCCCATGTCCCCTCCCACCTGAGCTGAACCCCTATGCCCTCCAGCCCAGGCTGTCCCTCAGTCACCTCCCCGCCCACTACAGCTGGGCACAGGCCCTCACACAGTTCCACGGGCACGGTGGGCACTCCCACCATTCCCGGGCTCCCAGAGGAAGGAAGGAGGTTTCTGCAGGACACACTCCCATGGTTGCCCCAGGGCTCCATGACCAGCAAAGCAGCTCGTGACAGGTCAGGGTCTGTATCCCTCATGCCTGCTCCTCCTCCCCGGTTTTCCCACAGGAAATGAAGAAGGAGGCCCTGGTCTCCTCCTAGGACATCACGCAGGTAGACCTGGATGTCAACAGGACATTCAGCAGTCACATCATGTTTTGGTACTACTACAGGGTAGGGTGAGGCTGAGGGGCCAGGGGGTTCGGGCTCCGGGGGAGGACCAGGGGCTTCTGGGTCGGGAACACAGGGCTTCCCAGGCTGGGAGAAGAACAGCACCAGCAACACACAGCTGCATGGTAAGGTGCTGGGGATGTACCCCGTGCCCCCTCCCCCGGGTTCTCAGGGATGAGGAGGCCACTAGGATGGGGCCTCCAGGGGTTGCCATGTGAGCTGAACCCCAAAGGTGTGAGGGACGGCCCTCTGAAAAGCAGGGGGCGGGGGGGCGGGCCGTGGGGGGCAGTAAGGGGACCTGGGGGCTGGGTGTATGGCTGTGACTGGAGGAAGACACACATCGATCCGATGAGGTTCGGACGGGTCAGGGTGACACCCCCTCTCGGTGCTTTATATATTTCTAAATTCTATGCATTTAATTTGAGACAATTTGCAATTTGTAAACATACATAGTATGATGACCTGAGATATTGCCCCCAGTCCAGCCAGGGCCCTGCACTGACCACACGGGGACCCAGGAGCAGGTGTCACAGCAAACCCGAGACTGGGGTCGCCTTTATCTGTAGACGTCTCCCCATGCATCTTAGAGAAAGGGTTTGCCGGGTGTCTGCCAGCCCCCCACCCCATCCCCCAATTTCCCAGAAACACATCATCCCCCTACATCATCATTCCCCATGGCCTTGCCCCTACACCATCCCCCTCACACACACAAAGCCCCACACAATCCCCACCCACACTATACCTCAACACTATCCCCCCTACACCAGCCCCCAACTCCACCACCATCATACCCATGCCCCCACACCATCCCCCCTCACACCATCAGCCCTGAGCAAGGACCCGGTGCAGCTGCCCCCTGTGGGACATGCTCAGCCTCCCCGGGGTTCTTTGGATACCCTGCTCCCATCAGAAGCCTGGGTGTCCCATAGAGTACCCAGGGGTTGCAGGGAGGAGGGAAGACAGGGAGCCCCCGACATGGTGTGTGCAGGTGAGTTGTGCAGAGGACCCACTGTGCCCTGCCTCCGCCCACTGTCCCTCCTGGAGCGTGGCACACCCTGCACAGGACACCAGCCCCTAACCTAGAGGGACCTGGGCTGACTGGGCACCAGGCTCTGGGGAGCTGGGTTGATTTGAGCCCCAACCAGGCCCAACACAAAGACTAATGGGATCCAGCCCCCCCATGGCCGTCGCCAGCCCTGGATTCTGGCCCCGGGCTGAGCGAGCCTTCTCACAGTTGAATGTGGCCTCCTGGGCACTGGGCGAGCCCGACAGGTCCAGGTCGCTGACCTAGGGCAGACCGGGAGATCCCGGGACACCCCAGGGTGGGGAGAGCAGGGGTAGACCGGTGGGCCCCACCCATACCCACACCAGGAGGCAGGCTCCTACAGGTGTTGGGGCCCCAGGGGTCCCAAGGCCGGGGTCCAGCTGCCCTGCAGGGACCCAGCACAGGAGCCCATGAGCTGCAGTTCCAGGTCAGCTCTGCTGTCCTCAGAACCGTCACTCAGGCTGAAGCCTCAGGACACACGCCCCCAACCAGAGTCCACACATGCTTCCAGGTGGGGGACTCCAGCACTCACCCCCCCACCCCGTGTGATTCTTGCCCTCCCCTTAAGACTAAAAGGTCTCCTTCCCCAGGGGAAGGCGCGCACCCTCTGCTCTGAGCCCATTTGCTGTACAAATTCAATAAAGTGTTGTGGTGTGAAAATGCACAACCAGCCTGTTTCTGTGTCTCCCAGAACTCTGAGTATAGGGCGTGGAGAGACCCCCAGAGAGGAGGAGGGGGCACCACCGAGGCCCCAACCAGCCCATGCAGGGGCGCCGCTAGGTACACACAGCTGACGTCCCACGTGCCATCCAGGGGTGGCTGGACGCCAGGGTCAGGCCTCACAGACTTTAATGGGACTCAGCCTGTGCCCTGTGCGCCAGAATGGGCGGGACAGAGTGACAACCAGGGAGCCTCAGGTCACCAGGGTCTGTGCAAAGTGACCTGAGAGGTCACTGCTCCCTCTGTCCAGGGGGCCGGGCCTGGCCGGGTTCCAGGGCACTTCCTCCCCTCCCCGCATCTCCGTGCCTGGGTGCCTTGGGCACAGAGGGCCTGCGGGGCGGTCAGTGTGGCCGTGGAAGTGATATCAGGACAGCAGGCCCTTGTGCTGTGCCCAAGATTGCGAATCCGAGAAACCACCAAGGAGCCGACACCGATGAAACTCCTGAGGGTCTCTTTACAAGCTGGAGCTTGGGTCCAAGTGCACCAGACACATTGGAGCAGGGACTTGGACCCTGAGACTAAGAGGTGAGGCAGCTCGTGGACCAGTGGACCATGGGATACGCAGAAAGTTGCACAGTCATGTCGGTCCACATGTAGTTGGCAGACTGAATTACACCTTACCCTATAGTATCCACTTGAGCTGGTCTATTACTTTGGTCAGAATTGGTGCATGATTTTGGCGGGCACAAAGCAGGGTTACCTTGTTATGAGCCGATTTCCAATTAGGGTGTGCCCAGCGGCCTGACTAGGGTGGGGCAGCGCCTTAAGCCATAAGTAGACCATTTGGGGGTCATAGGGGAGGTGGCGGGTGTAGCACAAAATGGAATGAGCCCTGCTCTGTTTGTCCAGGGGTAAGGGATTTTTGTTAAATTTCCTGGGTCCCACACTTACAGCTCATGCACCTGGGCCACCCTCACCAGGTGGACCCAACATGCACACCTTCTGGTTCTGGATCTCTCATACCAACGTGTGGAGGGCACCCTCCTTGCCTGAGTGAGTAGGGGGTGGGTGAGCATGGGGCTCGGCCTAAAGGCCAGTCAGGACAGGGGACCGACAACCCCAGCCCCATCCCCACCCTGACTCCCACATACCGGCAGCCACATGGCTCCCCGCCATAGGCAGCTGACTCCTCATGAGCTCCCCCCAAGTGTGGCCCGAACGTCTGGCTCCCTGCTGGAGAGGCATTGGGGAGAAGAGAAGCAGCAAGCGCTTGGCAGGACCCACTGCCGGACATGGGAATGTGGCCAAGCCGGACCTTCCAGCTCAGCTGACCCTCCAGCAGAAAGACACTGCATGAGCGAGCCCCGGGGTGGACAGGAGAGCCCAGCTAGCCACCCAGCGCCAGCACCAGAAATGAGGTTTTGCCAACCATTTCGGGGTTTTGGGTTACCCAGCCATAGGATCCAATAGCTGCACGTGATAGCTGCATGTCATAGAGACACACTCACCCCAAAACCAACAAAAGTCGGAATGCCCCCAATGTTGTCAAACAGCAGCCAGATGGTTACATACAAGTCGCTGTGATCCCCAATAGGATACATGAAGACGCTATAAACCATGACTGCAGACGTGCTGGAGGCACGGAGATGTGCCTGCTGGGTACCAACAAGGAGCACAGAGGGAAAGGAAGCATCCTACGGACAGGGGGCACCTCCTAGGAAAGGACACCAGGTCCCTGTGAAGGCTACAGAGGGTGAAATCTCTCCTCTTCTCTTTGTGCTTCTGGTTTTCCTCCTACATGCCATTGTCCTCAATCATATTAGAAAGAAGTTATTTTATGTTTTTAATTTTCTTTTTATTGGAGTCCAATTTGTATGAATTCTTTCTTCAGCAAGGGTGTCATTCAGGAGAGAAGAAGAGAGAAAGATTTTCCTAGACAGGCAACATAAAAAGGAGTTCATGACCACTTTACCAGTCCAGTAAGGAATTTTAAGAGGGACTCTTCTAGTGGGGGAAAAAAGAGACCAAAAGAAACAAAGACTAGAAAGAACCAGAGAACGTCACCAGAAACAGCAACTCTTCCGGAAACACAAAGGCACAAAGTTCATATCTTTGAATAATCACTCTGAATGCTGATAGACTAAATGCTCCAATCAAAAGATATAGGGTATCAGAGTGGCTTAAAAAACAGGATCCGGGATGCCTCGGTGGCTCAGGGGTTGAGCCTCTACCTTTGAATCAGGGTGTGATCCTGGAGTCAGGGATCGAGTCGCATATTCTGCTCCTGGTGGGGAGCCTGCTTCTCTCTCTGCCTAATTTTCTACCTGCCTCTCTCTCTCTCTGTCTCTCTCTGTCTCTCTCTCTCTCTCTCATAAATAAAATCATTATAAAAAAAACAAGATCCATGTATGCTGCCTACAAGATGCTCACATTAGACTTATAGACACCAGGAGATTGAAAGTCAGGGGATGGAAAGTCATCTATCACGCTAATGGATATCAAAAGAAAGCTAGAGGACCCATACTTATATCAGACAAAGGAGATTTGAAACCTAACCCTGGGGGATACCTGTTGGCTCAGTGGTTGAGCATCTGCCTTCGGCTCAGGGGTGATCCTGGGATCCCAGTATCGAGTCCCACATCGGCCTCCCTTTGTGGAGCCTACCTTTCCCTCTGCCTATGTTTTGCCTCTGCTTCTCTGTGTATCTCTCATGAATAAATAAATAAAATATTTAAATTTCAAAAAAGAAAGAACAAATAGTATAAGAAGAGATGAAGAAGGACATTATTTCATAATTCAAAAGACTCTCTATCAAGATCAAACAACTAAATATTTATGCTGCCAACATGGGAGTACCTAAATATAGAAACCAATTAACAGCAAACGTACAGGAACTCACTGATAATAATACAGTGACAGGGGATTTTAACACCCACTTCTGGCAATGGACCGATCATCTATACAGAAAATCAACAGGGGAACAATAGCCTTGACACACTGGACCACAGGGACTCAACAGATGTAGTCTGAACATTTCATCCTAAAGCAGAATACACATTCCTTCCTTTCTTTATTATTTATGATAGTCACAGAGAGAGGGAGAGAGAGAGAGGGGCAGAGACATTGGCAGAAGGAGAAGCAGGCTCCATTCACTGGGAGGCCGACGGGGGATTCGATCCCGGGTCTCCAGGATCGCAACATGGGCCAAAGGCAGACGCTAAACTGCTGCGCCACCCAGGGATCCCTACACATTCCTTTCAACTGCACATGGGACATTCTACAGAACAGATCATATCATGGCCCACAAATCAGCCCTGAACAGGTACAACAGGTACAAGAAGGTTGATATCACACCCTGTACATTTTTGGACCATGCCACTATGAAACTTGAAGTCGACACTAAGAAAAAAAAAATTGGACAGACCAAAAATACGTGGAGATTATGAACATCCTACTAGAGAATGAATGGAGCAACCAAGAAATTAAATAGGAAATTTAAAACAAATGAAAATGAAAACATGTTTCTCAAAACCTCTGGGATGTAGCAAAGGCAGTCCTAAGACGGAAGTACATAGCAATACAGGCCTACCTCAAGAAACAAGAAGTCTCCAATACACAACCTAACCCGACACCTAAAGGAGCTGGAAAAGGAATAGCAAACATAGCCTGAAGCCTACAGAAGAAGGGAAAAAATAAAGATGAGAGAAGAAATAAACAATGCAGAAACAACAAAACAGAATGGAATAACGAAACTAAGAGCTGGTTCTTCAAAATAATTAATAAAATAGACAAAGCCCTAGCCAGCCTTATCAACGAGAAAAGAGAAAAGACCTATATAAATAAAGTCACAAATGAGAGAAGAGAGATCACAATCAACACCAGAAAAATAAGACAATTATAAGGGAATACTATGAAAGATTATACGCTAACAAACTGGGAGACCAGGAAGAATTGGAGAGATCCCTAGAAATGTGCAAACAATCAAAACTGAAATAGGAAGAAATAGAAAATGTGAACAGACCCATAACTAGCAAAGGAATTGAATCAGCAAGGCACCTGGGTGCCTCAGTGGTTGAGCATCTGCTTTGGCTCAGGTCACGATCCCAGGATCCTGGGGCATCAAGTCCCACATCAGGCTGCCCACATGGAGCCCCATTTTCCCTCTGCCTGTACCTCTGCCTCTCTGCATCTCCCATGAATACATAAATAAAATGTTTAAAAAAGAAAAAGATATAAAGATGAGAAAGGACCCAAATAAAATCACAAATGAGATAAGAGAAATAACAACCAACACTACAAATACAAACGTTTATAAGAGAATATTATGAAAAATTATATGCCAGCAACCCCGAACCTGGAAGAAATAGATCAATTCCTAGAAATATATAACATAGCAAAAATGAAAAATGAAGAAATAAGAAACTTGAACACACAGATAACCAGCAGAGAAATTGAATCAGCAATCAAGAATCTCCCAACAGGAGATGCTTAGATCAATAGAATAGAATGGAAAGCTGAAACAAGATACAAACCTGTAACTCTATGGTCCATTGATCGACAACAAGGCAGGAAGGAATATCCAATGGCACAAAGACAGTCTCTTCAACAAACCCTAACCCTGACCCCAGGATAAGAACAAATGGTGTTGGGAAAACCAGGCAGCCACATGCAGAAGAATGAAACGGGACCACTTTCTTACACCATATATATAAAAAATAAATTCAAAATGGATGAAAGACCTAAATGTGAGACCTGAAACCATACAAAGAAGAAAAGATAGGCAGCAACATCTTTGACATTGCCCATTGGATCTTCTTTCCAAATATGCATCTGAGGCGAGCAAAACAAAAGCAAAAATCCTATTGGGAGTTCATCAAATTGAAAAGCTTCTGCAAAGTGAAGGAAACAAGCAACGCTAAAATGCAACATACAAAATGAGAGGAGATATTTGTAAGCAACACATCCAATAAAGAGTTAGTATGCAAAATACGTAAAGCAAATATAAATCTCAGCATCCTAAACACAAATTATCCAACTGCAGATGGGCAGAAGACATGAATGGACTTTGTCTCTGTCAAGACATCCAGATGGCCACCAGACACACGGACAGACACTCAGCGTCACCCATCATCAGGGAAATGCAAACCAAAACCACAATGAGATGTCACCTGACAGCCGACAGAATGGCTAAAATTAACAACACAAGAAACAACAGATGTTGGTGAGGCTATGGAGAAGGGGGAGCCCCCTTACACTCCTCGTGGTCATGTGAACAGGTGCAGCTACTGTGGAAAACAGTGTGGAGGGTCCTCAAGAAGTTAAAAGTACAAGTACCCTATGATTCCAAAATTGCACAGCTAGGTATTTTTCCCGAGGATATAAAAGTAGTCTCTTAGATTCAAAGAGAGACACGCAGCCTAGAGTTTGTAGGGGCGTTATCAACAATAGCCAAACTGTGGATATAGCCCAGATGTCCATCGACAGATGAATGGGCAGAGACGATGTGGTAAATATACACACTGCGACATCACTCGGTCATCACAAGGGATGAAATGAAGCCATTTACAATGACGTGGGAGAATTGTAAAGGACTTATGCTCAATGAACTCAGTCAGAGAAAGACAGATAGCAAATACCATACAATTGCATTCACATGTGAATTTTAAGAAACCAAACAAATTGGCAAGGGGATCGATAGGGTGGGATGAGAGAAGCAAACCAAGAAACTCACTCTTAACCACAGAGAATAAAATAATAGAACCAGAGGAAGGTGGGGGGGATGGGGAATCAGGCGATGGGGATAGTGGAGGGCACCTGTGACCAGTACCAGGCGTTGCATCCAAGGGTTGAATCAGTATGTGGCAAACCTGAAAATATATCATACTGTATTTACAAACAGGAATTCAATAAAAGTTTAAAATAATAATTGTTAGTATCGAAGAAACATGTGTGCACAAGAGATAAAATCAGAAAGGCAACTGAAAATCCAAATAAAGAGTTTTTAGAGCCACAAATCCCCTCCTTAGCTCAGCTTGGGAGAAGCCTGCCATGTCTTTTCTGACCCCAGCAGAAGCCTGTATTTTGATTCTCTGGGGAGGCCACTGACTTGTTGGAATCAAGCTATCTTTGAACCCAAAACCTAAATAGTGTGCATAAAACTAAACTGCCCAAGATACTAGGAGTCCCAGTGCACGCACATGCCAAGACGCAAACTCTAACCATACACAGACATATCCCTAACCCTACACTTAAGCCTAATGTTAACCTAAACCTTAAACAAGACCTATCACTAATCAAAAACCAAACACAAACCCCAAGACCGAAACACATTCACTGAACCTACCTGCCAAGCCTCACCCTAACTCCTAAACCTATTCTTAGGTTTCCTTAACCCTGACCCCTACCTTAAATCTAACCCTAACCCTAAACTCTAACCCTAACCTTAACTTAATGTATTCAAATCCTATTCTTAACCTTATCCTGTACCCTAACCGTAACCCTCTAATACAAACCCTATCTCATACCCCAAACTGTACCCTAACCCATACCCTAAAACTAACCCCTAACCCACTGCCTAACCCTATCTCTTACCCTTTTCCAAAACCGTACACTGACCCTACCCTGACCCTGACCTGACCATTACCCCTAACCAAACACTAACCCTAATCCTAACCCCTATCCTAACCCTCCCGCTCACCCTAACTCTAAACCTAGCCCTAACTTTAACCCTAAACCCTAACCCTAACAACTAACCCTAACTCACGTCCTAACACCTAACCCTAACTGCAAACCTAATCACAACCCTAACACTAACCATAACCCTAACCCCAACTCCTAACATCCTGTCCTAATCCCTAAGCCTAAACCCTAACCCTAACTCTAAATCCTAACACTAACCCTAACCCCTTTCATTAATCCCTAACCCCCATCCAACTCCTAACCACTCACCCTTACCCTTATCCCTCACGCTATCCTCTAATCCAGAACCATAAGCATAATCACTAAACCCTAACATCTAACCTAACTTAACCACCAACTGCCTCCCCTCCCCTGACCCTACCACTCATTCTACCAATTCACTTACCCTGTGGTTCTGAGGAGTCCCTTCTGATGTGGACGTGGCCCCCAATGGCGCCTCCAGAGTCCTCCAGGGGGTCCTGCGGAAGCCAGGATCCTGTGAGTGTGGACGTGGCCCCACGTGTTCCTGAGTCATAGTCAGCAGGTCCTGAGGACGCCAGGTCTCCTGTCACTGTGGACTATGCCTCACATCCTCTGGAAGCCTCACAGCAGGTCCTCAGGAGGCCGAGGGCTCCTGTAAGCCTGGACATGGCCCCATGGCCCCCAGAAAACTCACCGCGGGTCCTGAGGGGGCTGTGGGCTTCTGTTAGCATAAACACAGCCCCATATATCCCAAAGCCAAAGGGCAGGTCCTGAGGAGGCCAGAGCCTCCTGTCAGTGTGGATTCGGCACCCACATCTTTCTTACGCCTCACCACAGGCCCTGACAAGGCTGGGGTCTTCTGTCTGCATGGAAGCATCCCCATATTTCCCGAAGTCTACACCGGGGGTTCTGAAGACGTCAGCGTTGTGGTGTGGGCGTGGCCCCATGTCCTCCCATAACGTCACTGCGGGTTCTGAGGAGGCCAGGGCTCCTGACACCGTGGATGCGGCCCCCACCTTCCAGAAGCCTCAACTTATGTCCTGAGCATCCCGGGAGCTCCTGCCAGAGTGGACGTGGCACCACAGCTTCCTGAAGCCTCCCTGCAGGTCCTGAAGTGGCCCAGGTGTTCCTGCAGGGTGGATGCGGGCCCACATCTTCCTGAAGCCTCACCGCGGTTCCTGAGGAGACCGGGGCTCATCAGCGTGGATGCATCCCCATGTCCTCCTCAGGCCTCCCCAGCACATGTGGGCTCCTGTTAGTGCAGGTGGATGAGGCCTACTGAGCCTTCCCAGCCATTGAGCAGAGCCTGGGCTTGGGCGCCTCCTGCAGGATGCTCAGGCACTGCAGGAGGCCACGCAAACGACTCCCTGAAACGGAGCCCAATACCTGGCTTCCCCAGAAATACTTAAGTACAATGATTAGAGCCCACAGGACACAAAAAGAAATGTGTACCAGACTTTAATCACATCCTGCAAAACTCATCAACCTTCTTCCTCTGTGGGCGGGACCGCAGGCTGGTGCAGCCACCCTGGAAACAGTGTGGAGGCTCCTCAGGAAGTTACAAATAGTGCCGCCCTGTGACCAGCAGGTGCACGGCCTTAGCTCACCCCGAAGATACAGATGCATGAGACTCGGGGACACCTGCACCCCAATGTCCACAGCAGCCGGGTCCACAGTAGCCACACTGTGGGAGGAGCCTTGGTGCCCTCAGGCAGATGATGGATAAAGAAGATGGAAGATAGATGATGGTCATAGATGATAGATAGTTAGATGATAGGAATGGTACTCAGCTATCAAAGAGAAGAAAATATTGCCATTTGCAATGACGTGGATAGAACTAGAGGGATCTTGTTAAGTGAAAAAAGTCAGTCAGGAAAGAAAATTACCGTATTGTTGCATTCATAGGTGAAATTAAAGAAGCAAAGCAGATGGGCATCTGTGAAGGGAAGGAAAAACAAATAAGATGAAAACAGACATGGAGGAAAAAGACTCAATCACAGGAAACAAACTGAGGGTTGCTGGAGGGGAGGGGAGTGGAGGGACAGGGTAAGTGGTAGACGGGCATGAAGGAGGGCACGTGATGTCATGAGCCCTGGTGTTATCTCCAACTGGTGAATCCCTGAATTCTACCTCTGAAAGTATAATACACTATACTCTTAATGAATTGGGTTTAAATTAAATTAAGTTTAAAAAATCAGTTGACGGTATCGGAGTGCATTTTCTTCCAGGCTCTCTATTCTGCTCCTTCATCTTATGCCAGAACCACACCCCTGTGGCTTTGGTTTGTTTAAGTAGGCTCCATGCCTCGTCCACAGTTCAGCACAGGGCTGGAATTCATGACCCCGAGATCAAGACCAAGGGTGAAGTCAGGAGTCGGATGCTTAACCAATGGAGCCAGCCGGGGCCCGAGAACCACACTGCTTTATCCTGTGTCTCTGTGACATTGTTTGAAATAGGAAAGTGGAGGGAGGGGCAAGATGGCGGAAGAGGAGGGTCCCCAAATCACCTGTCCCCACCAAATTACCTAGATAATATTCATGATCCTGAAAATCTCTCTCTTTAAAAAGAGAGACCAGCTGGAATGCTACAGTGAGAAGAGTTCACACTTCTATCAAGGTAGGAAGAGGGGGGGGAAAGAAATAAAGAAACAAAAGGCATCCAAGGGGGAGGGGCCCCACGAGGTGCCGGGCTAAGGCTGGGGCGAGTGCCCCCAGGACAGGAAAGCTCTGTCCTGGAGAAACAGGAGCTTCACCAATCTTCCTGGGTGGAAAGGCACCCGCAGGGAGTTGGAGCAGGATGCCAGGATGGCGGGGATGCCCTCGGGCTCCCTGGAACACTAACAGACACCTGCGCACCCAGGAGACTGCACCATACCCCGCGGCTGAGCTCCCTAAAGGACTGCAGGGTCCATGGCTGGACCCGGAGCAGCTCGGAGGGGCTCGGGCGGCGGCTCCGCATGGAGGGGGCTGCGAGGCCAGGAGCAGCTCGGAGGGGGCTCCAGCAGAGGAAGAGGATCCCTGCGGAGAGGGCTGCGGGGCTCTGGGACCAGCTCAGAGGGGCTCAGGCAGCAGCGCTGCGGAGGCGGCTGTGTGGCCGGGAGGGGGAATCCAACAGCGCAGGCACTGGAGCACAGGGTGCCAGGACACAGCCCAGGATTTGGCCTCCCCCTGGGATAGGCAGAGCCCGGGAAGGCTCCCGACAGCTAGGACGCTTCTGCCCAGAGCTGAGCAGATCAGCGTCCCCGCCTTGGCACCTCCAGGTCCTGCAGAGGGAGAGCTCTATAGTTACTGTGGGAGCTGAATCCAGGGTTCCAGAGCTGCCGGAGTCACTGGGATGGTTCCTCCTGGGGCCTCACGGGTTAAACAACCCCCACTGAGCCCTCACCAGGCAGAGGGCAGAGCAGCTCCCTCAAGAGCTAACACCTGAAAATCAGCACAACAGGCCCCTCCCCCAGAAGATGAGCTAGACGGACAATTTCCAGGGGAAGTAAACGGACTTAAAGTATACAGAATCGAAAGATACTCTCCCGTGGTTTTTTCTTTTCTTTTCTTTTCTTTTCTTCTTTCTTTTTGATTTGTTGCATCCCCCACCATTTATTCCTTTCTTTCTTTTGCTTTCTCTTTTTCTTCTTTTTTCTTTTTTTTTTCTTCCTTTTCTCTTTTTCTCTTTTCTTTCCTTCTTTCTCTCCTCTCTTTTTCTCCTTTTCCCAATACAATTTTTTTTGGCCACTCTGCACTGAGCAAAATGAATAGAAGGAAAACCTCACCTCAAAAGAAAGAATCAGAAACAGTCCTCTCTCCTAAGAATTACAAAATCTGGATTACAATTCAAAGTCAGAAAGCCAATTCAGAAGCATGATTATACAGCTACTGGTGGCTCTAGAAAAAAGCAGAAAGGACTCAAGAGACTTCATGACTGCAGAATTTAGATACAATCAGGCAGAAATTAAAAATCAATTAAATGAGATGCAATCCAAACTACAAGTCCTAACGACGAGGGTTAAGAGGTGGAAGAACGAGTGAGTGACATAGAACACAAATTGATGGCAAAGAAGGAAAATCAGGAAAAAAGAGACAGAAAATTAAAAGACCAGGAAGACAGATTAAGGGAAATAAACAATAGCCTGAGGAAGAAAAACCTACTTGTAATTGGGGTTCCCGAGGGCGCCGACAGGGACAGAGGGCCAGAATATGTATTTGAACAAATCCTAGCTGAAAACAATCCTAATCTGGGAAGGGAAACAGGCATTCATATCCAGGAAATAGAGAGATCCCCCCCCAAAATCAATAAAAACCGTCCAAAACCTCGACATTTAATAGTAAAGCTTGCAAATTCCAAAGATAAAGAGAAGATCCTTAAAGCAGCAAGAGACAAGAAATCCCTGACCTTTATGGGGAGGAGCATTAGGGTAACAGCAGACCTCTCCACAGAGACCTGGCAGGCCAGAAAGGGCTGGCAGGATATATTCAAGGTCCTAAATGAGAAGAACATGCAACCAAGAATACTTTATCCAGCAAGGCTCTCATTCAAAATGGAAGGAGAGATAAAGAGCTTCCAAGACAGGCAGGAACTGAAAGAATATGTGACCTCCAAACCAGCTCTGCCAGAAATTTTACGGGGGACTCTTAAAATTCCCCTTTAAGAAGAAGTTCAGTGGAACAATCCACAAAACAAGGACTGAATAAATGTCATGATGACACTAAACTCATATCTGTGGATAGTAACTCTGAACATGAACGGGCTTAATGACCCCTTCAAAGGTGCAGGGTTTCAGACTGGATAAAAAAGCAGGACCCAACTATTTGCTGTCTACAAGAGACTCATATTAGACAGAAGGACACCTACAATCTGAAAATAATGGGTTGGAGAACCATTTACCATTCAAATGGTCCTCAAAAGAAAGCAGGGGTAGCCATCCTTATATCAGATAAACTAAAATTTACCCCGAAGACTATAGTGAGAGATGAAGATGGACACTAAATCATACTTAAAGGATCTATCCAACAAGAGGACTTAACAATCCTCAATATATATTACCCGAATATCGGAGCTGCCAAATATTTAAACCAATTAATAACGAAAGTGAAGAAATACTTAGGTAATAATTATCTTATACTTGGTGACTTCAATCTAGGTCTTTCTACCCTCGATAGGTCTTCTAAGCACAACATCTCCAAAGAAACGAGAGCTTTAAATGATACACTGGAGCAGATAGATTTCACAGATATCTACAGAACTTTACATCCAAACTGAACTAAATAAACATTCTTCTCAGTGCACATGGAACTTTCTCCAGAATAGACCACATACTGGATCACAAATCGCGTCTGAACCGATATCAAAAGATTCAGATCGTCCCCTGCATATTCTCAGACCATAATGCCTTGAAATTAGAACTAAATCATAACAAGAAGTTTGGAAGGACTTCAAACACGTGGAGGTTAAGGACCATCCTGCTAAAAGATGAAAGGGTCAACCAGGAAATTGAGGAAGAATTAAAAAGATTCATGTAATCTAATGAGAATGAAGATACAAACGTTCAAAATCTTTGGCATGCAGCAAAAGCAGTCCTAAGGGGGAAATACATCACAATACAAGCATCCATTCAAAAACTGGAAAGAACTCAAATACAAAAGCTAACCTTACTCATAAAGGAGCTAGAGAAAAAAACAGCAGCTAGATCCTACACCCAAAAGAATAAGAGATTTAATTAAAATTTGAGCAGACCTCAAGGAAATTGAGACCACAATAAATGTGGAACAGATCAACAAAACCAGGAGTTAGTTCTTTAAAAGAATTAATAATATACATAAACCATTAGCCAGTCTTATTAAAAAGAAGAGAGAGAAGACTCAAATTAATAAAATCATGAATGAGAAAGGAGAGATCACTACCAACACAAGGAAATACAAACGATTTTAAAAACATATTATGAACAGCTATACGGAAATAAATTAGGCAATCTAGAAGAAATGGACGCATTCCTGGAGCCACAAACTACCAAAACTGGAACAGGAAGAAATAGAAAACCTAAACAGGCCAATAACCAGGGAGGAAATTGAAGCAGTCATCCAAAACCTCCCAAGTCACAAAAGTCCAGGGCCAGATGGCTTCCCAGGGGAAATCTATCAAACGTTTAAAGAAACCATACCTATCCTACTAAAGCTGTTTGGAAAGATAGAAAGAGATGGAGTACTTCCAAATTCGTTCTATGAAGCCAGCATCACCTTAATTCCAAAACCAGACAAAGACCCCACCAAAGAGGAGAATACAGACCAATATCCTTGATGAACATGGATGCAAAAATTCTCAACAAGATACTAGCCAATAGGATCCAACAATACATTAAGAATATTATTCACTATGACCAAGTAGGATTTATCCCCGGGACTGAAGGATGGTTCAACACTCGTAAAACAATCGATGTGATTCATCATATCAGCAAGAGAAAAACCAAGAACTATATGATCCTCTCATTAGAAGCAGAGAAAGCATTTGACAAAATAGAGCATCTATTGCTGATCAAAACAGTTCAGAGCGTAGGGATAGAGGGAACATTCCTCGACATCTTAAAAGCCATCTACGAAAAGCCCACAGCAAATATCATTCTCAATGGGGCAGCACTGGGAGCTTTTCACCTAAGATCAGGAATAAGACAGGGATATCCACTCTCACCACTGCTATTCAACATAGTATTGGAAATCCTAGCCTCAGCAATCAGAAAACAAAAAGACATTAAAGGTTTTCAAATTGGCAAAGAAGAAGTCAAACTCTCTCTCTTTGCTGATGACATGATACTCTACCTAGAAAACCCAAAACCCTCCCGCCCAAGATTGCTAGAACTCATACAGCAATTTGGCAGCATTGCAGGATACAAAATCAATGCCCAGAAATCAAAGGCATTTCTATACACTAACAATGAGACTGAAGAAAGAGAAATTAAGGAGTCAATCTCATTAACAATTGCACCCAAATCATACGATACCTAGGAATAAACCTAACCAAGGAGGTAAATGATCTATACCCTAAAAACTATAGAAAACTTTTGAAAGAAATTGAGGAACACACAAAGAGATGGAAAAATATTCCATGCTCATGGATTGGCAGAATTAATATTGTGAAAATGTCAATGTTACCCAGGCAATGTACACGTTTAATGCAATCCCTATCAAAATACCATGGACTTTCTTCAGAGAGTTATAACAAATTATTTTAAGATTTGTGTGGAATCAGAAAAGACCCTGAAAAGCCAGGGGAATTTTATTTTATTTTATTTTATTTTATTATTTTTTATTTATTTATGATAGTGACACACAGAGAGAGAGAGAGGCAGAGACACAGGCAGAGAGAGAAGCAGGCTCCATGCACCGGGAGCCCGATGTGGGACTCCATCCCGGGTCTCTAGGATCATGCCCTGGGCCAAAGGCAGGTGCCAAACTGCTGCGCCACCCAGGGATCCCAAGCCAGGGGAATTTTAGAAAAGAAAACTATATCTGGGGGCACCACATGCCAGATTTCAGCTTGTACTACAAAGCTGTGGTCATCAAGACAGTGTGGTACTGGCACAAAAACAGACACATAGATCAATGGAACAGAATAGAGAACCCAGAAGTGGACCTTGAACTTTATGGTCAACTAATATTCGATAAAGGAGGAAAGACTATCCATTGGAAGAAAGACAGTCTCTTCAGTAGATGGTGCTGGGAAAATTGGACATCCACAGTCAGAAGAATGAAACTAGACCACTCTCTTTCACCATAAACAAAGATAATCTCAAAATGGATGAAAAATCTAAATGTGAGACAAGAGTCTATCAAAATCATAGAGAACACAGGCAACACCCATTTTAAACTTGGCCACAGCAACTTCTTGCAATCCATGAAGGCAAAAGAAACAAAAGCAAAAATGAACTATTGTGACTTCATCAAGATAAGAAGCTTTTGCACAGCAAAGGATACAGTCAACAAAACTAAAAGACAACCTACAGAATGGGAGAAGATATTTGCAAAAGACGTATCAGATAAAGGGCTAGTTTCCAAGATCTATAAAGAACTTCTTAAAATCAACACCAAAGAGACAAACAATCCAATCATGAAATGGGCAAAAGACATGAAGAGAAATCTCACCGAGGAAGACATTGACATGGCCAACATGCACTTGAAAACATGCTCTGCATCACTTGCCCTTAGGGATATACAAATCAAAACCACAATGAGATACCATGTCACACCAGTGAGAATGGGGAAAATTAACAAGGCAGGAAACCACAAATGTTGGAGAGGATGCAGAGAAAAGGGAACCCTCTTACACTGTTGATGGGAATGTGAACTGGTGCAGTCACTCTGGAAAACTGTGTGGAGGTTCCTCAAAGAGTTAAAAATAGACCTGCCCGACGACTCAGCAATTGCACGATTGGGGATTTACCCCAAAGATTCAGATGCAATGAAACGCCGGGACACCTGCACCCCGATGTTTATAGCAGAATGTCCACAATAGCCAAACTGTGGCAGGAGCCTCGGTGTCCATCGAAAGATGAATAGATAAAGAAGATGTGGTTTATGTATATAATGGAATATTACTCAGCCATTAGAAACGACAAATACCCACCATTTGCTTCAACGTGGATGAAACTGGAGGGTATTATGCTGAGTGAAATAAGTCAATCGGAGAAGGACAAACAGTGTATGTTCTCATTCCTTCAGGGAATATAAATAATAGTGAAAGGGAACATAAGGGAATGGAGAAGAAACGTTTGGGAAATATCAGAAAGGGAGAGAGATCATAAAGACTCCTTACTCTGGGAAAAGAACTAGGGGTGCTGGAAGGGGAGGAGGGCAGGGGGTGGGGGTGAATGGGTGACGGGCTCTGGGGGACACTTGACGGGATGAACACTGTGTGTTATTCTGTATGTTGATCAACTGAACACCAATAAAAAATAAATTTATTTTAAAAAAAAGATCAAACAACTACATATTTATGCTGCCAACATGGGAGTACCGAAATATAGAAACCAATTAACAACAAACGTACAGGAACACACTGATAATAATACAATGACAGGGGATTTTAACACCCACTTATGGCAATGGACCGATCGTCTATGCAGAAAATCAACAGGGAAACACTGTTTCCCTGCCTTGACACACTGGACCAAAGAGACTCAACAGATATAGTCTGAACATTTCTTCCTAAAGCAGAATACACATTCTTTTCAAGTGCACAGCGGACATTCTCCAGAATAGATTATATCATGGACCACAAATCAGCCCTCAACAGGTACAACAGGTACAAGAAGGATGGTATCACACCATGTACATTTTCGGACCACGACACTATGAAACTCGAGGTCGACAGTAAGAAAAAATTTGGACAGACCAAAAATTCGTGGAGATTATGATCATCCTACTAGAGAATGAATGGAGCAACCAGGAAATTAAAGAGGAAATTTAAAACAAATGAAAATGAAAACATGTTTCTTCAAACCTCTAGGATGTAGCAAAGACAGTCCTTAGAGGGAAGTAGATAGCAATACAGTCCTACCTCAAGAAACAAGAAGTCTCCAATACACAACCCAACACTACACCTAAAGGAGCTGGAAAAGGAATAAGAAACAAAGCCTAAAGCCTACAGAAGAAGGGAAAAAATAAAGATGAGAGCAGAAATAAACAATACAGAAACAACAAAACAGTAGAATGGAATAATGAAACTAAGAACTGGTTCTTCAAAATAACTAAGAAAATGGATCAAGCCCTAGCCAGCCTTATCAACAAGAAAACAGAAAAGAACTAAATAAATAAAATCACAAAGAGAAGAGAGATCACAATCAACACCAGAAAAATAAGACAATTATAAGGGAATACTATGAAAGATTATACACTAACAAACTGGGAGGCCTGGAATAAATGGACAAATCCCTAGAAATGTATAAATGAGCAAAACTGAAATAGGAAGAAATAGAAAATGTGAACACACCCATAACTAGCAAAGGAATTGAATCAGCAAGGCACCTGGGTGCCTCAGTGGTTGAGCATCTGCTTTGGCTCAGGTCATGATCCCGGGGTCCTGGGGAATCATGTCCCACATCAGGCTCCCTGCATGGAGCCTCATTTTCCCCCTGCCTATACCCCTGCCTCTCTGTGTCTCGCATGAATACATAAATAAAATCTTTAAAAAAGAAAAAAGATAAATGATGAGAAAGGACCCAAATAAAATCACAAATGAGATAAGAGAAATAACAACCAACACTAGAGAAATACAAACATTTATAAGAGAACATTATGAAAAATTATATGCCAGCAACCTAGAACCTGGAAGAAATAGATCAATTCCTGGAAATATATAACATAGCAAAAATGAAAAAGGAAGAAATAAGAAACTTGAACAGACAGATAACCAGCAACGAAATTGAATCAGCAATCAAGAATCTCCCAACGGGAGACGCTTAGATCAATAGAATAGAATGGAATGGAATGCCGAAACAAGATACAAACCTGTAACTCTATGATCCATTAATCGACAACAAGGCAGGAAGGAATATCCAATGGCACAAAGACAGTCTCTTCAAAAAACCCTAACCCTGACCCCAGGATAAGAACAAATAGTGTTGGGAAAACCAGGCAGACACATGCAGAAGAATGAAACGGGACCACTTTCTTACACCATATATATAAAAAATAAATTCAAAATGGATGAAAGACCTAAATGTGAGACCTGAAACCATACAAAGAAGAAAAGATAGGCAGCAACATCTTTGACGTTGGCCATTGGATCTTCTTTCTAGATATGCCTCTGAGTTGAGGGAAACAAAAGCAAAAATACTATTGGGACTTCATCAAATTCAAAAGCTTCTGCAAAGTGAAAGAAAAAACCAACGCTAAAAGGCAACATACAAAATGAAAGGAGATATTTGTAAACAACACATCCAATAAAGAGTTAGTATGCAAAATACGTAAAGCAAATATAAATCTCAGCATCCTAAACACAAATTATCCAACTGCAGATGGGCAGAAGACATGAATGGACTTTGTCTCTGACAAGACATCCAGATGGCCACCAGACACCGAAAGACACTCAGCGTCACCCATCATCAGGGAAATGCAAATGAAAACCACAATAAGATGTCACCTGACAGCCGTCAGAATGGCTAAAATTAACAACAGAAGAAACAACAGGTGTTGTTGAGGCTATAGAGAAGAGGAAGCCCCCTTACACTCCTGGTGGACATGCGAACAGGTGCAGCCACTGTGGAAAACACTGTGGGGGGTCCTAGAGACTTTAAAAATAGGGGATCCTTGGGTGGTGCAGCGGTTTGGCACCTGCCTTTGGCCCATGTCGGGATCCTGGTGACCCAGGATCGAATCCCACGTTGGACTCACAGTGCACGGAGACTGCTTCTCCCTCTGCCTGTGTCTCTGTCTCTCTCTCCGTGACTATCATAAAAAAAATTTAAAAAAGAAGTTAAACATAGAGCTACCCTACGATTCCAAAATTGCAGAGCTAGGTATTTACCCCAAGGATACAAAAGTCGTTTAGTAGATTCCAAGTGGGACACGCAGACCAGTGTTTGTAGCAGCGTTATCAACAACAGCCAAACTGTGGATACAGCCCAGATGTCCATCGAGTGATGAATGGGCAGAGACGATGTGGTAAGTATACCAACTGCGACATCACCAGGTCATCAGAAGCGATGAAATGAAGCCATTTGCAATGACGTGGGAGAAGTGGAAAGGACTTATGCTCAATGAACTCAGTCAGTCAGAGAAAGATACCAAATACCATACAATTGCATTCACATGTGAATTTTAAGAAACCAGACAAACTGGCAAAGGGGCACAGGGGGGATGAGAGAAGCAAACAAAAAAACACTTTCTTAACCACAGAGAATAAACTAATAAATACCAGAGGAAGGTGAGGGGGATGGGGAATCAGGGGATGGGGATAGTGGAGGGCACATGTGGCCAGTACCAGGCGTTGTATCCAAGGGTTGAATCACTATGTGGTAAACCTGAAACTATATCATTCTGTGTATACAAACAGGAATTCAAGTAAAACTTTAAAATAATAATAGGTAGTATTGGGATCCCTGGGTGGCGCAGCGGTTTGGCGCCTGCCTTTGGCCCAGGGCGTGATCCTGGAGACCCGGGATCGAGTCCCACATCAGGCTCCCGGTGCATGGAGCCTGCTTCTCCCTCGGCCTGTGTCTCTGCCTCTCTCTCTCTCTCTCTGTGACTATCATAAATAAATAAAAATTGAAAAAAAATATTTAAAAAAAAGTAAAAAAAAAATAATAGGTAGTATTGATGAAACATGTACGCACTAGAGATAAAATCAGAAAGGCAACTGAAAATCCAAATAAAGAGTCTTTAGAGCCACAAATCCCCTCCTTAGCTCAGCTCGGGAGAAGCCTGCTATGTCTATTCTGACCCCATCAGAAGGCTGGATTTTGATTCTCTGGGGAGGCCACTGACTTGGTGGAGTCAGGCTATCTTTGAACCCAAAACCTAAATAGAGTGCATAAAACTAAACGGCCCAAGATGCTAGGAGTCCCAGTGCAGGCACATGCCAGACCGAAACTCTAACCATACACAGACATAACCCTAACCCTACACTTAATCCTAATGTTAACCTAGCCCTTAAACAAGACCCATCACTAATCGAAAAACAAACACAAACCCCAAGACCAAAACACATTCACTGAACCTTTCTGCCAACCCTCACCCTAACTCCTAAATGTAGGTTCACCTAAACTTAGGTTTCCTTAACCCTGACCCCTACCTTAAATCTAACCCGAACCCTAACCTCTAACCCTAACCTTAAAATAAGGTATTCAAATCCTATTCTTAACCTTAACCTGTACCCAAACCCTAACCCTCTAATACTAATCCTATCTCATACCACAACTGTACCCTAACCCGTACCCTAAAACCAACCCCTAACCCACTCCCTAACCCTATATCTAACCCTTTTCCAAAACCGTACCCTGACCCTGACCTGACCCTAACCCTAACCCGTAACCAAACACTAACCCTAACCCTAGCCCTAATCCCTATCCTAATCCTAACCCTCGCTCTAACCCTAAACCTAGCCCTAAGTTTAACTGTAACCCTTAACTCTAACCCCTAACTCTAACCCCTAACCATAACTCACACCCTAACCCTTAACCCTAACTGCAAACCTAAGCCCAACCCTAACTCTAACCATAACCCTAACCCCAACCTCTAACCTCCTGCCCTAATCCCTAGAGCCTAAACCCTAACCCTAACACTAAATCCTGTCCCTTACCCTAACCCCCATCCTAACTCTTAACCCTTATGCCTCACCTAACCTCTAATTCGTAACCATAAGCATAATCACTAACCCCTAACATCTAACCTAAGGCTAACCACCAACTTCCTCCCCTCCCCTCACCCTACCATTCATTCTACCCTTTCACTTACCCTGTGGTTCTGAGGAGTCCCTTCTGATGTGGAAGTGGCCCCCAACAGCTCCTGCAGATTCCTCCAAGGGATCCTGAGGAAGCCAGGCTCCTGTGAGTACGACGTGGCCCCACGTGTTCCTGAGTCATAGTCAGCGGGTCCTGAGGACGCTGGGTCTCCTGTCACTGTGGACTATGCCTCACATCCTCTGGAAGCCTCACAGCAGGTCCTCAGGAGGCCGGGGGCTCCTGCACCCTGGACATGGCCCCACGTCCCCCAGAAAACTCTCCGCGGGTTCTGAGGAGGCTGTGGGCTCCTCTCAGCATACACGCAGCCCCTTATGTCCCGAAGCCAAAGTGCAGGTCCTGAGGAAGACAGGGTTCCTATCAGCATTGACGTGGCCCCACATTTTCCTCAAGCCTCACCATAAGACCTGAGGAGGCTGGGGGCTCCTGTCAGCATGGACGTGTCCTCAAATCTTCCCAAAACTTCACAGTGGGTCCTGAGGAGGCTGGAGACTCCTGTCACTGTGGATGCGGCACCCACATTTTTCTTAGGCCTCACCACAGGCCCTGACAAAGCTGGGGTCTTCTGTCCACATGGACGCATCCACATATTTCCCCAAGTCTACACCAGGGGTCCTGAGGAAGTCAGCGTCCTGTTGTGCCCATGTGGCCCCAAATCCTCCCGAAGTGTCGCCGAGGGTTCTGAAGAGGCTGGGGTTCCTGTAACCATGAATGTGGCCCCCAGCTTCCAGAAGCCTCAACTTATGTCCTGAGGGACCCGGGAGCTCCTGCCAGAGTGAACGCGTCGCCACATCTTCCTGAAGCCTCCCCACAGGTCCTGAGGCAGCTCAGGGACTCCTGTCAGTGTGGATGCAGGCCCATTTCTTCCTGAAGCCTCCCCGCGGGTCGTGAGGCTGCTCAGGGGCGCCTCTCAGCGTGGATGCGGGCCCACAATTTCCTGAAACCTCCCTGCGGGTCCTGAGGTGCTCATGGCTCCTGTCAGCGTGAATGTGGGCCCAAATCTTCCAGAAGCCTCCCTGAGGGTCCTGAGGCGGCCCAGGGGCTCCTGTCAGGGTGGATGTGGGCCCACATATTCCTAAAGCCTCATCGCGGGTCCTGAGGAGACCGGGGTTCCTGTCAGCATGAATGTGGCCCAATTTCCCCCTGAAGACTCCCCGCAGGTCCTGAGGAGGCTGCAGCTCATCAGCATAGACGCATCCCCATGTCTTCCGCAGGCCTCCCCAGCACAGGCTGGCTCCTGTTAGTGCAGGCAGAGGAGGCCTACTGCACATGCGTGCCCCATGGGAGGGGCCTGGGCTCAGGCGCCCCCTGCGGGATGCTCAGGCGCTACAGGAGACTGTGCAGGAGGCAGCGGGTGCTCTCTGGGCTGCACCTGCCTCCTTTCAGGCTTCATCTGGGGCCTGTTAGTTTTGGAAACATCTCACTGAAAAGGAGCTCACACCCGGCTTCCCCAGAAATACTTAAGGACAAGGAATTGGAGCCCACAGGACATGAAATGAAATGTGGACCAGACTTTTACCACGTCCTGCAAAACTCACTCAACCCTCTTCCACTGTGGGCGGGACCGCGGGTTGGTGCAGCCGCCCTGGAAACAGTGTGGAGGCTCCTCCAGAAGTTACAAATAGAGCTGCCCTGCGACCAGCAGGTGAACGGCCTGGAGCTCACTCCGAAGATACAGATGCAATGAGACTTGGGACACCTGCACCCCAATGTCCACAGCAGCCGGGTCCACAGTAGCCACATTGTGGGAGGAGCCTCGGTGTCCTCTGCCAGATGATGGATAAAGAGGATGGGAGATAGATGATGGTCATAGAGAGAGGAATGGAACTCAGCTATCAAAGAGAAGGAAATCTTGCCATTTGCAATGATGTGGATAGAACTAAAGGGATCATGTTAAGTGAAGTAAGTCAGTCGGGAAAGAGAATGAGGTGTGGTTTCATTCATAGGTGGAATTAAAGAAGCAAAGCAGATGAACAACTGTAAAGGGAAGGAAAAACAAATAAGATGAAAACAGATGCAGGAAATACAGACTCTTAATGATAGGAAACAAACTGAGGGTCGCTGGAGGGGGCGGATAACAGGGTACCGGCATGAAGGAGGTCACGTGATGTCACGAGCACTGCTGTTATCTCCAACTGGTGAATCCCTGAATTCTTCCTCTGAAAGTATAATACGCTATACGTTAATTAATTGGGTTTAAATTAAGTTAAAAAAAATCAGTTCTATCAGAGCACATTTCCTTCTGGACTCTCTGTTTTGCTCATTCAGCTTATGCCGGGACCACCCCCCGTGGGTCTGGTTTGTCTAAGTAGGCTCCACGCCTCGTCCATGGCCCAACACAGGCCTAGAACTCACGACCCCTGAGATCAGGACCGGAGATGAGGTCAGGAGTCGGATGCTTAACCGACAGAGCCAGCCGGGGGCCCGAGAACCACACTGCTTTATCCTGTGTCTCTGTGACATCTTTTGAAATAGGAAAGTGCTGCGTCCCACTCTGTCATGCTTCTCCAATACTGATTTGCTGTCCAGGGTCATTTGTTGTGGGGGTTGGATTTATGGGTTTTGTTTTTTTTTTCCTATTTCTAAGATCTGCCACCATGATTTTGATAGGAATGACATGAAACTGAGGGTGGCTTCAGGAACTGCGGACATTTTCACAAGATGAGGCTCCCACCCCACGAGCCCAGGACGGCCTCCCAGAGCCTGGTATGGCTCAGTGCACAAGACTTGTGCTCCTTTGGTTCAGTCTCATTATTTATTCTCCTTGATGCTCCTGAGAAGAATGAAGTCACTCCTTCATTTCCTTCCTGAGTGCTCATTGTCGGGACACAGCAAGGCTACTCTGCTTTGTAGGGTCAGTTTGTGTCCCGTTACTTTACTGAACTCACTCCTTAGTTCTAACAGGTTTTGGTGGAGGCTCTTGGGTTTCCTGTTTCTAGTACCGCGTCTTCAGCAAATAGGGACAGTGTAACGTCCCCCTTCCATGTGTGGAACCTTTGCTGTTTACAGCTTAATGTCCTAGAAAGCCCCACAATTGAATCAAAACTGAGCCCAGGCCAAGGGCAGGAAGCCCTTATTAGAATGAGAACAGGGCTCAATGCCCTTGAAGGCCCCATATCAAAATGTAAACAGAACTTGATGAATTGCTCCAGCCCTTCTTGGGGTCCCCAAGACCAGCCCTTAAAACTAAGCTAAAACCTACCTCGGGTCCAAGTCCCTGATCTGCAATGTCGGGTATACTTAGAAACAAGATCGAGCTTGTAAATAATCCCTCATGTGTTTGCATCGGAATCGGCTTCTTGGTGGTTTCTCATATTCGCAATCTTGGGCACAACAGTCTGAGATAAAAAACAAAACCAAAAGAAACTCAGACGCGGGCAGAGTGAAAGCAGGGTTCTGAGAGAAGCAGCAGGGAACCGGGGGCTTGGCGGCTCTTCTGTGGTGGGCCTGCAGACTGGGGGGCGGAATCCTCAGTCCTAGAGCCAGAGGACCAGCGTCCCCACCCGCCTCCCCCCCATCAGACCCGAGTCTCAGGGAGCAGCACAGCACTGCCCGATGGAGGCGAGAGGTGCTGACGCCCACCCCGTCACTGATCCCCGCAGGTGCATCTCCCAGGCAGATGTGCACCTGACAATCAGCGCCACATCCCATCCCCAGACACCACACAGACCACTCGCTGCCACCAAGTTGTCAGACCACAGAGACCCGGAGAGGAGGCCCGGAGACACATTTGCCTCTCGGAAAACTTGCGCCCCTATCGAACGAAATCCTTTGAAGCGAAGCTTACAGAAGGTCTGCATGTGGGATGTTCAAGTCCTAAGCTCAAACCAAAGGAGTGTGCATGCCTTGGAGGCAGCTGTCCGCTGGGAGCCAAATTGACAAGGCAGAGACTTGGTTCTCACTCCGCCACACTCGCGCATACAATGAAATGCTGTGGAAGCGGAACGTACAGGCAGTCAGGATGGGGGAGGTACAGGCCATAAGCTCAACTCTCAGAAGTGTGTATGCTTTGCAGGCCATGACTGCTAGACACTTATCGAGATGAGGTATACCCGAGCTACACTCTAATTGAACAAGGATGTTGGCAATCACTATATTGAACTCAGATACACGTGTACAGTCCTGACACTTCCACTCGCATTTCTCCAACCTCTTTTAGCACCTAATGTAAGGAAGTTAGCAGCTATGACTATGGGTAGGCAGGATGGGGGAGGGTCCTGCCCTGAGCTCAGCTCTCACAAGAGACCATGCCTAGAAGCCCGCTTTCAACTAGCTGCGTTCTAATGGCCGTGAGACCATAGCAGTCTTCTAACTCAGGAGGTTCGAAGAATACCACTCTACTGCACCTGGAGACACCTTCCAGGCCTGCATGATTCCACTTGCATCTCACAAGCTTCTGACAAACGTCTCTGGTGAAGATGTTCAAAACTCATTCTGCAGGCAGAGTGGAACTGTGAGGGACTAGGTGTGAGCTCAACTCTCGGGAGAGAGATGCTTTTGGACTCAGAGTTCAGCTAGCTTCTCACGTATGGAACTTAGTATGTAGCACCTGTCTACTACAGGAATTACTAGGAAATCGCTGGATTGAGCTTGGAGGCACTACTCTTGTATGCTGGGATTTTCCACTTACCTCTCACAACACTTCCATCACTCATCGAGCCTAGGCCTATTAGCAGCGAAGTGTACCTGCAGGCAGCATGTGGGAAGTACAGGCCATAAGCTCAACTCTCAAAAGTGTGTACAACTGGGAGGCAAATGTCTGCTACCCACTCATACATGGGAGTTAGAAACTAGCTACACTCTAATTGAACAAGGATGTTGGCAATCATTGTATTGAACTCAGATACACGTGAGTACAGGCCTAACACTTCCACATGCATTTCACCGCCCTCTCCCAGCACCTAACATAAGGATATTAGCAGTTACGTCTACGGGCAGGCAGGATGTGGGAGGGTCCTGCCCTGAGCTCAGCTCTCACAAGGAAGCATGCCTAGAAGCCAGCTTTCCACTAGCTCATTCTGATGGCCGTGAGAATGTAGCAGCATTGTAAGGTGGGACATTCCATGAATACCGCTCTACTGCACCTGGAGTCACAACCATTGAAGCCTGCAGCTGGCCCTTGCGTCCCATGAGCTTCTGACAAACATGTCTGTGAGGATGTTCGTAACAGCATCTGCAGGCAGTGTGGAACTGGGAAGGACCGCGTGTCAGCTCATCTCGCAGAAGGAAATTCCCCAGAAAAAAAAAAAAAAAAAAAAAAAAAGAAGGAAATTCCCCAGAGAGAGAGCTTTCAGCTAGGTACTCAGGTTTGGAAGTTAGTATGTAGCTCCCATCTGAGGGAGGAATTCCTCAGAAGTCGCTGGATTGAACGAGGAGACACATGCCTCTCGCAAAACTTGTGTCCCATATCAAACAAAATCCTTTGGAAGTGAAGCGTACAGGTGGTCAGCATGTGGGAGGTACAAGCCATAAACTCAATCCAAAGGAGTGTGCATGCCTTGCAGGCAGGTGTCCGCTAGGTGCGAAATTGACAAGGCAGACACTTGGTTTTCACTCCGCTACTGTCCTGCATACAACGAAATGCTGTGGAAGTGGAACATACAGGCAGTCAAGGTGGGGGAGGTACAGGCCATAAGCTCAAATCTCAGAAGTGTGTATGCTTTGCAGGCCGATGTCTGCTAGACACTTATCGAGGTGAGGTATACCCGAACTACACTCTAATTGAACAAGGACGTTGGCAATCATTGTATTGAACTCAGATACACGTGAGTACCATCCTGACACTTCCACTTGCATTTCTCCAACCTCTCCCAGCACCTAAGATAAGGACGTTAGCAGCTACGACTATGGGCAGGCAGGATGCAGGAGGGTCCTGCCCTGAGCTCAGCTTTCAAAAGGAGACCTGCCTCGAAGCCAGCTTTCTACTAACTGCGTTCTGATGGCCATCAGAACGTGGCAGCATTGTAATTCAGGATGTTCCATGAATACCGCTTTACTGCACCTGGAGACACAACCTTGAAGCCTGCAGCTTGCCCCTTGCGTTCCATGAGCTTCTGACAAACATGTCTAGTGAGGATGTTCGTAACTGTATCTGCAGGCAGTGTGGAACTGGGAAGGACCACGTTTCAGCTCAACTCTGAGAGGGAAGTTCCCCAGAGAGACAGCTTTCAGCTAGCTACTCAGGTTTGGAAGTTAGTATGTAGCTCCCATCTGAGGGAGGAATTCCTCAGAAGTTGCTGGATTGAACTAACACACATTTGCCTCTCGCAAAACTTGCGTCCCGTATCGAACAAAATCCTTTGGAAGCTAAGCGTAAAGGCGGTCAGCATGTGGGAGGTTCAAGTCCTAAGCTCAATCCAAAGGTGTGTGCATGCCTTGCAGGCAGCTGTCTGCTGGGAGCCAAATTGACAAGGCAGTGACTTGGTTCTCACTCCGCTACTCTCCCGCATACAATGAAAAGCTGTGGAAGCGGAACGCACAGGCAGTCAGATGGGGGAGGTACAGGCCATAAGCTCAAATCTCAGAAGTGTGTATGCTTTGCACGCCGACGTTGCTAGACACTTATCTAGGCGAGGTATACCCAAGCTACACTCTAATTGAACAAGGACTTTCGCAATCGCTATATTGAACTCAGATACACGTGAGTACAGTCCTGACACTTCCACTCGCATTTCTCCAACATCTCCCAGCACCTCACTTAAGGATGTTAGCAGCTATGACAATGGGCAGGCAGGATGCGGGAGGGTCCTGTCCTGAGCTCAGCTCTCACAAGAGAGCATGCCTAGAAGCCAGCTTTCAACTAGCTGCGTTCTAATAGCCGTGAGACCATAGCAGTCTTCTAACTCAGGAGGTTCGAAGAATACCACTCTACTGCACCTGGAGACACCTTCCAGGCCTGCATGATTCCACTTGTGTCTCACAAGCTTCTGACAAATGTCTCTGGTGAAGATGTTCAAAACTCATTCTACAGGCAGTGTGGAACTGTGAGGGACTGGGTGTGAGCTCAACTCTCGGGAGAGAGATGCATTTGGACTCAGGGTTCAGCTAGCTTCTCACGTATGAAACTTAGTATGTAGCACCTATCTACTACAGGAATTACTAGGAAATCGCTGGATTGAGCTTGGAGGCACTAGTCTTGAGTGCCGGGACTTTCCACTTACCTCTCACAACACTTCAGTCACGCATCGAGCCTAGGCCTGTTAGCAGCAAAGTGTATCTGCAGGCAGGATGTGGGAAGTACAGGCCAAAAGCTCAACTCTCAGAAGTGTGTATGCTTTGCAGGCCGATGTCTGATAGACAGTTATCGAGGCAAGGTATACCCAAGCTACACTCTAATTGAACAAGGACGTTGGCAATCGTTGTATTGAACTCAGATACACGTGAGTACAGGCCTCATGCTTCCACATGCATTTCTCACAACCTCTCCCAGCACCTAATATAAGGATGTTAGCAGCTATGTCTACAGGCCGGCAGGATGCGGGAGGGTCCTGTCTTGAATTCAGCTCTCAAAAGGAAGCATGCCTCGAAGCCGAAAGTCAGGAGGTTCATGAATAACTCTACTGCACCTGGAGACACAACCATTGAAGCCTTCGACTTGCCCCCTGCGTCCCATGAGCTTCTGGCATACATCTCTAGTGAGGATGTTCGAAACTCTATCTGCAGGCAGTGTGGAACTGTGAGGGACTGCGTGGGGTCTCACCTCTCAGAATCAAGATCCCCTGGACACTGCGTTCAACTAGCTTCTCTTGTATGGAAGTAGTAGCAATGTATGAGAGGAATTCCTCGGTAGTCGCTGGATTGAGTTTCAAGACACTTGTCTCCTGGCCTGCACCTTCCAATTGCCTCTCACACAACTTCTGTCCCGCATCAAACCTAGGCCTGTTAGAAGCGAAGTGTACATGCAGTCAGTGTGAGACCCAGGAAATTTCTTTTTATTTATTTATGATAGTCACACAGCGAGAGAGAGATAGAGAGGCAGAGACATAGGCAGAGGGAGAAGCAGGCTCCATGCACCGGGAGCCTGATGTGGGATTCGATCCCAGGTCTCCAGGATCGCGCCTCTGGCCAAAGGCAGGCGCTAAACCACTGCACCACCCACGGATCCCGGGACCCAGGAAATTTAACAAAATCCCCTACTCCTGGAGAAGCAGAGCAGGACTGATTTCATTTTGTGCTACACCTGTCACCTCCTGTATGACCCCTACATAACCTGCTTATTGCTTAAGATGCTGCCCCACCCTAGTCAAGCTTTTGGGCACACGCTACTCAGAAATCGGCCCATAACAATGTAACCCTGCTTTGTGCCCGCCAAAACTGTGCGCCAATTCTGACCAAAGTAATAGGCCAGCTCAAATGGATACTATAGGGTAAGATGTAATTCAATCGGCCACCTGCGTGTAGACCGACATGACTGTGCAACTTTCTGCATATCCCATGGGCCACTGGCCCCTATAAAGCTGCTATGCCTCTTAGTCTCGGGGTCCAAGTCCCTGCTCCGCTGTGTCGTGTATACTTAGACCCACGCTCCAGCTTGTGAATAAACCCCCTTGTGTTTGCATCGGTGTCGGCTTCTCGGTGGTTTCTAGGATTCACAATCTTGGCCACAACATTTGGGGGCTCGTCCGGGATCTGAGAGACCTCCAGGACCTTATCCGGAGGATTTCACGCGTGGTGAGTGCACTCAACTTTTTTCCACCTTTTGCGCGCATATTCTCTAAGAGCTCTAACCTGTAGGAATTCCAATCTGTATTAGGTCGGCATTGGCTTAGGCGGATGCGCTGGTGGGCCATCAACCGGGGGTCTTGAGGAGACGTCCCTTGCCCCTGCCTGGAGGATGGAGGTCCTATCTGTAAGGAGGATGGAGGTCCTCATCTGTATGGAGGATGAGCGTCCTCATATGTAAGGAGGATGGGGTCCTCATCTGTATGGATGACGGGGGTCCTCATCTGTAAGGAGGACGGGGGTCCTCATCCGTATGGAGGACGGGGTCCTCATCCGTAAGAAGAACGGGGGTCCTCCTCTGTATGGAGGACGGAGGTCCTCATCTGTAAGGAGGACGGGGGTCCTCATCTGTAAGGAGGGCTTGGTGCCAGCCCTTCGGATTACTTTCTGTCTTGTCTCCGCAGCCGCACTAGAACGTTTGTCTGTTACTGTGTTCTTCTTACCTGTTTGCGTGCTGGTCTGTGTTACCTGTTTGTGTGCTGGTCTGTGTTACTGTGTTCTTGTTAACTGTGTGTTTGACTGTGTTATTTGTGAACTGTCATAACTGTGCCTTGGTGTGGACGGGGGACATAATGGGGCAGATGCAAACCATACCCTTGTCTCTTATGCTCTCCCACTTCTCGGATGTTAGGGAAAGAGCTCTTATTCTGAGCATAGACATACAGAGAGAGAGATTCCAAATTTATTGCATATCAGAATGGCCAACATTTGACGTGGGATGGCCCCGAGAAGGAAATTTTCACCTACCTATTATCTTACAGCTTAAGGCCGTGAACTTCAGGGACAAACCAGATGGCCACCCTGACCAGATGCCCAACATCCTGGCCTGTCAGGACATGATTGAGAATTCCCCTCCTTGGCTAAAACCCGTTTTTGCTCCCCAAAGCACACAACTCGCCTGAAGGTAAGGAGAGACTCCGGGTCCACCGCCAGACTCTAATGGCAGGTCTCCAGGCTGCCGCGTGCAAGACTACCAATCTGGCCTAGGGCTATGATGTGAGACAGGGTAAGGATGAGAGTCCAGCAGCCTTCTTAGAGGGAGCAATAGAGGCTTTTAGGCAGTACACCCCTATGAACCCAGAAGCCCCGGAAACAAAGGCCGCAATTATCATGGCTTTTGTTAACCAGGCCGCTCTGAACATTAAAAAGAAATTGCAAAGAGTAGAGAGACTGGGAGAGAAGAGCTTGCAGGACTTAGTGATAATAGCAGAACGAGTCTATAATAGAAAAGGTCCGGAAGAACTGCATGTTACCACCCCACACGCTATTAAAGGGGTACTCAAACAGCCCCCAGACAGCTGGATCAGCAATGCCCATCTGACCCATTATCAGAGCCTACTGCTAAACCCCACCAGAATTTTATTTAAGCCACCAACATTGAATCTGGCAACGCTACTCCCTAACCCAGAATGGGACCCCCCTCTGCATGACTGTCAAGAAATTTTGACACAGGTGTACGGAATCAGCGCTGATCTCCAGGACCAGCCACTGCCGAACGCCGATGCCACCTGGTACACGGACGGCAGCAGTTTTGTCCGAGAAGGAGTCCGATTTGCGGGGGCAGCCATACCATAACCACGGAGACAGAGACCGTCTGGGCGGAGCCATTGACAGCCTGAATGTTGGCTCAATGGGCAGAACTGATCCCACTGGCCAAGGCGCTGACCATGGGGGAAGGTAAACGAATAAACATCTACACCGACAGCAGGTACGCCTTTGCCACCGCTCGCATCCACGGAGCCCTTTACAGAGAGAGAGAGAGCTTCTGACAGCAGAGGCAAAGACTGTTAAAAACAAAACGGAGATTCTTGAACTCCTGAGGGCCCTCTGGCTGCCCAAGGCCCTAGCCATCATCCACTGTCCGGGGCACCAAAAGGCAGACACACCAGTAGCCAGGGGAAACCGGCTAGCTGATTTAAAAGCAAAGGAGACGTCCCTTTTGGTGACCCAGGTCTTAGCAACCACGCTACCTGATCCGGGGGAGTGGACCCTGCCGGACACCCCCAACTATAGTGATGCTGACTTACACTGGATCAAACACTTGCCTATGACCCAGTGATTGTGTGGCTGGTGGAGGGCCGCAGACTCCAGCATCATCTTGCCAGAGGAACTGGGACGGCGAGTCCTATCCAAAACGCATCGGAGTACTCACACGGGAACAAGGAAGGTGGAAGACCTCATACGACATGCAAAGATCACTATTAAAGACTCTCGAGCAAAGATCGAGCAGATCGTGGCAAGCTGCCACTCATGCCAGTTAACTAATGCCACCGCCCAACAGGCACCTGGCTCCGGGGGGACCGCCCAGGAGCCTACTGGGAAGCGGACTTCACTGAGGTAAAACCTGGAAAATACGGATACAGGTATTTATTAGTGTTTGTAGATACTTTTTCAGGATGGACAGAGGCATTTCCCACCAAACCTGAAATGGCACAGACCGTGACCAAGAAACTGCTGGAAGACATCTTACCGAGGTATGGTTTTCCTGTTAAGATTGGGTCAGACAAGGGCCCAGGATTCTTCTCTAAGGTAACACAGGGAGTGGCACTAGTACTTGGGGCAGATTGGAAATTAGATTGTGCATATAGGCCCCAGAGCTCAGGACAGGTAGAGAGGATGAACAGAACATTAAAGGAGACCTTAACTAAATTAGCCCTGGAGACTGGCGGGGACTGGGTGACTCTCCTCCCCTTCGCCCTATATAGGGTGAAGAACTCCCCATATAAGATGGGACTGACTCCCTACGAGATCATGTTCGGTCTTCCTCCACCTGTTATCCCCATTTTAAAACTTGAGGTGCTTGCTGAATTTGATGATCGCCAACTTCTTTTCTCCCTCCAAATGTCATGAACCCATGAGCAGGTGTGGCCTAAGCTGAAGGCCCTCTATGACTGGGCCACCCCCAGACCCCCATTGATATCGGCCAGGTGACTGGGTGTACGTGTGTACGTGTGGAGATACCAACACCGGACACTACAACCTCGCTGGAAGGGACCTTACACCGTGATCCTGACCACTACCACCGCTCTCAAGGTCAACGGGATTACTCCCTGGGTCCACTACACCCACGTCCAGCCAGCTGACCCACACAGCGTTCTCAAGAACTTTGTTCCAGAATGGAAAAGCCAACCGGACAAGGACAATCCCCTAAAGCTAAGACTGCACCGTTCTCACTAATTTCGCACCTCCAAGACTCCCTAGTCTGAGGTTGTCCTTCAAAATAGAAAGGGATTAGACTTAGTATTCTTACAACAAAGGGTGTGTGTGTGGGGGGGGGGCGTTATGTGCTGCCTTAAACGTAGAATGCTCCTTCTTCGCTGGAATATAAATGGGAGCGAGAACAGCAACAAGGTTGGTTAAAATCCTGGTTTAATCATTCCACCTGGCTCACTCTAAGAGCAACCTGGACCCTTGATTGGATCCTGCATAGGATCCTCTCAAAACGGGGGGAATGTGGGACCCAGGAAATTTAACAAAAATCCCCTACCCCTGGACAAGCAGAGGAGGACTGATTCCATTTTGTGCTACACCTGCCACCTCCTGTATGACCCCCACATAACCTGCTTATTGCTTAAGGCGCTGCCCAACCCTAGTCGAGCCGCTGGGCACACCCTAATCGGAAATCGGCTCAGAACAATGTAACCCTGCTTTGTGCCCGCCAAAACTGCACGCCAATTCTGACCAAAGTAATAGGCCAGCTCAAATGGATACTATAGGGTAAGATGTAATTCAATCGGCCACCTGCGTGTGGACCGACATGTCTGAGCAACTTTCTGTGTATCCCATGGACCACTGGCCCCTATAAAGCTGCTATGCCTCTTAGTCTCGGGGTCCAAGTCCCTGCTCCGCAGTGTCGGGTATATTTGGACCCATGCTGGAGCTTGTAAATAAACCCTCGTGTTTTGCATCGGTGTCGGCTCCTTGGTGGTTTCTCGGATTTGCAATCTTGGGCACAAGACCTGGGCCTGCTGCCCTGACCTCCCTTCCAGGGCCACACTGACCGCCCCACAGGCCCTCTGTGCCCAAGGCACACAGGCACGGGGATGCGGGGAGGGGAGGAAGTGCCCCAGAACCCGGCCAGCCCAGGCCCCCAGGACAGAGGGAGCACAGACCTCCTAGGTCGCTTTGCACAGACCCTGGTGACCTGAGGCTCCCTGACTGTCACTCTGTCCCAGCCCCTCCTGGCCCGCGGGGCACAGGCTGAGTCCCAGCAAAGTCCGTGGGGTCCTGACCCTGGTGTCTGGCCGCCCCTGGAAGGCACCTGGGGACGTCAGCTGTGTGTGTGCCTGGCGGCGCCCCTGCAGGGGCTGGTTGGGGCCTGGGTGGTGCCCCCTCCTCCTCTCTGGGGGTCTCTCCACGCCCCGTGCACAGAGTTCCTGGAGACACAGAAATGGGCTGGCTGTGCATTTTCGCACCACAACACTTTCTTGACTTTCTACAGCAAACGGCTCAGAGCCAAGACTGCGTGCCTTCCCCTGGGGAGGGAGATCTTTCTGTCCTTTAGGGGAGGGCAAGGATCACAGGGGGTGGGGGGGCGGGGGCTGGAGTCCCCCACCTGGGAGCATGTGTGGACTTCTTGTGGGGGGCGTGTGTCCTGAGGTTTCAGCCAGAGAGGCGGTTCTGAGGACAGCAGAGCTAACCTGGACATGCAGCTCATGGGCTCCTGCGCTGGGTCCCCGCAGGGCAGCCAGACTCCGGCCTCGGGCCCCCTGGGGCCCCAGCACCTGGAGGAGACTTCCTCCTGCTGTGGGTGTTGGTGGGGCCCACCGGCCTACCCCTGATCTCCCCACCCTAGGGTGTCCCGGGATCCCCAGGGCTGCCCTCGGTCAGCGACCCGGATCTGTGGGGCACACCCAGGGCCCAGGAGGCCACATGAAGCTGTGAGAGGGCTCGCTCAGCCCAGGGCCAGAATCCAGGCCTGGCCAGGGCCATGGGGGGTGGATCCCATTAGTCTTTCTGTTGGGCCTGGTGGGGGCTCAAATCACCCCAGCCCCACAGAGCCCGGGGCCAGGCCAGCCCAGGTCCCTCTGGGTTAGGGGCTGGTGTCCTGTGCAGGGTGTACCGCCCTCCAGGAGGGACAGTGGGAGGAGGCAGGGCACAGTGCATCCTGTGCTCCACTCACCTGCACCCACCCTGTCGGGGGCTCCCGGCCTTCCCTCTTCCCTGCAACCCCTGGGTACTCTATGGGACACCAGGGCTTCTGATGGGAGCAGGCTGTCCAGAGAACCCCGGGGAGGCTGAGCATGTCCCACAGGGGACTGCTGCCCTGGGTCCTTGCTGGGGGCCAATGGTGTGGGGGCAGAGGTATGATGGTGGTGGAGTGTGGGGGATAGTGTAGGGGTGGTGGTGTGTGTTTATAGTGTGGGTAGGGAATGTGTGGGGGTGTCAGGGGGATGGTGTAGGGGGGATGGTATGGGGGCGATCCCATGGGGGATGATGATGTAGGTGGATGGTGTGGAGGTGGGTAATGAGGTGGATGGCCTCCACAGAAGAGCCCCCAAGCCCCCGGGTCTCCGCCGCTTCTCTCAGAACCCTGCGTTCACTCTGCCTGCGTCCGAGTTTCTTTGGTTTGGTTTTTTTTATCTCAGACTGTTGTGCCCAAGATTGCAAATCCGAGAAACCACCGAGAAGCTGACACCGATGCAAACGCACGAGGGTTTTTTTTCAAGCTCGAGCTTGCGTCCAAGGACACTCGACACAGCGGAGCAGGGACTTGGACCCCGAGGTGGGTTTTAGCTTAGTTTTAAGGGCTGGTCTCGGGGACCTCCAGAAGGGCTGGAGCAATTTCTCAAGTTCTGTTTACATTTTGATATGGGGCCTTCAAGGGCATTGAGCTCTGTTCTCCTTCTAATAGGGGCTTCCCGCCCTAGGCCTGGGCTCAGTTCTTATGCTAATGTGGGGCTTTCAAAGACATTAAGCTGTAAACTTTTGTTTTTTCCTGTAACTGAAGTAATGGAAATTTCAGCTCTTCTTTGCAGGGGCATGGGATGGCTGGACTTGTGCTAACACTGGACTAAAAGTGGAATGGCCTTAATTTTCTTGGCCTCCACGAGTCCCGTCTTCCTATCTAGCTCCTTCCCCCTTCCCTGGAGCTCCTAAGAGAGCAATTGCAAATGACCTCTGGTGGCAGCGTGTGTTGGGGGACAGGTCCAGGGATTTGGGATCAGGAAGACCTGGAGCGCGGGCATCCGGGCTGTGAAGCCGGATCCGATGCTGCAGATTCTTATTCCCTAAGGCTTTTTTGACAACTGACTTTGTACCTAGAAAAGCTCTCCTTTGTCTTTAAAAGATGAAGAGCAAGTCAAAGCGGTTTTTCTCTGCCCATCTGATTGCTCAGATTCCAATCTGAGACATATTTCCTGTTAATAAGTATAATTTACTATCCGTAGTACTATGGTTAAAATATTCTGACACAAGTAATTCAGAGGGATGAGGGTTTCTCATCTCTTCACAGCTCAGTCACTCATCAGGAAAAGCATCTTTATGGATTTGGAAAGAACCAAGAGACATTATTACCAATGGTCATATTATTATGTTAAGGATTCTTCCTTGAGATCCCAGGAAGGCAATTTTTTCTTGAGCTTGCGGAGGCCTCTTGGAGTGAGGTTAAAATCAGAAATTGTGAGTTTGGGTTTCAGATAATGAACTGGTTAGCTACGTAAACACGGACAGGCACTTAGGTTCTTTTTGAATTTCAATTCCCTTAAAAGGTATAAAATAATTTCTAAACACCTCATTAGACTGTTGTAGGATTTCTTTATTGCTAATACAAGTTAACATTCATATGGCACATATTATGTGCCAAGAATTGTGTCATGCTTCACATAAAAGAACTCATGGGATCCTCCAACAACCCTATGGGCAGATAATGTTATCTTGATGGGCCAACTAAAGGATAGATAGGAAGAAAACATCTTGTCCAAGGTCATTTGACCTAGCTAGTTAAGTGGATTCGAACTCAGGAAGCCTGGCTCCAGGCTGTTATGGCCACCAGAAAATATTAAGTACTTACTAACGTCCTAGATATTGTACAAACAAAGTCCAACTCTTTATTCATTAGAGCTCTATGGCACAGGCATTATTACTGTCACAGTTTTGCAGAGAAAGAAGTAGGTTCAGAGCCTAAGCTCAAGGGACTTGCCCAGAGCCCTACAATTCAGAGGCAGAAACCTTCCTTTTCCTCATAATATTCTCCTTCCACCACTTACCTTCTCCTTTCTCTAAGTCTTAATATAAATGTTGCTTCTTCTGGTCATCTTCTCTGAGGCCCCAGTTAGACTAAGCCTTCTTATATATGTACTTGTAGTAAGCTGTATATTTACCTTTATATTGGCTACTATAATCTTGTTTAGTTGTCTTTCGGTCACTTTTTGGTTAGTATCCGTCTCTCCCACCAGCATGGCCTGGAGGGAGCTAGGGACTGCATCTATGTCTGGTTAACTTGGTATTCCTAGCACCTTGCACATAGTAGCTATGCACCAAATACTTAATAAATTAATGGATCCCTAACCTTCTTGAGTTGATGTTGATAAACATTAGAACATGAAATGGACAAAGATAAGAATGAAATTGCTGAATGAAATGATAAAAAGCAATTTTATCCATTCACTCATTCAGTATTTTATCAGGTGCCTACTGTGTGCCATATCTGAGCGAAGGAAAACGATACGTGATTCCATTAGGGTATTATAATAGCAACTTAAAAATTGGCCTTCTAAGGCATTTGCTATAGTTGAAAGCTCTAACTAAAAGGCTCAGTGATTAGGAAGGAACTCAATAAAATCAAAATAAAGTATTATCTGGACAGTAATTTCCCAGTAAATTTGGTTTAATAAAAATTTCACATGAATCATTTCTTAACTGACACTGAAGCACTGTGAACTCTTTGGAAGACAAACGTCCAGGAAATAAATGTCATGCATTGCTAATTTTAAAGGCACTTGCAATATGGTGTCTACTATAAAAGAAGTATTTTTATCTGATTTTTGCTATTTAATATCCTTTCCTGCTTTTCAGGTTGAGGAGGTGTTCCTAAGTGTTTTTCTTTCCTTCTGATATAAAATTCTTACTTTGTTCCCATCGAAGGAACTCTTTAAGAATAAGGCAAAAATTAAACTATTCTTAAAATGTCTTCATACTTGGAGCCTGATTCATTTAAGTCAATTTTCAAAATAAATCTTACTGATTAGAAAAAAAACCAAAGATTTATAGGGAAATTGAAAAGATAGTACAGAGAATTCTCATGGGCTTGCACTCAATTTCTCCAATTATCAATATCTTATATTAGTACGGTACAAATATTAGCTAATGAATCAATATTAAAATATTCGCATTAACCAAAGACCATACTTTATTCAGATGTCCTTAGTTTTTGCTAAGTTACCATCCCTCACATCACATTACACTTGTCCTCATGTTTTCTTAGGCTCCTCTGGATTGTGATAATTTTTCAGCCTTTCCTTGTTGTTGTTGAACTGGAACACTTTGAGAAGTAGAGTATTTTGTAAAATTTCCCTCAGGTGGGACATGTCTGTTGTTTATCTCATGATTGAACTGCGATTGTGGATTATATACAGAGATATACTGCCATTTTTATTATATCATATAAAGGATAGATACTATCAACATGATATTTCAGTCTTGGTATCGATCTGATCATCTTGCTGAGATAGTGTTTGTCAGCTTTCTCCATAGTAAAGTGATTCTTTATTATTATATTATTATTATTATTATTATAACTTTTTCATAATATATTTTGTAGAAGGAAGTAACTATGTATATTCCACACATAAGAGTGGGAATCTATGCTCATCAACTTGAGGGTGGAATGTCTGCACAAATTGTTTGAAATTCTTCTACATGGGAGATTTCTCTTTCTTCTGTGTTTGTTTGTTTTTCAAAGATGTTATTTATTTATTTGAGAGAGAGAGGAGAGAAAAAGCATGAGTGAGAGGGGCAGAGGGAGAGGGAGAAGCAGGTTCCCTGCTGAACAGGGAGCCTGCCTTGGGACCTGGATCATGATCTGAGCCTAAGGCAGAAGCTTAACTGACTGAGCCACCCAGGTGCCCCTCTTTCTTTCTTTTACAATTTTTAATATTAGTATAGATTCATGGATATTTATTTTACGCTTTGGGTTATAATCCAACACTACTTATTTTGTTGCTTATATTGTCTCCGCTCTGGCCACGGGAGCTCTTTCAGTTGACACCTGTGTCCTTTTAACATATTTCCATCAGTATGGAGTCTTTTGTCCATAAATTTTTGAAAGACAAACTTTATGTAAATCTCATTTTTGATTGGCACTTTGTTTCTGTTTGCCTCCTTCCCTCTCTCTTCGCTGTTTCATTTCTTTATTTATTATGATCTGAAAATAGGAAAGGACATAGGATTTCAAATTTTGCTATTTTAAGGTAAATCAATTCTCCTTGGTGCCTAGCCAGTGGTTCTCAAATGTTAGTGTGCAAAAGAATAACCTGGAGAGCTTGTTAATATGGCCAGCCAACATTTTAATTTTTTTTAGGTTAAAGGAAGGGGCAGGTTAGGATTCTACATGTTAACCGGTTCCCTCAGAAAATAATAATGGAGTTCTTTGAGGGCTTTGCTTTGAAAAGCAGCGAGCATGAGGGTAGATGGCTGTTCTGATACACATATTTATTATTTCTAGTGGCTTGGACCCATATACCCACCGCCTGTGATAAAAAGGGGTATAGATTTGGGGATTTTCTATCGCCATAGGAGAGAACCCTAAAATACTCAGGATCTATGCTCAGAGTTAGTTTTATATTTTAGCATTTGAGTATATATAAGATCCCCCATCTTTTTGTGCTCAGTATAGAGTGTTTAGGACCCCACAGCAGCATTTTAGGTCTAAGAGGGAACTGAGGGATCATCAGCTCTGGTCCTTTCTTCTGAGGCACAGGAAAGAAACAGAGTTCCGGAGGATTGGATTGTCCAAGTTCACATGCTTATTGGTGGTGGAGCTAGGTCTGAACAAGGTCTTTCTAGAGATTGTTGCTTCAAGACAGACACCATTGAACATAACTAGTTTAGATAGGCTTTTGTGAAATAGACAATTTTGGGTTACTCTTTCTGCTTTTATACTTTCATATAAAGGTACGACTGCATCTAGGTTTCAGGATTACCCCTTCTGTTAGTTATAAGAGTAGATGATGTAAATATCAGTGTTTGCCATTTGAAATTCTCTGCTTAACTATTTTTAAATTGAGTTTTAAAAATATTAAAACTGGCACTTAGTTCTCGGCTTGGACAAACTCAATCTGAGTAAGGTTGGCTTCTATGACAATATAGGCAATTAGATATAGAAGCATGAAGACTTGGAAAGTGAAAGGGTAGGCAAGGTCTCACAGCTGAGGTTTTTTTCGGGGAATACCTTTGTTTAATTAATTCATCAGGCAGTATTCTGATGACGCACATGGAGACATAATTCGAATCCCTTTTAGGGTGCTTCATGAAATGTAACTAGCTGGCAGAAGAAAGACTACTTTGGTTGAATGTTTTATTGAGCTAAAGTGACACTAATTCTAGATGAGCCTGAAGCTGTGACGTTAGCGTTTTGTGGTCCTTTAAAGAACTCTGGACCAGAATCGAGTCTTGGCTTTGCCCCTTGCCACCCATGTGACCCTGAGCAGTGTGCATTACTTCTCTTGTCTTCTCAGTTTCCTTATCTGTTAGTTGGGGGATCGGTTTCTATACCGTTCATTAACTCTTTGTTTTTAATGACAATCATGGATTTGTCATTATTGGACCATCACTAATAAATATCACAAAAAGTGAATTCATTTCTCTTTCTCCCTCTCCCTCGTTTTTTGCATTTTTCCATTCTGGAACTTTGATTTGCTTTTCAGAATACTTATTTATTTGAACTGGGAAAGAGTTTCAGTCATTTTCCATTCACATTCATAACTTTTTTATGATCTACTGAAGGCCATTTCATAAATGAATTGCTGAGGATGGCTGAGCCGTCCAGTACCTTTTTTTAATTTAAATTTAAATTTAAAAAACATTTTTATTTAAATTCAATTTGTCAACATGTAGTATAATACCCAGTGCTCATCACATCACATGCCCTCCTTAATGCCCGTCCCCCAGTTACACTATCCTCCCACCCACCTCCCCTTCTGCAATCCTTTGTTTCCCCAAGTTAGGAGTCTCTCATAGTTTATCTTCTGTGAGACCCAGGAAATTTAACAAAAATCCCCTACCCCTGGACAAGCAGAGCAGGACTGATTCCATTTTGTGTTACACCTGCCACCTCCTGTATGACCCCCACATAACCTGCTTATTGCTTAAGGCGCTGCCCCACACTAGTCGGGCCGCTGGGCACACCCTAATCGGAAATCGGCTCATAACCATGTAATCCTGCTTTGTGCCCACCAAAACTGCGCGCCAATTCTGACCAAAGTAATAGGCCAGCTCAAATGGATACTATAGGGTAAGATGTAATTCAATCGGCCACCTGCGTGTGGACCGACATGACTGTGCAACTTTCTGCATATCCCATGGGCCACTGGCCCCTATAAAGCTGCCACGCCCCTTAGTCTCAGGGTCCAAGTCCTTGTTCCGCTGTGTCGGGTACACTTGGACCCAAGCTCGAGCTTGTAAATAAACCCTCGTGTGTTTGTATCAGTGTCAGCTCCTCAGTGGTTTCTCGGATTCGCAATCTTGGGGACAACACTGCCTCTCTCAATTTTCTCCACTCAGTTTCCCTCCTCTCCCTTATGATCCTCTTCACTCTTTCTTACATTCGACATAAGAGTGAAACCGCATGATAATTCTTTCTCCATGTGGCTTATTTTATTCAGCATAATACCCTCCAGTTCCATGTCCATGAAAATGGTAGGTATTCATCCTTGCAGATGGCTAAATAATAATACATTGTATATATAGACCACATCTTCTTTATCCATTCATCTGTTGAAGGACATCAAGGCTCCTTCCACAGTTTGGCTATTAACATTGCCGGTGTGAACATTGGGGTGCAAGTGTCCAGTCATTTCACTACATCTGTGTCTTTGGGGTAAATACCCAGTAGTGCAATTGATGGGTTGTAGTATAGCTCCATTTCCAGCTTTTTGAGGAACATCCACACTGTTTTCCAGAGTGGCTGCACCAGTTCACATTCCTACCAACAATGCAAGAGTGTTCCACTTTCTCCACATCCTCTCCAACATTTGTCGCTTCCCGTCTTGTTAATTTCCCCCATTTTCACTGGTGTGAGGTGGTATCTCATTGTGGTTTTGATTTCTATCTCCCTGATGAAAAGTCACGTGGAGCATTTTTTCATGTGCTTGCTCACTCTGTGTAGGTATTCTTTGGAGAAAAGCGGGTATTTTTAAGTTGGAGAAGAGATGGCATCTCAAGGGGTGTTATTTCCTGTCATGGCCACATACCAGAAGGCTCTTGAGTATGTGTGTGTGCATTTGCCTGTGCCTGTGAGGAGAGGTCGTTGGATAGAATTTGAAAGCAGATCCTCTCCATATTTATAGGTCTATATCTATTTCTCTCTCTTTCTGCACACACCTATTTCTAACCATTTTGTCTCTATCTCTATAGGGAGATCTATATATGGACGTATAGAGATTAGATATAGAAATGTTTATTTTACATATTTAAATATAAATATATAGTTCTGTTTATAGATAATAATTATTATATTATGAGTAATACATTTAATAATAAATATACTAAGTGGAAACATAGATTTATGTTTATATGTTTGTTTATATAAACATCTATTTATGTTCCTGGGATTGATCTATCAGTAGATCTATCACTCTATCATCTACCTAGCTAGCTAGCTATATATCCCAGGAAGAGAAAAACCCAGATCGAACAGATGGGAATGTCCCCCTCCAGAATGTGTCATACAAGAAGATAGGCAAAAATCTTCTGTACTTTCCTGATGTGTTGATGCAATTAACTCAGAGATGTACCTGTGATGTACTGTGGGCCAGGAGCCAGTGGTCAAGAGAGAATCCTTGAGACATTTTCCATGCAAAAAGGTGCTTTTATTAAAGTATGGGGACAGGACCCCTGGGCCTGAAAAGCTTCACCAGGATTATGAGGAGCCTTGGTTATAAACTTAAGTTGCTGTGTGGGGTGGGGACTCTAGAGATAAAAGAAGTTTCCAAAAGGATTTTCACACATGAAAGATTTACAGGATCCTGGAGGTCTGGCTATCAGCAAACAAATGTTGCTTTTGGCCTCTAGCAAAGCATTAACATTCAGGCAGCTGTGAATTCTTGGAAGAATGTCCCACTCTGTCGGTTTCAAGTATTTGTTTATGGACTGCAAGTTTGTTAGGAAATGTAATTGTAGGGATGCCTGGGTGGCTCAGTGGTTGATCCTGGGGTCCTAGGATGGGTCCCACATTGGGCTTCCCACAGGGAGCCTGCTTCTCCCTTTGTCTCTGTCTCTGTCTCTGCCTCTCTCTCTCTCTCTCTCTCTCTCTGTGTCTCTCATGAGTAAATAAACAAAATCTTTTTTTAAAAAAGCAGATGTAATTTTAAACTATATTTCTTTGGCCTTAGTTCCCCCTATCACCTGGGTCTTCTATCCCTCCCTGCATCTCTTGGTTCGTTGGCCTTTGGTGGTGAAGAATCCAAAGGATATGAGGCAGGAGGAGAGTGAGATGGGATTAAGCCAATGAAGTAATTTCCCAGGGAGCTTGGGTAAGAGAAGTGCAGCAGGCGGAATGAAGTGAGAAAGTCAGGTTCTTGTCTCACGGAGTCGAAGAATGAATCTGGTGGACAAAGAGTGAGTAAAGCGACGGGAGTTTATTAAGCAAGGATACTGAGAAAGCTCTCAGGAGTGGGAGGGGCCCAGGCTGGGTTGCCCACATGGGCCTCCACTGACAGTTTTTCATTTAGAACTGATCAGGGAGCTTGTGGCCTTCTCATTCTTGGGATGTCTTGGTTTGAGTAAGGACTAGTGATAACATCTTTAATGGTTTACTTCTTTTTAGAGTCTGGTTATCCTTTGTTGGGCACAGAGGACTGTTATAAAAAAGACCCTCTCTACCCATACCTAGGGCAGGGTGGTCTCGTTTGTTCCTTTATTTCTGGTTTCCTTACATCTCAGCATCCTTAGGATCTTTGTGAGCCTGAATCTGTAGCCCCCTACCTATTTCTCCCTACCTAGACTCTCCTGTCCTTCAGTCAAGAACAGGAGAGATGTGGCTCTGAGAAAAGGTACACTAAGAAACATTGTCACAGTTTCAATATTCCCTCCCTACGATTTGTGAGACCCAACTACTTCCAAACTCCTTTTTCCTCCTTTTTGTTTTGGATGGCAATGCTGCTCTGTGACTGACCTACACAACCAATGGCTCAGTAACAGTTCAACTCTGTGGAGAGAACCCAAGGGTCTGCTGGGGAAGCATGAAGGAGAACTGTGGACTTGCTTGTTTTGCCCTCAGAAATCAGCATTAAGGCTCCTGATATGAAGTTCAAAAGCCTGCAGGTAGTACTCTGGGACATAGATCGAAACCCAGTGGAGACGGAGCCTGTCTCTGTACCTGCCATATAGAAGGCCAAATAGACTTCTTTTTGGAATGGATGGGTGTTGAATAAATAGGAGAATCTGTGTATGCTGGGTCTGTTTCAGGTCACTGATTCATACTTAGGGAAAGACATTAATCCAGGAACTGGTTCTCTGAACAAGTCCTGGGAAAATGTATCCTAAGTTATTCGAAAAGGAGTAGTAAGATAGATAAGGAGTTCAGAATTGAGAAAAATATTAAAATCATCTGAGGAAAGTAGAGGTGTTCGTCACGCAAGTGGGTTTCTTGCAATTTACTCTCTTATAGCTTGTATATTCTGAACAGAAAAAAAGAAAGGGAAGGAACCGCATGTGCTTGAGGTCATCAATTTCATCTATAAAAAGGAAATAATACCGCCTGTCCCGTGACACTGTTGTGAGGACTAGAAGTGATGGTTGTTGATGTGGAGACTTGCTAGGTCCAGTCACCATAAAATGTAAAAACAACACACTTTATTATTATAGCTACCAATATAGCTACAATATACTTTTTCATTTTATTTATTTATTTATTTATTTATTTACTTATTTATTTATTTATTATTTGAGAGAGAGAGAGGGAGAGAGAGGCAGAGACACAGATAGAGGGAGAAGCAGATTCCATGCAGGGAGCCTGACGTGGGACTCCATCCTGCATCTCCAGCATCCCACACTGGGCTGAAGGTGGCGCTAAATCGCTGAGCCACTGGGGCTGCCCTACAATATACTTGTTAAAAATATATTTTATTTATTTATTCATGAGAGAGAGAGAGAGAGAGGCAGAGACACAGGCAAAGGGAGAGGTGGGCTCCATGCAGGGAGCCTGAAGTGGGACTCCATCCTGGGTCTCCAGGATCACGCCCTGGGCAGAAGGCAGTGCTAAAAGGCTGAGCCACCCAGGCTGCCCGTTTTCAATTCTTCTTAAAACACACAATTCGACTTCTTTCTAGCAAAGTTTTATGTGAGTTGGTGTACCTATCAATTAAAAGCTGTAGGGTATGGATCCCAGACTGCCCCTAAGGTGCATGTTCAGAGCCCTTCCAATTCCTCCAAGTGCAGCCTGGAAACCACCGAGCTGGTCTGAGGCCACATCCACAGCTGTGGGAACCAAGTGCCAGAGGCAGTCACGATTTACTGGATCAGAAACCCAGTTGTCTCCTGAAGCATCTGAGTCAGGGAATTGGTTTTTCTCAGGGCAGGGTGAAAAAAACCTTACACGATCAGGATTTCTCTCATCCCGAGAAAAATGCTTAGCGTTTTTTTGTTTGTTTCTTTTTTCTCATGTTGTTTGGCTATTTCTCTTGTCACATTGCCCTACTTCCTTTGGTAATTAGTTTTAGAAAGAAATCACTCACATAATGAAAATGATCTAGAAACTCAGGTTAAAAAATTTTTCTAGCCAGTGTGGATATGTGTGATTCACAGTTGCTTTAAGCCTACAGAAATTTGTTTGCACAAATCAATAACAACTTTTAATAAACAGACTTTACTGTTCACTGCTAAAAATATTCCTGTCAGAAGGGCAAGACAGCCAAAGAGTAGGGTCCCCAAGTCACCTGTCCCCACCAAATTACCTAGCTAACTTTCAAATCATCCTGAAAACTTATGAATTCGACCTGAGATTTAAAGAGAGTTGGAACGCTACAATGAGAAGAGTTCGCATTTCTATCAAGGCGGTTCCCACCTGGGCCTCACTTGGACCTGGTGACTGTGGTTCCCACCTGGGCCTCACCCAGACCTGGTGACTCTAGTCCCCAACTGGGCCTCACCTGAGCCTAGTGACTCTGGTCCCCATCTGGGCCTCATGTGGACCTGGCTACTGTAGTCCCCACCTTGGCTTCACCGGGACCTGGTGACTGTGGTCTCCACCTTCACCTCACCTGGACCTGGTGACTCTGGTCCCCACCTGGGCCTCACCTGGACATGGTAGCTGTGGACTTCATCTGGACCTGGTGACTGTGGTCCCCACCCGGGCCTCACTGTACCTGGTGACTGGGCTCCTCAGCTACCAATGACTAACATCCAGGATGGACCCTTAGTTGCTACTGACACCAGTACCATCCCCAGGGTCTCACTTGTTCCTGGTGACTATGGTCCTTGTCTGGGCTGACCTGACTCATCCTTGGCTCTGATCCTCTCCTGGGCCTCCCCTGCCTTGCAGGTATGGTGGTATGGTCTCCCTTGTCGTGGGTGTGTATTGTCTATGGTCCCTTCTGGGCCTCACCTGATGGTACTGGGCCATGATATTGGCCCTTCACAAGGTCAGTAGATTCTCCGAGTCCTCCTGCATGGTGCCGCAATCCAAACACATCCAAGAATGACGGCACATGAAAACCTTCCGAGGACACATGCGTCCAGGTGCTCCCCATGGACAGGTCCCCCTCCGTCTGACCGGAGCCGGAGACAACCCCATAGCCCTGAGGGGCACAGGCTTGGCTGGAACATCACACACGGGCCCTCACTGCCTGTCTGTCGCTCGCCCACCTACAGTCCACCTTCCCAGCCACTGTCCCAGGACACGCTGTCACGCTGGGATCACAGAGCGCTCCCACCCCGGTATCAGGAGCACACGGGTGGGGGACCCAGGAGGCTCTGGCGAACTGCCGATCTGATGCTCGGGGTGATGTCTCCCAGAACGGGGGATATCGAAGGTTTCTCTTAGATTCCACAAGCACAACGACTGAGGGGAGAAAGCAACGGACTAGACTTCATCAAAATTAAAACCTGATGCCAGCAAGAGTGCGACCAAACTCCCCACCCTGAGGGCAACGATGCGTGAATAGCCTGAGGGGGGGTCTGGGGGGAGCACGAGGGACTCTGCCCGCACTCCAGTGCGTGAAGAGCAAGCCTGCTCACCGGTCAGGGGGACCCAGCAGGCCCTGACCGTCCTCCCCTCACCACAGAGTGGGGCGGGGGGGGGGGGTGTCATCCCTGTCGGGGTCCTTGCATCTAGGACGGGCTGGAAAGGTCACGTATTGTGTCTCCCTGCATAGCACAGGCCTTACAGGGGAGCGGGGGTCCCGGGGGAGCTGCCGAACTCCGACTGCAGCCTCCTTCCCTGGACAGGGCCTTAGGGGGCCGCCCTCACCCCGTGGGGCTGTGGAAGGGCTGCAGGAGCTGCTCAAGGTCATCTCATTGGGGACAGGGTGTTTTGGACCCCAGCCCAGGAGGCCAACGCCCCCACCCAGACACACAGGCCCCAGAGTGGCCCACGGGAAGCAGGCATTAGGGGCCACTCACCTGTGACCTGTCGCTGTGTGAGCGCCTCCTCTTTATGCACCGTGTACTGGGGAGAGTGGGAGAGTTGGGGAACTGGGGAGAGTGGGAGTTCTGGGGTACTGGGGAGAGTGGGAGAGTTGGGGTACTGGGGAGAGTGGGAGTACGGGGAGAGTGGGAGAGTTGGGGTACTGGGGTGAGTGTGAGTACTGGGGAGAGTGGGGATACTGGGGAGAGTGGGGGTACTGAGGAGAGTGGGAGTACTGAGCTACTGGGGAGAGCAGGAGAGTCGGGTCGCTGTGAGCCAAATCCAAAGCACGAGTGCTTCCGAAGGTCTGCAGAAGCACAGTGAGCGCCAGGCAGCGGTAGAACCCGGGGGCGGCACAGTTCCACCCACAGTGGGGTCCCGCATCATAACTGTGCGCAGGCGGGGTCCAATCAGCACTTAGCCCTTCACCCTGAAGGCCGAGGGTCCCGGGGGAGGGTCCTGTCCCCACGCCAGGTGGGAAGGGGATGCAGGCACCCTCCCACATCCTCAGTTCCCATCCTTGGGCCCTGCAGGCCTCTCACCATTCTAGGCAGACTGGGGGTCACAGATGTCCCCCCGACCCCCAGAGTTCACAGCATGGGGTCGCACTTAACATTTGAGGGGCTCCTGGGTGGTTCAGTCGGTTCCACGTCGACTCTTTAATTTGGCTCAGGTCAGGATCTCGAGGTTGTGGCATGGAGCCTTGCGTGGGGCTCGGGCTCCGTTGGGTGAGGAGTCCGCTCCAGGTTCCCCCTCTCCCTCTGCCCCTCCCTACCACACCCTCTCTCAAGTAAATTTTCTAAAAATTAACATGAAGACACGTGAGCATCTTTATCCCCTCTGCAGAGGTGGCTTCGTGTGTGTAACGACCGTGTAAATGCCTGTCACGGACCCACCGGGAGTCCTACCAGAAACCCCTTTTCCTTGATATTTACTGAAGTACAGTCAACACACAATGTGACAGTAGTTTCAGGGCTACAACTAGTGACTTGACAATTCTGTGCCTTACTCAGCTCCCCCCACAAGAAGCGGCGTCACCGTCTGTCCCCGTACAAAGTTGTCACAACAGTACTGACTCTATTCCCTAGGCTGTATTTTCTAAATTCCTGTGACTTATTTTATTTACGAACCAGACGCTTATAGCTGTTACTATTGTTCATCTATGTCGCCCGTGTCCTACCCACGGCCCCTCTGTCCATCAGTCAGCAGGATCCATCACATTAACCAGAGAAAGGACATGGGGCAGCCCCCGGTGGTTCAGCGGTTTAGCGCCTGCCTTCAGCCCAGGGCGTGATCCTGGAGTCCCGGGATCGAGTCCCACATCGGGTTCCCTACATGGAGCCGCCTTCTCCCTCTGCCAGTGTCTCTGCCTTTCTCTCTCTGTGTCTCTGTGTCTCTCAAGGATATATAAATAAAGTCTTAAAAAAAAGAAAAACGAGAGAAAGGACAAAAAGCATACGATCCTCTCAAGAGTTGCAGAAAAAACATTTGACAAAATACAGCATCAAAAGCATAGTGGGTTTTGAGGAAATGTCTATCAACAGAATAAAGGCCGCTAGGAAGCTGACATCATCTTCAAGGGTGAAAACCTGAAATCGTCTCCCCTAAGAGCAGGAACAAGCCAAGGAGGTCCCCTCTCAGCACTGGAAGTCCTAATGTAGTCAACAGACAGGAAACAGCAAAGGTTTCACACCTGGAAGAGGGACGTCACACTGTCCCTACTTGCTGAAGACTCGGTACTAGAAACAGGAAACCCGAGAGCCCACACCAAAACCTGTTAGAACTAATGATTGAATTCAGTAAATTCACGGGACACCAACTGAACCTACAGAGCTCAGTAGCCTTGCTGTGTCCCGACAATGAGCACTCAGGAAGGAAATGAAGGACGTGACTCCCTTCTCAGGAGCATCACAGAGAATAAATAATGAGACTGAACCAAAGGAGCACAAGACTTGTGCACTGAGCCATACCAGGCTCTGGGAGGTCGTCCTTGGCTCGTGGGGTGGAAGCCTCATCTTGTGAAAATGTCCGCAGTTCCTGAAGCCACCCTCGGTTTCAATGTCATTCCTATCAAAATCATGGTGGTAGATCCTAGAAATAGGAAAAAAAAAAAAACTAACATCCGTCAGCCCCCACAAATGACCCTGGACAGCAAATCAGTATTGGAAAAGCAGGACAGAGCGGGACGCAGCACTTTCCTATTTCAAACGATGTCACAGAGACACAGGATAAAGCAGTGTGGTTCTCGGACCCCCAGCTGGCTCTGTCGGTTAAGCATCCAACTCCTGACCTCACCTCCGGTCCTGATCTCGGGGTCCTGAGTTCTAGCCCTGGGTTGGGCCATGAGCGAGGCGTGGCACCTACTTAGACCCACAGGGGGTGGTTCCAGCATAAGCTGAAGGAGCAGAACAGAGAGTTCAGAAGGAAATGTGCTCTGATACAACTGATATTTTTAACTTAATTTAATTTAAACCCAATCATTTAACGTATAGTTTTTTCGTTATAACGAACGTATAATTCTACTTTCAGAGGTAGAATTCAGGGATTCACCAGTTGGAGAGAACCGCAGTGCTCGTGATATCATCTGCCCTCCTTCGTGCCCTTCCCCCGTTAACCCCTCCCCCCTCCCCTCCAGCGACCTTCAGTTTGTTTCCTATGATTAAGAGTCTGTATTTCCTGCATCTGTTTTCATCTTATTTGTTTTTCCTTCCCTTCACAGTAGTTCATCTGCTTTGCTTCTTTAATTCCACCTATGAATGACATCACACGGTCATTCTCTTTCCCGACTGACTTATTTCACTTAACATGATCCCTCTAGTTCTATCCGCGTCATTGCAAATGGCAAGATTTCCTTCTCTTTGATAGCTCAGTACCGTTCCTCTCTCTATGACCATCATCTATCTCCCATCCTCTTTATCCATCATCTGTCTGAAGGCACCGAGGCTCCTCCCACAGTGTGGCTACTGTGGACCCGGCTTCTGTAGACATTGGGGCGCAGGTGTCCCGGCATTTCATTGCATCTGTATCTTCGGAGTGAGCTCCAGGCCGTGCACCTGCCGGTCGCAGGGCAGGTCTATCGGTAACTTCCTGAGGAGCCTCCTGACTGTTTCCAGGGCGGCTGCACCAGCCCGCGGTCCCGCCCACAGTGGAAGAGGGTTGAGTGAGTTTTGCAGGACGTGGTAAAAGTCTGGTCCACATTTCATTTCACATCCTGTGGGTTCCAATTCATTGTCCTTAAGTATTTCTGGGGAAGCCAGGTGTTGGGCTCCATTTCAGCGCGACGTTTCCGAAGCTCCTAGGTCTCAGCTGGAGCCTGGAAGGAGGCAGTTCCGGCCCTGGGCGCGGGGACGCCGCCTCCTGCACGGCCTCCTTCAGCTCCTGAGCGTCCCGCAGGGGGCGCCCGAACCCAGGCCCGGGTCAAGGGCGCACGTGCGCAGTAGGCCTCGTCCGCCAGCAATAACAGGAGCCCCTCTGCGCTCTGGAGGCCTGAGGAGGACGTGGGGCCGCGTCCACGCTGACAGGAGCCCCGGCCTCCTCAGTACCCGCGGGTAGGCTTCAGGACCATGTGGGGCTGCCTCCACGGTGACAGGAGCCCTGGGCTCCTCAGGACTCGCGGTGAGGCTTCCAGAGGATGTGGAGCCCCGTCCTCGCTGACAGGAGCCTGGTCTCCTCAGGACCCGCGGTGTGACTTCAGGAAGATGTGGGGCCGCGTCCTCCCTGACAGGAGCCCCGGCCTCCTTAGGACCCACGGTGAGTTTTTGGGATGACGTGGGGCTGTGTCCATGGGGACAGGAACCCCAGCCTCCTCAGGACCTGCAGGGAGTTTGCGGGATGACGTGGGGCCGCGTCCACGCTGACAGGAGCCCCAGCCTCCTCAGGACCTGCGGTGAGTCTTCGGGATGACGTTGGGCAGCGTCTATGCTGACAGGAGCCCTGGCCTTCTCGGGACCCGCGGGTAGGCTTCAGTCCCATGTGGGGCCGCATCCATGGTGACAGGAGCCTGGCCTCCTCAGAACCCGCGGGGAGGTTTCTGGAGGATGTGAGGCATAGTCCACAGTGACAGGACCCCTCTCGTCCTCAGGACCCGCTGTCTATGACTCAGGAAGACATGGGGCCACGTCCGCCATGACAGGAGTCCGGCTTCCTCAGGACCCGCTGGAGGACCCTGGAGGCGCTGTTCAGAGTCACATCCACCTCAGCAGGGCTACTCAGAACAACAAGGTAAGTGAATGGGGAGAATTGAGATAGGGTTAGGGTTTAGGGTGAGCAATAGGTGGTTAAGGTTAGCTTAGATGATATGGATTAGTGATCATGGTTATGCGAACGAGTTACTGGTGAGGGTGAGGGATGGGGTAAGGGTCAAGAGGTAGGAGTTAAAGTAAGGTATTAGGGACTAGGAAATTGACTTAGGGTCTGGATTAGGGTAATGTTGCAGATAGGTTATAGGGTTTAGGGTTAGGGAATAGGGGGAGGGAATACGGTTAGAGATAGAGTGGGGGATGGGGTTAGAGTTTAGGGTAAGGGGTGAAGGCAGGGTTAGGGTTATGGGTTAGGGTTGGGCTAGGGGTTAGGGCTACGGGTTAGGTGTTAGGGTACGGGTTAGGGATTAGGGTACAGGTTAGGGTTAGGGGTTAGGGTTAGGGTACGGGTTAGGGTACGGGTTAGTGGTAAGGGTTAGGGTTAGGGTACGGATTAGGGTTAGGGTTAGGGGTTAGGGTTAGGGTACGGGTTAGGGTTAGGGTTAAGGAGGGTACGGGTTAGGGTTAGGGTACGGGTTAGGGTACGGGTTAGGATTATGGTTAGGATTAGGGTACGGGTTAGGGTTAGGTTACGGGTTAGGGTTAGGGTATGGATTAGGGTTAGGGTTAGGGGTTAGGGTTAGGGTATGGGTTAGGGTACGGGTTAGGGTTAGGATACGGGTTAGGGTACGGGTTAGGGTTAGGGTACGGGTTAGGTTTAGGGTTAGGGTACGGGTTAGGGGTTAGGGTTAGGGTACGGGTTAGGGTACTGGTTAGGGTATGGGTTAGGGTACGGGTTAGGGTTAGGGTACGGGTTAGGGGTTAGGGTATGGGTTAGGGGTTCGGGTTAGTGTTTGGTTTAGGGTTAGGGGTTAGTGTTAGGGTTAGGGTTAGGGTTAGGGTGAGGGGTTTGGGTGAAGGTTAGGGGTTAGGGTTAGGTTTAGGTTTAGGGTTAGGGTTAGGGTTAAGTGTTAGGTTTAAGGGTTAGGGATAGGGTTAGGTTTAGGTTCAGGGGTTAGGGGTAGGGTTAGGGTTAAGGGTTAGTGTTAAGGGTTAGGGTTAGGTTTAGGGTTAAGAGTTAGGGGGTCGGGGTTAGGGTTAGGGTTAAGGTTAGGGGTTAGGTGTTAGGGTTAGGGTTAGGGTTAAGGTTAGGGGTTAAGGTTAGGGGAGGGTTTGGGTTAATGTTAGGATTAGGGTTAGGGTTAGGGTTAGGGTTAAGGGTTAGTGTTAGGGTTTGGCGTTGCTGGTTAAGAGTTAGGGTTATGGTTAATGTTAGGTTTAGGGTTAGGGTAGGGTTAGAGTGAGTGTTTAGGGTTAGAGTTAGGTTTAGGAGTTAGGGTTAGGGTTGGGTTTAGGGTTAGGGTTAGGGTTAAGGGTTAGAGTTAGGGTTAGGGTTAGGGTTTAGGGGTTAGGGTTAGTGTTGGTGTTATGGTTATGGTTAGGGGTTAAGGTTAGTGTTAGGGGTTAGGGTTTGGGTGGGTTAGGGTTAGGGTTTAGGGGTTAGGGTAAGGGTTACGGTTAGGGTTAAGGGTTAGGGCTAGGATAGGTTTAGTGTTAGGGGTTAGGGGTTAGGGTTAGGGATTTGATTCGATTCGATTCTTTTCGATTTGATTTGATTATTTTTGATTCGATTCGATTATTTTTGATTCAAATCGATTTGATTCTTTTTGTTTGGATTCTTTTCTTTTTTTTTCTTTTTTTAATTTTTTAAAAAATTTTTATTTATTTATGATAGTCACAGAGAGAGAAAGAGAGAGAGGCAGAGACATAGGCAGAGGGAGAAGCAGGCTCCATGCACCAGAAGCCCAATGTGGGATTCGATCCAGGGTCCTCAGGATCGCGCCCTGGGCCAAAGGCAGGTGCCAAACCGCTGTGCCACCCAGGGATCCCTTGGATTATTTTCTATTCGATTTGATTATTTTTGATTCAATTCGATTGGATTATTTTCGATTCGATTTAATGTGAATCGAATATTTTCGATTCAATTCAATTCGATGCGATTATTCTTGATTCAATTCGATTTATTTCAATTCGATTTGATTTGATTCGATTCAATTAATCTCGATTCGATGCGATTATTTTTGATTCGATTCGTTTCTTTTCAATTCGATTCGATTATTTTCGATTCGATTCGATTCGATTATTTTTGATTCAATCGGTTCGATTAGATTTGATTATTTTAGATTCAATTCAGTTCGATTTGGTTCTATTATTTTCGATTTTATTCATTTCGATTCGATTAATTTCGATTTGATTCGATTGGATTCGTTAGATTATTTTCGATTCGATTAGATTCTTTTCAATTTGATCCGATTATTTTCATTTCAATTCAATTCAATTATTTCTGATTGGATTCGATGCAAATCGATTATTTTTGATTTGATTCGATTCGATTTGATTAGATTCTTTCGATTCGATTCAATTCTTTTCAAATCGATTCGAATCCTTTCAATTCGATTTGATTATTTTCAATTCGAATTGATTCTTTTCGATTCCAATCTTTTCAATTCGATTCAATATTTTTTATTCGAATCGACTCGATTCTTTTTGATTCGATTATTTTAGATTCGATTCGATTATTTTTATTCTATTCGATTTGATTTGGTTATTTTCGATTCTATTCGTTTCCATTATTTTCGATTCGATTTGATGTGAATCGATTATTTTCGAATCGATTCGTTTTAATTTGATTCAATTTGATTCGATTCAATTCGATTTGATTATTTTCGATTCGATTCGGTTATTTTCGATTCGATTTGATTCGATTCGATTATTTTTTATTTGATTCGATTCAATTCGATTATTTTCGATTTGATTCAATTCTTTTCGATGCGTTTGGATTCTTTTCAATGCGTTTCGATTATTTTTCATTCCAATCGATTCCATTCTTTCCGATTCGATTATTTTCGATTCGTTTCGATTATTTTCGATTCTATTCTATTCGATTCGATTCGAATCCATTATTTTCGATTCAATTCTATTTGATTCTTTTCGATTCGATTCGATTCCATTTGATTCGATTATTTTCGATTCAATTTGATTTGATTAGATTATTTTCAATTCGATTTGATTCGATTATTTTTGATTTGATTTGATTCGATTTGATTGGATATTTTCGATTCGATTTGATTCATTTCAATTGTTTTCGATTCAATTCGATTTGATTCGATTATTTTCGATTGTATTCGATTCGAATATTTTCGATTCGATTCGATTATTTTCGATTCGATTTGAATGGATTCGATTCGATTATTTTCGATTCGATTCTTTTTGATTCAATTCGCTTATTATTGATTCGATTCGATTATTTTCGATTCAATTCGATTCTATTATTTTTTATTCGATTCGATGCGAATCGATTATTTTCGATTTGATTCGATTATTTTCAATTCGATTCGATTCGATTCAATTATTTTTGATTCGATTCGATTCGATTCATTTTCGATTCGATTCGATTCAATTCTATCATTTTAGATTCAATTCGATTCGATTATTGTCGATTTGATTAGAATCAATTAGATTATTTTTGATTCAATTCGAGTCAATTAGATTATTTATGATTCGATTCGATGATTTTCGATTCGATCAAGTCTTTTTGATTTGATTTGATTAATTTCTATTCTATTCGATTCGATTCCATTATTTTCTTTTCAATTCAATTTGATTCTTTTCAATTATATTCGATTCCATTCGATTCGATTGTTTTTGATTCAATTCGATTCTATTTGATTCGATTCGATTCGATTATTTTCGTTTCAATTTGATTCGATTCGATTATTTTTTATTCAATTTGATTTGATTATTTTCGATTCGCTTTGATTCGATTCGATTATTTTCGATTCGAATCCTTTTGATTCTTTTCGATTCGATTATTTTTGATTCGGTTCTTTTATTTTCGATTCGATTTGATTATTTTCGTTTCAATTCAATTCGATTATTTTCGATTACATTCAATGCGAATCGACTAATTTCGAGTCGATTCTTTTCAATTCGATTTGATTCTTTTCGATTAGATTCGATTATTTTCTATTCGATTCTATTATTTTCAATTCAGTTCAATTCGATTCGATTTGATTATTTTCGATTTGATTTAATTCTTTTCGATTCGATTATTTTCGATTCGAATCGATTCGGTTCTTTTCGATTCCATTATTTTGGATTCGATTCGATTATTTTCCATTTGATTCAATAATTTTGGATTCGATTCGATTCGATTATTTTCGATTCGATTTGATTCTACTCGATTATTTTCATCGATTCAATTCGATTTAGTTATTTTCGATTCGATTCGATTCGGTTATATTATTTTCAATTCGATTCGATTCGATTAATTTCAATTCAATTCAGTTCGATTCGATTAGATTATTTTCGATTCAATTTGGTTCGGTTTGATTAGATTATATTCGATTCAATTCGGTTCGATTCGTTTCAATTATTTTCGATTCGATTCAGTTCGATTCGGTTCGATTAATTTCAATTTGATTCAATTGGATTCAATTCAATTTTTTTCGATTCGATTTGATCATTTTCGATTTGATTCGATTATTTTCGATTTGAATCGATTCGATTATTTTCGATTCAATTCGATTATTTTCAATACAATTCAATTCGGTTACTTCTGATTTGATTCGATTCGATTCGATCATTTTCGATCGATTTGATTAGATTATTTTCGATTCGATTCAATAATTTTAAATTTGATTAGGTTCAATTCAATTCGATTCGAATATTTTCGATTCGATTCGATTCGATCTTTTTGATCCGATTCGATTATTTTTGATTCGTTTAGATTATTTTCGATTCGATTCGATTCTTTTCGATTCTATTCGTTTCCATTATTTTTGATTTGATTCAATGTGAATCAATTATTTTCGAGACGATTCGTTTCAATTCGATTCAATTCGATTCGATTCGATTATTTTCCATTCGATTCGATTATTTCCTATTCGATTCAATTCGAATAATTTCGATTCGATTTATTTTCAATTCGATTCGATTCAATTATTTTCGATTCGATTGGATTGGATTCGATTCGATTATTTTCGATTCTATTCGATTGTTTTCCATTCGATTTGATTCTTTTCGATTCGATTTGTTTATTTTCCATTTGAATCGATTCGATTCTTTTCGATTCGATTCGATTATTTTCGATTCGAATCAATTATTTTCGATTCAATTCGATTTGATTATTTTCGATTTGATTCGAATCGATGCGAATCGATTATTTTCGATTTGATTCGATTCGATTTGATTATTTTCTCCTCAATGCGATTCAATTATTCAATTCGGTTAGATTCGATTCGATTATTTTTTATTTGTTTTGAGTATTTTCGATTCGATTCGATCATTTTCGATTTGATTATTTTATTTTATTTTTTTTATTTTTATTTTTAAGATTTTATTTATTCATGATAGTCACAGAGAGAGAGAGAGAGAGTCAGAGACACAGGCAGAGGGAGAAGCAGGCTCCATGCACCGGGAGCCCGATGTGGGATTCGATCCCGGGTCTCCAGGATCGCGCCCTGGGCCAAAGGCAGGCGCCAAACCGCTGCGCCACCCAGGGATCCCCTGATTATTTTATATTCGATTTATTTTCGATTCGATTCGATTATTTTCAATTCTATTCGATTCTTTCGATTCGATTTGATTCTTTTCAAATCGATTCTATTCTTTCTATTCAATTATTGTCGAATCGATTCTATTATTTTTTATTCGATTCAATTATTTTTGATTCAAATCGATTCTATTATTTTCAATTCGATACCTTGCGAATCGATTATATTTGATTCGATTCGATTTGATTATTTTCGTTTTTTTTAAGATTTTATTTATTTATTCGCAAGAGACACAGAGACAGAGAGAGAGGCAGAGACACAGGCAGAGGGAGAAGCAGGCTCCATGCAGGGAGCCTGACATGGGACTCGATCCCGGGTCTCCAGCATCACGCCCCGGGCTGAAGGCAGCGCTAAACCACCGAGCCACCCGGGCTGCCCTCAATTTGATTATTTTCAATTCGATTCGATTCGATTCAATTATTTTCGATTCGAATCTATTTGATTCGTTTCAATTATTTTCGATTTGATTTCAATATTTTCGATTATATTCTATTATTTTTGGTTCGAATTGATTCGCTTATTTTCGATTCCATTCTTTTCTATTCGATTCGATCATTTTCGATTCGATTCGATTATTTTTGATTCAATTCGATTATTTTCAATTCAATTCAATTCGGTAATTTCCGATTCGATTCGATGCGAATCAATTATTTTCAATTCGATTCGATTCGATTCAATTATTTTCGATCGATTTGATTAGATTATTTTCGATTCGATTCGATAATTTTAAATTCAATTAGGTTCAATTCGATTCGATTCGAATATTTTCGATTCGATTCGTTTCGATTCGATCTTTTCAATCCGATTCGATTATTTTTGATTCGTTTAGATTATTTTCGATTCGATTCGATTCTTTTTGATTCTATTCATTTCCATTATTTTCGATTCGATTCGATGTGAATCGATTATTTTCGAATCTATTCGTTTCAATTCGATTCGATTCGATTCGATTATTTTCCATTCGATTCTATTATTTCCGATTCGATTCAATTTGAATAATTTCGATTTGATTCAATTATTTTCGATTCTATTCGATTATTTTCGATTCGAATCGATTCTTTTCGATTGGATTTGATTATTTTCCATTCGAATCGATTCGATTATTTTCTTTTTTTTAATTTATTTATGATAGTCACACACACACACACACACACACACACACAGAGGCAGAGGCACAGGCAGAGGGAGAAGCAGGCTCCATGCACCAGGAGCCTGACGTGGGATTCGATCCCGGGTCTCCAGGATCACGCCCTGGGCCAAAGGCAGGCGCTAAACCGCTGCGCCACCCAGGGATCCCGGTTCGATTATTTTCGATTCGATTATTTTCGATTCGATTCGATTCGATTTGATTATTTTCACCTCGATGCGATTCGATTATTTTTTATTCAATTCGGTTCGATTCAATTCAATTATTTTTGATTTGGTGTGATTTTTTTCGATTCGATTCGATTTGATTCGATTATTTTCTATTCGATTCGATTGGATTCGGTTAGATTATGTTCGATTCGATTCAATCATTTTCGATTCGGTTATTTTCGATTAGATTCGATTATTTTCAATTTGATTATTTTATATTTGATTCGATTATTTTCGATTCGATTTTATTATTTTCAGTTCTATTCGATTCGATTACATTTGATTCTTTACGATTCGATTCGATTCTTTTCAAATCGATTCTGTTCTTTCAATTCGATTATTTTCGATTCGATTATTTTCGATTTGAGTCGATTATTTTCGATTCAAATCAATTCTATTATTTTCAATTCGATACAATGCGGATCTATTATATTTGATTCGATTCGATTCAATTATTTTCGATTCGAATCTATTTGTTTCGTTTCAATTATTTTAGATTCGATTTCAATATTTTCGATTAGATTAGATTATTTTTGGTTCGAATCGATTCGCTTATTTTCGATTCCATTATTTTTTATTTGATTCGATTATTTTTTATTCGATTCGATTCGATTCCATAATTTGGGTTTGTTTCGATTTGATTATTTTCGTTTCAATGCGATTCGATTATTTTTTATTCAATTCGGTTTGATTCGATTCGATTATTTTTGATACAATTCGATTCGATTCGATTATTTTTGATTTGGTTTGCTTATTTTCGATTTGATTCGATTCGATTTGATTATTTTCGATTTGATTCGATTGGATTAGATTCGATTATTTTCGATTCGATTTGATCATTTTCAATTAGATTCGATACTTTGGGTTTGATTCGATATGATTATTTTCTCTTCGATACGATTAGATTATTTTTGATTCAATTCGGCTTGATTCCATTCGATTATTTTTGATACAATTCCATTAGATTCGATTATTTTTGATTTGGTTCGCTTATTTTCTATTTGATTCGATTCGATTTGATTATTTTTGATTCGATTCGATTGGATTAGATTCGATTATTTTCGATTCGATTCGATCATTTTCGATTCGATTCGATTATTTTCGATTTGAATCGATTTGATTATTTTCGATTCGATTTTTCGATTCGATTTGATTATTTTTGATTCGATTCGATGCGAATCGATTATTTTCATTTCAATTCGATTCAGTTCGATTATTTTCTATTCGATTTGATCGATTATTTTTGATTTGATTTAATTCGATTATTTTCAATAAGATTCGTTTCGATTCGATTAAATTATTTTCGATTCAATTCGATTTTTTTCGATTTGATTTGATTCGATTCAATTATTTTTGATTCGATTCGATTCAATTCGATTATTTTTGAGTCGATTCGATTCGATTCGATTATTTTCGATTCGAATAGATGATTTTCGATTAGATTTGTTTCTTTTCGATTCGATTATTTTCAATTCAAATAGATTCGATTCTTTTCGATTTGATTCTTTTTGATTTGATTCGATTATTTTGATTAGATCGAGTCTTTTCAATTCGATTCAATTATTTTCGATTAGAATATTTTCTATTCTATTCTATTCGATTCAATTCTATTCCATTATTTTCTATTCAATTCGTTTTGACTCTTTGATTCGATTATATCCCATTCGATCGTTTATTTTCGATTCAATTCGAGTCGATTTGATTATTTTCGTTTTGATTCGATTTGATCAATTATTTTGGTTTCAATTCGATTCGAGTCGATTATTTTTGATTCGATTCAATTGGATTAGATTTGATTAGATTTGATTCGATTCGATTATTTTCGATTCGATTATTTTCAATTCGATTCGATTCGATTTGATGCAAATCGATTATTTTCAATTCGATTAGTTTCGATTCTATTCGATTAGATTATTTTCGACTCGATTTGCTTCGATTCGATAATTTTCGATTCTATTCCATTCGATTCATATATTTTCAATTCAATTCAATTCAATTCGATTCTATTATTTTTGATTCAAATCGAATCGTTTCTTTTCGATTCCATTATTTTCGATTCGATTCAATTATTTTCGATTTGATTCGATAATTCTGGATTTGATTCGATTTGATTATTTTCGATTTGAGTCGATTATTTTCGATTCGATTCGATTCATTTAAATTATTTTCTATTCGATTCGATTCGACTTGATTCTATTAGATTATTTTAAATTTGATTCGATTCGATTCGATTCATGTATTTTCGATTCGGTTAGATTCAATTCGATTATTTTCAATTCGATCGATTATTTTTTATTCCATTCGATTCGTTTCAATTCAATTCGTTTCGATTTGATTCGATTATTTTTAATTCGATTCCATTCGATGATTTTCGATTTGATTCGATTTGATTCGTTTCAATTCTTTTCGATTCGATTCGATTTGATTCGATTATTTTCATTTCGATTCAATTCGATTATTTTCGATTCAATTTGATTCGATCCGATTCAATTATTTTCCATTCGATTTGATTCTTTTCGATTCAATTCGATTCTTTTCTATTTGAATCGATTCGCTTCTTTTCGATTCCATTAATTTCGATTCCATTCGTTTGTTTCGATCCGATTCTATTCGATTCGTTTTGATTCTATTTGATTCCATTCGATTATTTTCGATTCCATTCTATTCAATTCGATTCGATTTTTTTCGATTCAATTCGATTTGAATCTTTTCGATTCGATTCGATTCCATTCGATTCGATTATTTTCGATTCAATTCAATTCGATTAGATTCGATTATTTTCGATTCGATTCGATTTGATTTGATTCAATTCGATTATTTTCAAATCAATTCGATTCATTTCAATTATTTTGGATTCGATTTGATTCAATTCGATTCGATTATTTTCGATTCAATTCGATTCGATTATTTTCGATCGATTTGATTAGATTATTTTCGTTTCTATTTGATAATTTTAAATTCGATTCAGTTCAATTTGATTCAATTCGATTATTTTCGATTTGATTTGTTTTGATTCGATCTTTTTGATTCGATTCTTTTCGATTCGATTCGATTCGATTCGTTTCCATTATTTCGATTCGATTCGATGTGAATCGATTATTTTTGAATTGAATCCTTTCAATTCGATTCCATTCGATTCGAATATTTTCGATTCGATTTGAGTCGAATAATTTTGATTCGATTTGATTATTTTCGATTCGATTCGATTCGATTATTTTCGATTGGATTGGATTGGATTGGATTCGATTATTTTCGATTTGATTCGTTTATTTTCGATTCGATTCGATTCTTTTCGATTTGTTTTGATTATTTTCCATTCAAATCGATTCGATTCTTTTCAATTCGATTATTTTAGATTCAATTCGATTATTTTCGATTCGATTCAATATTTTCGATTCAATTCAATTCGATTATTTTCGATTTGATTCGATTCGATGTGAATTGATTACTTTTTATTTGATTCGATTCGATTTATTTTTGCTTCAATTTGTTTCAATTCAATTATTTTCGATTCGATTCGATTTATTTCAATTCGTTTAGATTCGATTCGATTTTCAATCCGATTAATTTTGATTCGATTCAATTCGATTATTTTTGATTCGATTCATTTCGATTCCATTCAATTCGATTATTTTCGATTCAATTCGTTTCGATTCAATTATTTTTGTTTTGATTCGTTTCGATTTAATTCGATTATTTTCTATTCGATTCGATTCGATTATTTTCAATTTGATTCGTTTCGATTTGATTATTTTTGATTCAATTCATTTCGATTCGATTCAATTATTATCGATTAGATTCGTTTCAATTCGATTATATTTGATTCAATTCGATTCAATTATTTTCGATTTGATTCTTTTTGATCCGATTATTTTCTATTTGATTCGTTTCAATTCTATTCGATTCAACTCGTTTCGATTCAGTTCGATTCATTTAATTTTGATTCGATTTGATTTGAATATTTGAGGTTGATTCGTTCCAATTCGATTCGATTCGATTATTTTCAATTCCATTCGTTTCGATTAGATTCAATTAGATTATTTTCTATTCGATTCGATTATTTTCTATTCGATTCGTTTTGATTCGATTCGATTAGATTATTTTCGATTCAATTCACTTTGATTCCTTTCGATTCGATTCTTTTCAATACGTCGATTCGATTCTTTTCTATTTGATTCTTTTCGATTCGATTCAATTCTTTTCAATTCAATTCTTTTAGATTTGATTCGATTCTTTTTGATTCGATTCGATTCTTTCGATTCCATTCTTTTCGATTTGATTCTTTTGGATTCGATTCGATTCTTATCGATTGGATTCTTTTCGATTCGATTCGATTTTTTCAACTCAATTCGATTTTTTCGATTCGATTCTATTATTTTTGATTCGATTCTTTTCTCTTCAATTCGATTCGATTCTTTTCGATTTGATTCGATTCGTTTTTTTCGATCGATTCGATTCTTTTTGATCAACCCCTTGATTCGATTCGATTCTTTTCTATTTGATTCGATTCAATTCTTTTTGATTTGATTTGTTTCGATTCTTTTCGATTCGATTTGATTCGATTCTTTTCGGTGGGATTCGATTCCATTCAGTTGGATTCAACTCAAATCGATTCGATTCTTTTCGATCTAGAAGATTCGATTATTTTTGTTTCTATTCGATTGGATTCTTTTCGATTCTCTTCATTTCTTTTCGATTCGATTATATTCGATTCTTTGTGATACGACTTGATTCTATTCATTTCAATTCTTTTTGATTGGATTCTTTTCGATTCGATCCTTTCGATTCGATTCGATTCGAATCTTTTCGATTCGATTAGATTCTTTTCTATTTGATTCGGTTCGATTCTTTTCGATTCGATTCGATTCTTATTGATTCATTTCTTTTCGATTCAATTGGATTCAATTTTTTCAATTCGATTCGATTCTTTTCGATTCGATTCTACTTGATTCAATTCGATTCTTTTCGATTCGATTCTTTTTGATTCCATTCGATTCTTTTCGATACGTTTCGATTCTTTTCGATTCAATTTGATTCGATTTGATACGATTCTTTTTTATTCGATTCTTTTCAATTCGATTCGATTCTTTTCAATTTGATTTGATTCGATTATTTTCTATTCAATTCGTTTCGATTCGATTATTTTCGATTCGATTCGATTCAAATCGATTCGATTATTTCGATTCTCTTTGTTTCGAATCGATTCGAATCGATTATTTTCTATTTGATTCGTTTCGATTATTTTTTTTAAAAACATTTTGTTTATTTATTCATGAGAGACACAGAATGAGACAGAGAGAGAGAGGCAGAGACACAGGCAGAGGGAGAAACAGGCTCCATGGAGGGAGCCTGACAGGGGACTCGATCCTGGGTCTCCAGGATCAGGACATGGGCTGAAAGCGGCGCTAAACCGCTGAGCCACCCAGGCTGCCCAATTCGATTATTTTCTATTCGATTCGTTTCGATTTGATTATTTGCAATTCGATTCGTTTCGATTCGATTCGATTATTTTCGATTTGATTCGATTCAAATCGATTATTTTCGATTTGATTCATTTCCATTCGATTTGATTAGATTATTTTCAATACGATTCGGTTCGAATTGATTAGATTATTTCAATTCTCTTCGTTTCGAATTGATTCGATTCGATTTTTTCTATTTGATTCGATTCGATTATTTTCTATTCGATTCGTTTCGATTCGATTATTTTCGATCTGATTCATTTCGATTCGATTTGATTCGTTTATTTTTGATTCGATTCATTTCGAATATTTTCCATTCGATTCGTTTCGATTCGATTCGATTCGATTAATTTCGATTTGATTCTATTTGACACTGAACCAGATGGATTTAACAGACATTTAGAGAACTTCCCATCCAAGTGCGCATGGTACTTTCTCCAGATTAGACAACATACTGGGTCACAAATCAGGTCTTAAAAGACACCCAAAGATTGGGATAGTCCCCTGCATATTTTCAGACCATAATGCTTTGAAATAAGAACTAAATCACAAGAAGAAGTTTAGAAGGATTTCAAACACATGGAGGTTATGGAACATCCTGCTAAAAGATGAAAGGGCCAAGTAGGAAATTAGAGAAGAATTATAAAGTTTCATGGGCACTAATGAGAATGAATATACAACCGTTCAAAATCCTTGGGATACAGCACAAGCAGTCCTGAGGGAGAAATACATTGCATTATGAGTATCCATCCAAATACTGGAAAGGACACAAATACAAAAGCAAACCTTGCACCTAAAGGAGCTGGAGAAAAAACAGCAAATAGATCCTACACACAGCAGAAGAAGAGAGTTAATAAAGATTGGAGCAGAACTCAATATAATAGAGACCAGAAGAAATGTGGAACAGATGAACAAAGCCAGGAGTTGGTTCTTTGAAAGAATTAATAAGATAGATAAATCATTAGTCAGCCTTTTAAAAAAGAAGACATAATAGACTCAAATTAATAAAATCATGAATGAGAAAGGAGAGATAACTACCAACAACAAGGAAATACAAATGATTTTAAAACATATTATGAACAGCTAAACACCAATAAATTAGGCAATCTAGAAGAAATTGACGCATTTCTACAAAGCCACAAACAATCAAAACTGGAACTGGAAGAAATACAAAACCTGAACAGGCCAATAACCAGAAAAGAAATTGAAGCAGTCATCAAAAACCTCCAAAGACACAAAAGTCCAGGGCCAGATGGCTTCCCAGGGGAATTCTATCAAACGTTTAAAGAAGAAACCATTCCTATTCTACTAAATCTGTTCAGAAAGATAGAAAGAGGTGGAGTAATTTCAAATCCGTTCTATGAGGCCAGCATCACCTTAATTCCAAAACCAGACAAAGACCCCACCAAAAAGGAGAATTATAGACCAATATCCCTGATGAACATGCATGCAAAAATTCTCCACAAGATATTAGCCAATAGGGTACTAAAATTCATTAAGAAGATTATTCACCATGAATAATCATGTAGGATTATTCAAGTAGGATAAATCAAGTAGGATTTATCCCCGGGATGCAAGGCTGGTTCAACACTCATAAAATAATCAATGTCATTCATCACATAAGCAATAGAAAAACAAGAACCATATGATCCTCTCAATAGATACAGAGAAAAAAAAAAAAGAAAAAAAAATAGATACAGAGAAAGCATTTGACAAAATGCAGCATCCATTCCTGATCAAAACTCTCCAGAGTGTAGGGATAGAGGGAACATTCCTCAACATCTTAAAAGCCCTCTACGAAAAGACCATAGCAAATATCATTCTCAATGGGGAAACACTGGAAACCTTTCCCCTAAGACCAGGAACAAGACAGGGATGTCCACTCTCACCACAGCTATTCAACATCGTACCAGAAGTCCTAGCCTCAGCAGTCAGACAACAAAAATAAATAAATGTATTCAAATTGGCAAAGAAGAAATCAAACTCTCTCTCTTTGCCAATGACATGATACTCTGTAGAAAACCCAAAAGACTCCACCCCAAGATTGATAGAACTCATACAGCAATTTGGCCACATGGCAGGATACAAAATCAATGCCCAGAAGTCACTGGCATTTCTATACACTAACAATGAGACTGAGGAAAGGGAAATTAAGGAGTCAATCCATTTACCATTGCATCCAAAAGCATAAGATACCTAGGAACAAACCTAATCAACAAGGTAAAGGATCTATACCCTAAAAACTACAGAAGACTTCTGAAGGAAATTGAGGAAGACACAGATGGAAAAATATTTCATGCTCATGGATTGGAAGAATTCATTTTGTGAACATATCAATGATACCCAGGGCAATTTACATGTTTAATGCAACCCTGATCAAAATATGATGGACTTTCTTCAGAGACTTGGAACAGATTATTTTAAGATTTCTGTAGGATCAGAAAAGACCCTGAATAGTCAGGGGAATTAAAAAAAAAGAAAACCATAGCGGAGGGCATCACAATGCCAGATTTCAGGTTGTACTACAAAGCTATGGTCATCAAGACAGTGTGGTACTGGCACAAAAACAGACACATGGATCAATGGAACCGAATAGAGAATCCAGAAGTGGACCCTCAACTTTATGGTCAATGAATATTCGACAAAGGAGGAAAGACTATCCACTGGAAAAAGTCACTTCAATAAATGATGCTGGAAAAATTGGACATCCAGATGCAGAAGAATGAGATTAGACCACTCTCCTGTACCATACACAAAGATACCTGAAAATGGATGAAAGATCTTCAGTGAGACAAGATTCCATCAAAGTACTAGAGGAGAACACAAGCAACACCCTTTTTCAACCTGGCCACAGTAACGTCTGCAAGATTCATACATGAAAGCAAGAGAAACCAAAGCAAGAATGAACTATTGTGTCTTCATCAAGATATGAAGCTTTTGCACAGCAAAAGATTCTGTCAACAAAACCCAAGGACAACCTACAGAATGGGAGAAGATATTTGCAAATGACCTATCAGATAAAGGGCTAGTATCCAAGATCTATAAAGAACTTATTCAACTAAACAGCAAAGAAATAAACAATCCAATCATTAAATGGAGAAAAGACATGAACAGCAATCTCACAGAGGAAGACATAGACAGGACCAACAAGCACATGAGGAAATGCTCAGCATCACTTGCCATCAGGGAAATACATATCAAAACCACAATGAGATACCACCTCAAACAAATGAGAATGGGGAAAATTAGCAAAGCAGGAAACCACAAATGTTGGAGAGGATGTGGAGAAAGGGGAACAATCCTACACTGCTGGTGGAATGTGAACTGGTGCAGCCACTGTGGATAACTGTGTGGAGGTACCTCAAAGAGTTAAAAATAGATCGGCCCTATGACCCAGCAATTGCACTGCTTGGGTTTTACCCCAAATATACAGATGCAATGAAATGCTGAGACACCAACACCGATGTTTGTAGCAGCAAAGTCCACAACAGCCAAACAGTTGAAGGAGCCTCAGTGTCCATTGAAAGATGAATGGATAAAGAAGATGTGGTTTATGTATACAATAGAATATTACTCAGCCATTAGAAACAACAAATACCCACCATTTGCTTCGACATGGATTGGACTGTAGGGTATTATGCTGAGGGAAAAAAGTCAATCTGAGATGGGCAATCATTATATGGTCTCAATCATTTGGGGAGTATAAAAAACAGTGAATGGGAATAAAGGGAAAAGGAGAGAAAATGAGTGAAAATATAAGTTGAGGATGACAGAATCTGAGAGACTCCTAACTCTGGGAAAGGAACAATAGGCAGTGGGAAGGGAGGTGTTGGGTCGTTGGGGTGACTGGATGACAGGCGCTGAGGGGGGCACGTGAAGGGATGAGACCTGGGTGATATGCTATATGTTGGCAAATTGAACTCTTCTCATTTAGGACCCTGAATATATCCTTCCAGCCCTTTCTGGTCTTCCAGGGCTCTGTGAAGAGATCTGCTGTTAACCTAATACTTCTCCCCATAAGTGTTAGGGATCACTTGTCTCTTAGTGCTTTGAGGATCTTCTCTTTATCTTTGGAATTTGCAAGTTTCACCATGAAATGTCGGGGTGTTGAACGGCTTTTATTGATTTTTGTGGGGGGGGATCTCTCTATCTCGAGGATGTGCATGCCTGTTTCCTTCCCCAAGTTAGGGAAGTTCTCAGCTAAGATTTGTTCAAATACACTTTCTGGTCCTCTGTTCCTTTCAGCAGCCTCTGGAACCCCCTTTCAACGTAGATTTTTCCTTCTGAGGCTGTCATTTATTTCCCTTAATCTTTCTTCATGGTCTTTTTATTTCTCTTTTTTCCTCAGCATCTTTCCTTGCCATCAACATGTCTTCTATGTCACTCATCATTCTTCTATCTCATTAACCTCATCGTTAGGACCTCCAGTGTGGATTGCATCTCATTTAATTGATTTTAATTTTGGCTTGATTAGATCGAAATTCTGCAGTCATGAGTCTCTTGAATCCTTCATTCTTTTTTCCAGAGCCATCAGTAGCTTTATAATTGTGCTTCTGTATTGGCATTCTGACATCAAATTGTCACCCAAATTCTGTAACTCTGTGGGAGAGAGGACAGTTAGTGATTGTTTCTTTTGTGGTGACTTCTTCCTTCTAGTCATTTTGCTCAGTGCAGAGTGGCTAAAAACAAGTCGTACTGGAAAAAGGAAGGAAATAAAGAAAAAAGGGGGGAAACAAAAAACAAAAACAAACAAATCAACAAAAAACAAGAAAATTTTCAAAGCTTAAAAAAAATATAACAAGGAGGGGTCTCCTCTGATTCTATATACTGTAAGTCCCTCAACTTCCCCCTGGAGCTTTCCAGCGCTGCTTGGTTAAGAATTTGCTCTTCCCCTTTCCTTCCAGCTGGTCTTGTGAGGGAGGGTCCTGCTCTGCTGATAGTCAGGTGTGAGCACCAGGGGAGCTGCCCCACCCCCTGCCGGGAGCTCGGCTCCCTGGGAGCTGTTTATCCTGTGAGGCCCATGTTCCCTGGCCGCCCCACTCCGACCCAGGTGCAAGGTGACTTGGGAGGAACAACAACACTGGAGGCGGCCAGCTCTCCAATCCGAAAGTCAGCTCCCACATTAAGTCCTGCAGTTCCCAGTCCGCAAGAGCCTGGCAGCACCGGGTGTTGGTGGCACTGACCTGCACAGCTCAGGTGTGCCCGGTGGCAGGAGCGTCCTCGCTGTCCTGTGTCCTCCCGCCCCCGATTGCCCAAGGGGATCACCAGATCCTGGGCTTTGTCACCCGGGGCCCTGGGCTCCCGGGCCTGTGCCGCTGAAATCGCTCTCCCCTCCTGCGGACCACGCATTCCCCTCCTTGCCGAGCTGCTGCCAGAGCCACCACCTGAGCTGCTCCCGGGATCCAATGGGTGTGCGCTCCAGACCTTTTCAGAGCTCCGCCCATGGTGTGTGGCGTGCTCTCCCCACTTCCTCTGTTAGTGACCCCGGGACCCTGGGGGCTCCACTGCCCCTCCTGGGATCCTGCCCGAGTTCCCTGTGAGCGCCTTTCCATCTGGAAATGTTGGTAAAGTTCCTGATTCTCCCGGTCTGGGCTTTCCTGTCCTGGAGTGTCTACTGCCTGGCCTTAGCGCGGCTCTTCGTGGGGGTTCTCCCCTCCCACTCTGGAGTCTTGTTATTTATTTTTTCGTCTTCCTATCTTGATAGAAGCGCAAACTCTTCTCACTGTAACCTTCCAGCTGTTCTCTCTTTAAATCCCAGGCCGAATTCGTAGGTTTTCAGGATGATTTGAAAGTTATCTAAGTAAGTTGTTGGGGATAGGGGATTTCGGAATCCTACTCTTCTGCCGTCTTGCCAACAGTCTTGGCTCTTATTATCTTGATTTCCTATTTTCCCATTCTATTTACACAAATATGTTATTTTATCTTATTTCTATTTTACTTGTTAAAAATTTGAATTCAATTTGCCAGCATATAATAAACCATTAGTTTCAGATGTAGTGATCCATAAATTATCATTTGTGTGTAACACCCAGTGCTCATCACACCAGTGCCCTCCTTGATGCCCCTTACCCAGGTCCTGATCCCCCATCCACCTCCCCTCTAGCGACCCTCAATTTATTTCACAGAGTTAAGAGTCTGTCATGGTTTTTCTCTCTCTCTGATGACTTCCCATTCAGTTTTCCCTCCCTTCCCCTATGATTCTATGCAATGTTTCTTATGTTTCACATATGAATGAAACCATATGATAATTGTCTTTCACTGACTGACTTATTTCACTCTCTGACTAATACCCTCCAGTTCCATCCATGTCGATAGAAGTGGTAAAGATTCGTCCTTTCTAAAGGCTCAGTAATATCCCATTGTAACTATAGCCCACATCTTCTTTATCCATTCATCTGGCGATGGATATGTGGACTCGTTCCACATTTTGACCATTGTGGACATTGCTGCTGTGAACATTGGGGTGCAGGTGACCCTTCTTTTCACTACCTCTGTATCTTTGTGGTAAATATGCGGTAGCACATTTGCTAGGTCATAGGGTAGCTCTGTTTTTAAGTTCTTGAGGATCCTGCTCCCTTTTCCAGAGTGGCCGCTCCACTTTGCATTCTCACCAACAGTGCAAGACGGTACCCTTTTCTCCACAACCTGGCCAAAGTTTGTTGTTTTTCTGTCTTGTTCATTTTAGCCATTCTGCCAGATGTGTGGTGGTATCTCATTGTGATTTTTGTTTTGTTTTGTAATTTCCTGATAATGAGTGATGTGGAGCATTTTTTTCATGTGTGTCTGTTGGCCACGTGTTGTCTTCTTTGGAGAAATGTCTGTTCATCTCTTCTGCCCATTTCTTCACTGGATTACTGGTTTTGGGTCTTGAGTTCCATAAGTGTTTTACATATCTTGGATATTAGCCTTTTATCTCCTATGTCATTTGCAAATGCCTTCTCCCATTTTGTAGGTTGCTTCTTAGTTTTATGGACTGTTTCCTTTGCTTTTTATCTTGATGAAGTCCCAATAGTTCAGTTTTGCTTTTGTTTCCCTTGCCTTTACAGACATGTCTTGCATAAGTTGCTATGGCCAAGGTCAAAGAGGTTGTTGCCTGTGTTTTCCTCTAGGATTGTGATGGATTGCTATTTCACCTTTAGGTCTTTCATCCATTTTGAGTTTATCTTTGTGTGTGGTGTAAGAGAATGGTCCAGTTGCATTCTTCTGCATGTGGCTGTCCAATTTGTTGAAGAGACCATCCTTTTTCCAGCGGATATTCTTTTCTGCTTTGTCGAAGATTAGTTGACCATAGAGTTGAGGGTCCATTTCTGGGTTCCCTATTCCGTTCCTTGATTAATGTGTCTGTTTTTGTGCCAGTACAATAACATTTTGATGATGACAGCTTTGTCTATGACATGCAGAAAAAACCTTAGACAAAATACAGCCTGAAGTCCAGACATTGTGATATAACCTGCTTTTGATTTCTTTTTGAACATTCCTATGGCAAATTGGGGTCTCCTCTGGTTCCATGCAAAACTTAGAAATATTTGTTTCTGAACTGTGAAAAATGTCAAGGGTATTTTGATAGGGACTACTTCAAAAGTGTACATTGCCCTGGGTTGCATGGACATTTTCACAATATTGATACTTCAAATCCATGAATATGGAATGTTAATGAATCTCTTTGCTCTTCCACAATTTCTTTTTAGGTGTTCTATAGTTTTTAGTTACAGATCCTTTACCTCTTTCATTACGTTAATTCCTAGGTATTTTATGGTTTCTGGTGCAATTGCAAATAGGATCAGCCCTTAATTTCTCTTTCGTCTATATCATTTTTGTGTCTAGAAATAAAGCAGATTTCTCTACATTGATTTTTTTATCCTGCCACATTGCTGAAATACAATATGAGTCCTAGCAAAGTTGCAAACTCTTGTGTTTTCCAAATAAAGTATCATGTCATCAGAGGAAAGTGAGATGTTGACTTCTTCCTTGCCAGTTTGAATGCCTTTATAATTGTTTGCATTTATTTGGAGTTGGTTGTGATCTGCCAATTTCATTTATGATTTTATTTGTTGGGATTCTTTATCTTTTCTTTGAGAAGTCCTTTGAGAGCTTTCTCAATCTCATGAATTCTTCCTAAGTAGAGGCCAGCTTGCCCTAGTGCTGAGATATGCTGTGAGTCTAGGGGTCCAATGGCACATGGTGAGCCTGCTATCCAGGGGCCTGCTTGGCCTAGCCATGTCTGGGTTGCGTAACCACAAGTCCAAAATCACAAGGTGAGCCCACTTACCAGTGGCCTAAGTGAGTAAAGCTGAGCTGTGATGTTGGTCTCCAGGTCCAAGCAACATGCTGATCCCACTGTGCAGGTGCCTCATTTCCCCAATGATGAGCTGGGATGCAGGGCTCATTATTTGGAGGCATTCTGCAAACCCAGTGTTCCCTGGACCCCCTTGCCTTCTTTTGGGCTCAGCTGGAGACTGGTGGTATGAGGGTTCCTGGTCCCTGCAGTGTTTGGGTGACCCACATGCCCTGGGGCACCTGGGATCAGCGGGTTCCCAATCTGAGGGCTCCTGGTAGGTGCTCTGTTCTGGGGACTGCATTTCTCCATGCCCTGCTGTGTTCGAGGATTTGTCCTTTGCAGGCTCCTGGTCAGCCAGGGATCTGGATGATCCATTTCTCCACTACTGAGCTGGGGCAGGCAGCTCGTTGTCTGAGGGCCCGTGTTCCAATGACCCCCACCGTGTCCAGTGATGTGGTGACTCCTTGTCCCAGGACTTACTTGTTTCATAATATCCCTCTCTGCCAGGTGCATGGAGGCACTTCAGACATTGTACACATGGGACTGGACTGGAAGATTAGGGCATTCATGAGCCCTGTGCTGATCTGGGTGGGTTGGAGAGCTCAAGAGAAGCAGTTAGTGCCCTGGGCTCCTCAGGACATAGACTCACAGCTTTCCGGTGCTGATCCCGGTGTTGTCCCCAGAGGTGTGGGAGGAGCTTTTCTCATCTGCCTGAGTATCCATGGTACCGATTCCCAGTGTCCCACTCCCACAGGCCACATGGGAATATGTCCGTGAGCAGCCAGGACAAACTCACAGTGGGAAAAGGGAACAGGAGTTGCCTGCAGTGGGTTCGAGGACTCTCAGGACCACAGAGGGGGATGAAGGGAGGTGCAAACATGCAGGTGGAGCCCAAAGTTTTGACAAGAGGCCTGGGGCAGGTGATGGGACAGGGGGCTTGCCATGGGCAGGGCCAGAAAACAGGGAAGCAAACTAGAGGGAGAGCAGGGAGATCTGTGGATGAAGTACCATCTCTGTCATCATGGGGGCCTGTGTGATTGCCATGCTTTTATATCAGCCCAGGTGCATCAGAGTGCCCTTCTGTATGTCACCACCATGCCGCGGCCAATCAGGCAGGCTCTCAGTGTGTCCTGATTCAGGTGGCCAATCACCATGCAGCTTAGGTGGCCAATGTCAGATGGCTTTCTCAGTGACTCTCCTGATATCGTTGCCTAGAAACCACGTTAAAACGGAAAACAGAGGAGGTGGGGGCAAGATGTGGAAGAGTAGGGTCCCCAAGTCACCTATCCCTACCCAATTACCTACATAACTTTTATATCATCTTGAAAACCTAGGAATTTGGCCTGAGAATTAAGTAGAGAACAGCTGTAATGCTACAGTGAGAGAAGAGTTCACGCTTCTATGAAATACAACTTCTTTTTGGCCACTCTGCACTGAGCAAAATGACTAGAAGGAAAAACTCTCCTCAAAAGAAAGAATCAGAAATAGCCCTCTCTCCCAAAGACTTACAAAATTTGTATTACAACTCAGTGTTAGAAAGCTGAATCACAAGCATAATTATAAAGCTACTGGTGGATCTAGAAAAAACCCTAAAGGATTCAAGACACTTCATGACTGCAGAATTTAGATCTAATCAGGCCAAAATTAAAAATCAATTAAATGAGATGCAATCCAAACTAGAGGTCAGAACGATGAGAGTTAACGTGGTAGAATGAGTGAGTGACATAGAAGACAAGTTGATGTCAAGGAGGGAAACTGAGGAAACAAAGAGAAGAGAAAAATGACTAAAAGATCATGAGGATAGGCTAATGGAAATAAATGACAACCTCAGAAGGAAAATCTACGTTTATCTGGGGTCCCAAGGGTGCCGAAGAGACACAGGCCCAGAATATGTATTTGAACAAATCAGAGCTGAAAACTTCCCTAATTTGTGGCAGGAAACAGGCATTCAGATCAGGAAATGGATAGATCCCCCCATGAAATCAATAAAAACCACTCTACACCTGGACATTTAATAGTGAAACTTGCAAATTCCAAAGATAAAGAGAAAATCCTTAAAGAAGCAAGAGAAAAGTAATCTCTAAATTTTATGGGGAGAAGGATTAGCATAACAGCAGACCCTTCCACAGAGACCTGGCAGGCCAGAGAGGGCTGGCAGGATATAGTCAGGGTCTTAAATGAGAAGAACACGCAGCCAAGAATACTTTATCCAGCAAGGCTCTCATTCATAATAGAAGGAGAGATAAAGAGTTTCCAAGGTAGGCAGAAACTGAAAGGATATGTGATCATGAAGCCAGCTCTGCAAGAAATACTAAGGGGGAATCTGTAATAGAGGAAGTCCAAGGTAACAATCCACAAAAACAGGGACGGAATAGGAATCATGATGACACTGAATACATATCTTTCAATAGGAACTTTGGATATGAATGGGTTTAGTGACCCCAGCAAAAGGTGCAGCTGCTGATTCAGACTGGATAAAAGAGCAAAACCCATCTCTTTGCTGTGTACAAGAGACTCATTTTAGACATTCCCACCAACAGTTCAGGAGGTTTCACCTTTCTCCACATCCTCTCCAACATTTGTGATTTCCTGCCTTGTTAATTTTCCCCATTCTCACATGTGTGAGGTGGTATCTCATTGTGGTTTTGATTTGTATTTCCCTCATGGCCAGGGATGCAGAGCATTTTCTCATGTGCTTGTTGTCCATGTCTATGTCTTCCTCTGTGACATTTCTGTTCATGTCTTTTGCACGTTTCCTGTTTGGATCATTTGTTTCTTTGCTGCTGAGTTTAATAAGTTCTTTATAGATCTTGGATACTAGCCCTTTATCTGATACGTCATTTGCAAATGTCTTCTCCCATTCTGTAGGTTGTCTTTTAGTTTTGTTGACTGTATCCTTTGCTGTGCAAAAGCTTCTTATCTTGATGAAGTCGCAAAAGTTCATTTTTGCTTTTGTTTCTTTTGCCTTCGTGGATGTATCTTGTAAGAAGTTACTGTGGCCGATTTCTAAAAGGGTGTTGCCTATGTTCTCCTCTAGGATTTGATGGAATCTTGTCTCACATTTAGATTTTTCATCCATTTTGAGTTTATCTTTGTGTATGGTGCAAGAGAGTGGTCTAGTTTCATTCTTCTGCATGTGGATGTGTAATTTTCCCAGCTCCATTTATTGAAGATGCTTTCTTCCAGTGGATAGTCTTTCCTCCTTTATCGAATATTAGTTGTCCATAAAGATGAGGGTCCACTTCTGGATTCTCAATTCTTTCCATTGATCTATGTGTCTGTTTTTTTGCCTCCCCCCCATCTTTTTTTCTTTTATTCTATTCTTTTTTCCTTCTTTTCTTTTTTTAAATTCTTTTTTCTTTTTGTTTTTCTTTTCTTCTTTCTCTTCTCTATTTTTCTCCTTTTCCCAATACAACTAGTTTTTGGCCATTTTGCACTGAGTAAAATGACTAGAAGGAAAAACTAACCTCAAAAACAGAATCAGAAACAGGTCTCTCTCACACAGATTTACAAAATTTGAATTACAATTCAATGTCAGAAATCCAATTCAGAAGCACAATTATAAAGCTCTTGAAAAATGCATGAAGGATTCAAGAGACTTCATGACTACAGAACTTAGATCTAATCAGGCCAAAATTAAAAATCAATTAAACGAGTGAGTGACATAGAAGACAAGTTGATGAGAAGGAGGGAAACTGAGGAAAAAAGAGAAAATGAAAAAAGATCATGAGGATAAGTTAAGGGAAAAAATAACAGCCTCAGAAACAAAAATCTACATTTACCTGGTGTTACCGAGGGTACCAAAAGGGACAGAGGGCTAGAATATGTATTTGAAGAAATCATAGCTGAAAACTTTCCTAAATTGGGGAGGGAAACAGGCATTCAGATACAGGAAATAGATTTTTCCCACCCAATATCAATGATCTATATTCTGCAGGCATGAAGTCTCTTGAATCCTTCATGCTTTTTTCCAAAGCCACCAGTAGCTTTATTTTTCTGCTTCTGCATCGGCATTCTGATATCGAAGTTTTACCCAATTTCTGTAATTCTGTGGGAGAGAGGACTATTTCTGATTTTTTCTTTGGGGTGAGTTTTTCCTTCAAGGGACTTTGCTCAGTGCATGGTGGCTAAAAACAAGTTGTACTGGGAAAGGAAGGAAAAAAAGAAACATTTCAAAATTTAAAAAAAAATAACAAGTAGGTGTAGCCTCTGATTCTATATAGTTTAAGTCCCTCGAATTCCCCTGGAGCTTTCCAGTGCTGCTTTGTCAAGAACTTGCTCTTCCTGTTTCCTTCCAGGTGATCTTCTGGGGGAGGGTCCTTCTTTTCTGATTGTCAGGTGTGTGCCCCGAGGGAGCTGCCCCGGCCCCTGCCAGGGGCATGGCTACCTGGGAGCTGTTTATCCTGTGAGACCCATGCTCCCTGGTGGCCCCGCTCCATCCCAGGCACAATGTGACATAAGGGAGGAACAATAACACTGGCGGTGGCCAGCTCTTCAGCCCTAGAGTCAGCTCCCGCAGTAACTCCTGCAGACCCCAGTCCGTGGGAGCCTGGATGCTGCGGGCATGGGGGGAACTGACCTGCACAGCTCGGGGGTGCCCGGCGGCAGGAGCGTCCTCGCGGTCCTGTGTCCTCCTGGCCCCCGCATGTCCCAAGGGGATCGCTGGATCCTTGCTGTGTCCCCCAACACCCTGGGGTCCGGGGCCTGCGCCTCTGGAATTGCTCTCCCAGGGCCATGCATTCCCCTCCTAGCCCAGCCGCTGCCAGAGCCGCCACCTGCGCTGCTCCGGGGCCCACTGGGTACGCACTCCAGCCATTGCTGGAGCTCCGTCCATGGTCTGTGGCGGCTCTCTCCATTTCCTATGTTAGTGACCCCGGGAACCTGGGGGCTCCACTGCCCATCCTGGGATCCTGCCTGAGTTCCCTGTGAGTGCCTTTCCATCCGGGAATGTTGGTCAAGTTCCTGATTCTCCCGGTCTGGGCTTTCCCGTCCTGGAGTCTCTCCTGCCTGGCCTTAGCCTGGCTCCTTGTGGAGGCTCTCTCCCATTGGAGTGTACTCATTTATTTTTCCGTGTTTCTACCTTGATAGAAGCGCAAACGCTTCTCACTTTAGCCTTCCAGCTATTCTCTGTTTAAATCAGAGGACGAATTCATCGGGTTTCAGGATGATTTGAAAGTTATCTAGGTAAGTTGATGAGGACAGGTGATTTCGGGATCCTACTCTTCCCCCATCTTGTCGACAGCCATGTCTCTCATTATTTTGACTTCCTATTTTCCCATTGAATTTACACAAGTATTTTATTTTATCTTACTTTCATTTTACTCTTTAAAAATTTGAACTCAATCACCCATTAGAAACGACAAATATCCATCGTTTGCTTTGACGTGGTTGTAACTGGAGGGTATTATGCCGAGTGAAATAAGTCAATCGGAGAAGGACAAATATTATATGGTCTCCTTCATTTGGGGAATATAAAACATAGTGAAAGGAAATAAAGCAGAAATGAGATAAAATCAGTCTGAAAAATCAGAAAGGGAAACAGAATGAGAGACTCCAAACTCTGGGAAATGAACTAGAGGTGGTAGAAAGGGAGGTGGGCATGGCTTGGGGGTCACTGGGTGACAGGCACTGAGAAGGGCACTTGATGGGATGAGCACTGGGTGTTATTCTATATGTTGGCAAATTGAACACCAATAAAAAATAAATTTAAGAAAAATTAAAAATAAAAGATTCAGCTGTAGTGCTATCTAGGTGGCAATTCCTTGCAGGGTAGGACAAGGTTCCCCAGAGGGCTATATATCTTCTAAATCAGCTTCTAATGTATGATGCTGTTTCTCACATAGCTCACATTTACAGGTGCAGGAATCGAGGACTGGAACTGGGAGTTGTACTACTCACTATAACCCGTCATGATCTACTTGCAAAATGTTTCTTTCTTTCCCACGATTTATTATTCTGCTGGCCTAGAGGTCTCAGGTTCAAAGAGAGACACAAAAACAATCCCACTGATCTGGAAATTGAAACTGGTGCCTGGCCACTTTGAGCTCTTCAGGCCCCTGAATCAATAGGCAAGGAAGGAAGTTACTATGCTGGCTGGGTGATTAATCCCAAATACCTGGTAGAAATTGGATGAACTCCATAATGGAGGTTAAGAAGAGCATGTGTGAAAATCAGAGGATCAGTAAAGACATCTTTTAATATTACCTTCATGTTTTCATTTTCATTTCCTTCCATGTATTTTTTAATTTACACTTTAATTTCTGATTAACCCATTCATTATAAGCAGTAGGATATTCTTTAACCCCCATGTATTAGTGGTATTTCCAGTTTTTTTTCTTGTGGTTGACCTTAAGTTTCATGGCATTGTGGTTGGAAACTATGCATGGTATAGTCTTCATCTTTTTGTACTTGTTCAGGTCTGATTTGTGACCTGGTATGTGATCTATTCTGGAGAATGTTTCATATGCACTCAAAAAGACTGTCTTCTGCTGCTTTAGGATGAAATGTTCTGAATATATTTGTTAAGTACAAAAAAAAGAAAAAAGAAAAGAATAGAAACGACAAAGAGATACTACTTGCTTCGATGTGGATGGAACTGGAGGGTATAATGCTGAGGGAAAATAGTCAATCAGAGATAGGCAATCATTATATGGTCTCATTCATTTGGCATAATAAAAAATAGTGAAAGGGAATAAAGGGAAACAGAGAGAAAATGAGTGAAAATATCAGTTGATGATGACAGAATATGAGAGACTCCTAACTCTGAGCAATGAAAAAGGGGTACTGGTAAGGGAGTTTCCTGGATGGTTGGGGTGACTGGATGACATGCGCTGAGGGGGGCACTTGACGTGATGACCATGGGAGATATGCTATATGTTGGCAAATTGAACTCTTTTCATTTAGGACCCTGAATATATCATGCCAGCCCTTTCTGGCCACCCAGGTCGCTGGGGAGAGGTCTGCTGTTAACCTACTACTTCTCCTCATAAAGTTTAGGGATCCTTTGTATCTTGTTGCTTTGAGGATCTTCTCTATCTTTGGAATTTGGAAGTTTCATGATGAAATATCAGGGTGTTGAATGGTTTTTATTGCTTTTAGGGGAGGATCACTCTAGCTCCAGGATCTTCATGCCTGATTCCTTCCTCAAGTTAGGGAAGTTCTCTGCTATGATTTGTTCTCATACGCTTTCTGGTCCTCTGTTCCTTTCGACACCCTCTGGAACCCCCTTTAAATGTAGATTTTTCCTTCTTAAGCTGTCATTTACTTCCCTTAACCTTTCCTCATGGTCTTTTGTTTTTCTCTTTTCCTCTGCTTCCTTCCTTGCCATCAACCTGTCTTCTATGTTACTCACTCGTTCTTCCACCTCATCAACCCTGGTCTGTAGGACCTCTAGTTTGGATTTTTAAGTGATTTAAGTGATTTTTAATTTTGGCCTGATTAGATCTAAATTTTGCAGTCATGAAGTCTCTTGAGTCCTTTATGCTTTTTTCTAGAGCCACCAGTAGCTTTATAATTGTGCTTCTGAATTGGCTTTCTGACATTGAATTGTAATCCAAATTTTGTAACTCTGTGGGAGCGAGGACTGTTTCTGGTTCTTTCTTTTGAGGTAAGGTTTTCCTTCTAGTCATTTTGCTCAGTGCAGAGTTGCCAAAAACAATTTCTATTGGGGAAAAGAGAAAAAGAGAGAAGAGAAGGAAGGAAAGAAAAAAAACTTAAAAAAGAAGAGAAAAAAGAGAAAAAAGTAAAAAAAGAGAAGAAAAGAGAAAAACAAAAATATGGGGGGGGAGAGGAACAAACAGAAATCAAAAAACAAAAAAACAAAAAAAATAAGGGGAGTACACTCTGATTCTGTATACTGTAAATTCCTCGACTTCCACTGGAACTTTCCAGCACTGGTTGATCAATAATTTTTTTTTCCTGTCTGTCTAGCTGGTCTTCTGGGGTAGGGGCTTGCTGTTCTGATTTTCAGGTGTTAGCACTTTGGGGAGCTGCTCAGCCCCCTGCCTGGTTCAGGGCTCAGTGAAAGATGTTTAACCTGTTTATACAGTGAGGGCACTATGAGGCTTATTGGGGTTTTTTTATCCTGTGAGACCCCAGTAGGAACAACAACAGTGGCGGCGGCCAGCTCTAGAGCCTTGGAATCAGCTCCTGCAGTAACTACAGAGCTCTCAGTCTGCAGGGGCCTGGATGCTCTGGGGGAGGGGCCGCTGATCTGCTCAACTTGGGGCAGGAGTGTCCTTGCTGTCCTGTGCCCTCCTGGCCTCTGCCTGTCCCCGGGGGAGCGCCGGATCCTGGACTGTGTCCGCAGGCACCCTGTGCTCCTGGGCCTGCGCTGTTGGATTCGCGCTCCCAGCTGCGCAGCCCCTTCTGCGTGGAGCCTCTGCTGTAGCCGCATCTGAGCTGCTCCTGGGGGCTGTGGAGACCCCCGCTGCTCAAGCTGCCTCCGAGATGCTCCCTTGGACGAGCAGCCCCCTGCCCCAGGTGCCTCCGCCTGAGCCGCCTCTGAGTTGTTCGCGGGTCCAGCCAGGCACGCTGCAGCCCTTTAGGGAGCTCAGCCGTGGGGTGTGGTGTGCTCTCCCTGGGGCGCAGGTGGTCTGTTAGTGTCCCTGGGAGTCTGAGGTCATCCCCGCCCTCCTGGGATCCTGCTCTAACTCCCTGAGAGCGCCTTCTTGTCCCGGAAGAATGGTGAAACTCCTGCTTCTCCAGGCTGGGCTCTCCTGTCCTGGGGACACTTTTCCAGAGTGGCTGCACCAGTTTGCACTCTCACCAACAATGCAAGAGGGTTCCCCTTTCTCCACATCCTCGCCAACATTTCTTGTTGGTGGCAGACTATGTCCGGAGCAAGGACTTTCGGGACTGCCTCATGAGTACGCATTTCTGGGGCCCTGTAGCCAACTGGGGTCTTCCCATTGCTGCCATCAATGACATGAAAAAGTCTCCAGAGATTATCAGTGGGCGGATGACATTTGCCCTCTGTTGTTACTCCTTGACATTCATGAGATTTGCCTACAAGGTCCAGCCTCGAAACTGGCTTCTGTTTGCATGCCATGCCACAAATGAAGTAGCCCAGCTCATTCAGGGAGGACGCCTTATCAAACATGAGATGAGTAAAAAGGCATCAGCATAACAGTTTAAAATGGACAACCAGGTGTTTGAAGGGACAGCGTCAGCGCTGCTGCTGAGTCACAGATTCCATCCTCAGAATAGTCTTGCTAAGGAAAATAAGCTGAATGCTATTTTTACTAACCAATTTTTCTAGAAATAGCTGAGAGTCCCTAAGCCAACTCTCTGTTGCCTTACACATACCAAGTATTTTACTTCTCTTCATAAAGAGTAGCTCAAAATATGCAATCAATTTAATAATTCCCAATGATGGTTTTATCTGCAGTAATATGTATATTACTTGCTAGAATTTACTTAATAAAAATTGGATAAAAATTGTAATTATTAGCACTTAAATACTCAGAATCTTTAACTCTTTAATGACCATGAGACCACCGACAGCTGGCCATACTTACACTGTCATCGCCAGTTTTTTTTAACCATTTAACTTTCTTTACTGAAAACCAATATTCAAGAAAGATGAACCCTCAATGCATCCTCTTATACTGACCAACGTAACTAAGTACAAATGAAGTCAATGGTGTACTCCGTTAGCATGCTGTGCTGTGTGTCAAGAAAACAAGCCCTCCCCCGCCCCGAGCCCTGGTCCCCTGGCAAACACAGATAAATGATTGTGCACTGCGCTACGATACCGTTAGGTGAGAGCTTTGGTTCATGCAGTCGGCTGCCAGAGGTCGCACTGAAACCCGGGCCCCAGCACCCACAGTCACCAGCGGCCAGCGCGTGGCGTCAGCCGTGCTCCTTCCACAACACCAGATGAATACTGTGGTCGGGCATGCTGATGGCGAAGACCAGGCCCTTGCCATTGTGCCCATCCAGTCCATTGAGCCAGGACGCTTCGCCGCCAGGAAGCTCGAGCCTCTCTTTGATTTCCAGTACTCTGGCAGGGGCCAGCGGCCTTGTTCATTTTAGCCATTCTGACAGATGTGAGATGGTATCTCATTGTGGGTTTTGTTTAGTTTTGTATTTTCCTGATAATGAGTGATGTGGAGCATTTTTTATCATGTGTCTGTTCTCCACGTGTAGGATTTTTTGGAGAAATGTCTGTTCATGTCTTCCACCCATTCCTTCGCTGGATACTTGTTTTGAGTGTAGACTTCCATAAGTTCTTTATAGATCTTAGATACTAGCCTTTTGTCTCATATGTCATTTGCAAATGCCTTCTCCCATTTTGTAGGTTGCTTCTTAGTTTTATGGACTTTTTCCTTTGCTTTTGAACTTGATGAAGTCTCAGTAGTTCAGTTTTTCTCTTGTTTCCCTTGCTTTTATAGACATGTCTTGCATAAGTCGCTATGGCCAAGATCAAAGAAGTTGTTGCCTGTGTTTTTCTCTAGGATTGTGATGGATTGCTATTTCACCTTTAGGTCTTTCATCCATTTTGAGTTTATCTTTGTGTGTGGTGTAAGAGAATGGTCCAGTTGAGTTATTCTGCATGTGGCTGTCCAATTTGTTGAAGAGACTGTACTTTTTCCAGCGGATATTCTTTTCTGCTTTGTCGAAGATTAGTTGACCATAGAGTTGAGGGTCCATTTCTGAGTTCTCTATTCCGTTCCTTGATCAATGTGTCTGTTTTTGTGAGAGTATGATAACATTTTGATGATGACAGCTTTGTCTATGACATACAGAAAAAACCTTAGACAAAATACAACCTGAAATCCAGACATTGTGATATAACCTGCTTTTGATTTCTTTTTCAACATTCCTATGGCTAATTGGGGTCTTTTCCAGTTCCATGCAAATCCTAGAGTTATTTATTTATGTTCTGTGAAAAATGTCAAGGGTATTTTGATAGGGACTACTTTGAAAGGGTACATTGCTTGGGTATCATGGACATTTTCACAATATTGATTCTTCAAATCTTTGAACATGCAATGTTAATATATGTCTTTGCTCTTCCACAATTTCTTTCATAGGTGTTCTGTAGTTTTTAGTTACAGATCCTTTACCTCTTTCATTATGTTTATTCCTAGGTATTTTATGTTTTATGGTGCAATTTTAAGTAGGATCAACCCTAAATTTCCCTTTTTTCAGTATCATGTCTTGTGTCTACAAATTGTAGACAATCAGTTATAACTGATTTCTCTGCATTGATTTTTCATCCTGCCACATTGCTGAATTACAGTATGAGTCCTAGCAAAGTTGCAAACTCTTGGGATTTCCACATAAAGTATCATGTCATCTGAGAAAAGTGCGATTGTGACTTCACTCAGGCTCACATTGTGGCCTGGTTCAGGAGGCCAATCACCATGCAGTTCAGGTGACCAATGTCAGACGGCTTTCTTAGTGACCCTCTTGATATCGTTGCCTGGAATCCATGCTTAAACGGAAAACAGAGGAGGTGGAGGCAAGATGGTGGAAGAGTAGGGTCCCCAAATTACCTGTCCATTCCCAATTACCCAATAAATTTCAAATCATCCTGAATACCTAGGAATTCAGCCTGAGATTTAAGGAGAGAGCAGCTGGAATGCTACAGTGAGAGAAGAGTTCACGCTTCTATCAAGTATAACATTTTTGGCCACTCTGCACTGAGCAAAATGACTAGAAGAAAAACCTTACATCAAAGGAAAGAATCAGAAATAGTCCCTCTCCCACAGAGTTACAAAATTTGGATTACAATTCAATGTCAGAAAGCCAATTCAGAAGCACAAGTATAAAGCTACTGGTGGCTCTAGAAAAAAGCAAAAAGGATTCAAGAGACTTCGTGACTGCAGAATTTAGATCTAATCAGGCCGAAATTAAAAATCACTTAAATGAGTTGCCATCCATACTAGAGGTCCTAACGATGAGGGTTAATGAGGTAAAAGAACGAGTGAGTGACATAGAAGACAAGGCAAGGAGGGAAACTGAGGAAAAATGACACAAACGACTAAAAGATCATGAGGATATCTTAAGGGAAATAAATGACAGCCTCAGAAGGAAAAAAATCTATGTTTACCTGGGGTTCCCGAGGGTGCCAAAAGGGACAGAGGTCCAGAATACGTATTTCAACAAATCAGAGCTAAAAGCATCCCTAATTTGGGGAGGGAAACAGGCATTCAGATCCAGAAATAGAGAAACACCCCTTAAAATCAATAAAAACGACTCAACACCTTGACGTTTAATAGTGAAACTTGCAAATTCCAAAGATAAAGAGAAGATCTTTAAAGCAGCAAGAGACAAGAAACTTGTAACTTTTATGGGGAGAAGTATTAGCACAACAGCAGACCTCTCCACAGAGACTTGGCAGGCTATGAACGGCTGGCAGGATATATTCAGGGTACTAAATGAGAAGAACATGCAGCCAAGAATACTGTATCCAGCAAGGCTCTCATTCAGAACAGAAGGAGAGATAAAGAGCTTCCAAGATAGGCAGAAACTGAAAGAATATGTGACCATGAAGCCAGCTCTGCAAGAAACACTAAGGAGGAGTATGTAATAGAGGAAGTCCAGGGGAACAATCCACAACAGGGACTGAACAGGTATCATTGATGACACTAAATACATATCTTTAAGTTGTAGCTCTGCACGTGAATGGGCCTAACGACCTCAGCAAAAGGTGCAGCTGCAGTTACAGACTGGATAAAAGAGGAAAACCCACCTATGTGCTGTATACAAGAGACTCATTTTACACATAAGGACACCTACAGCCTGAAAATAAAAGGTTGGAGAACTGCGTACCATTCCAATGGTCCTCAAAAGAAACAGGCGTAGCCATTCTTAGATCAGATAAACTAAAGTTTATCCCAAACCCTGTAATAAGAGATGAAGAGGGACACTATATCATACTTAAAGGATCTATCCAACAAGATGACCTAACAATCATCAATATGCATGCCCCGAATGCGGGAGCTGCCAAGTATAGCAATTAATAACCAAAGTTAAGACATGCTTAGATAATAATACACATATACGTGGTGACTTGAAAGTAGCACTTTCTACAATCGACAGGATTTCTAAGCACAACATCTCCAAAGAAACAAGAGCTTTAAATGATACACTGGACCAGATGGATTTCGCAGATACTGACAGAACTTTCTATGCAAACACAATTGTATACACATTCTTCTCAAGTGCACATGGAACTTTCTCCAGATTAGACAACATACTGGGACACTAATCAGGTCTTAACCGACACCCAAAGATTGGGATCGTCCCCTGCATATTTTCAGACCATAATGCTTTGAAATTAGAACTAAATCACAAGAAGTAGTTTAGAAGGATTTCAATCACATGAAGGTTAAGAAACATCCTGCTAAAAGATGAAAAGGTCAAGCAAGAAATTAGAGAGGAATTATAAAGTTTCATGGAAAATAATGAGAATGAATATACAACCGTTCAAAATCTTTGGGATACACAACAAGCAGTCCTGAGGGAGAAATACATCACAATACAAGTATCCATCCAAAAACTGGAAAGAACTGAAATACAAAAGCGAACCTTGCACCTAAAGGAGCTGGAGAAAAAACAGCAAATAGATCCTATACCCAACAGAAGAAGAGTATAATATAGATTCGAGCAGAACTCAATAAAGTAGAGTCCAGAATAACTGTGGAATGGATCAACAAAGTCAGGAGTTGGTTCTTTGAAAGAATTAATGATATAGATAAACCATTAGCTAACCTTATTAAAAAGAAGAGAGAGAGGACTCACTAAAATCATGAATGAGAAAGGAGAGATCACCACCAACACCACAAATGGTGTTAAAAACTTATGAGCAAAAAAAAAAAAAAAAAAAAGTCTGGAAAACCACAAACTACCAAAACTGCAACAGGAAGATGTGGTTTATGTATGCAATGGATAGTACTCAGCCATTAGAAACAACAAATACCCACCATGTGCTTCAATGTGGATGGAACCAGAGGGTATTTTGCTGAGTGAAATAAGTCAATCAGAGAAGGACAAACATTATATGGTCTCATTCATTTGGGGAATATAAAAAATAGTGGAAGGGAATAAAGGGGAAATGAGAAAAAATAAGTGGTAAATATCAGAAAGGGAGAATAAGAAAGACTCCTAACTCCAGGAAACGAACTAGGGGTGGTGGAAGGGGACATGTGCTGGGGGTGGGGGTGACTGGGTGACGGGCACTGAGGTGGACACTGATGGAATAGGCACTGGGTGCTATTCTATATTTTGGCAAATTGAAATAATGAATGAGAAAGGGGAGATCACTATCAACATCAAGGAAATACAAACAATTTAAAAACATATTATGAACAATTATACACCAATAAATTAGACAATCTATTAGAAATGGATGCATTTCTGGAAAGCCACAAACTATCAAAACTGGAACAGGAAGAAATAAAAAACCTGAAGAGGCCAATAACCAGAAAAGAAATTGAAGCAGTCATAAAAAAACCCCCAAGACACAAAAGTCCAGGGCCAGATGGCTTCCCAGGGGAATTCTATCAAACGTTTCAAGAAGAACGCATACCTATTCTACTAAAGCTGTTTGGAAAGATATAAAGAGATGGAGTACTTCCAACTTCGTTCTATGAGACCAGCATCACCTTAATTCCAAAACCAGACAAAGACCCCACCAAAAAGAATGACAGGCCAATATCCCTAATGAACGAGGATGCAAAAATTCTCCACAAGATATTAGCCAATAGGATACTAAAATACATTAAGAAGACTATTCACCATGACGAAGTAGGATTTTTCCCCGGGACACAAGGCTGGTTCAACACTCGTAAAACAATCAATGTGATTCATCATATCAGCAAGAGAAAAACCAAGAACCATATGATCCTCTCAAAAGATGCAGAGAAAGCATTTGACAAAATACAGCATCCATTCCTGATCAAAACTCTTCAGAGTGTAGGGATAGAGGGAACATTCCTCAACATCTTAAAAGTCATCTTTGAAAAGCCCACAGCAAATATCATTCTCCATGGGGAAGCACTGGGAGCCTTTCCCCTAAGATCAGGAACAAGACAGGGATGTCCACTCTCACCACAGCTATTCAACAGAGTACTAGAAGTCCTAGCCTCAGCAATCAGACAACAAAAAGAAATAAAAGGCATTCAGATTGGCAAAGAAGAAGTCACACTCTCCCTCTTCACCAATGACATGATACTCTACATGGAAAACCCACAAGACTCCACCCCAAGATTGGTAGAACTCATACAGCAGTGTGGCAGGATACAAAATCAATGCCCAGAATTTGGTGGGGACAGGTAATTTTGGTATTCTACTCTTCTGCCATCTTGCAGACAGCCTTGTCTCTCAGTCTTTTGATTACCTTATTCCCTTTCTATTTATGCAAATATTTTATTTTATATTATTTTTATTTTACTTTTTAAAAATTTGAATTCAATCTGCCAGCATATCATACACCAATAGTTTCAGATGTAGGATCATTTTGTCCCTACTGAGCTGGGCCAGGCAGCTCCTGGTCTGAGGGCCCGTGTTCCAATGCCCCCAACATGTCCAGTGATGTGGTGGCTCCTTCTCCCAGGACTTACTTGTTTCATGAAATCCCCTCTCTGCCGGGTGCCTGGAGGCACTGCAGACATTGTACACATGGGGGTGGACTGGAGGAAGACACTGCAGTCATTGTACACATGGGGGTGGACCAGAGGTGTAGGGCACTCATGTCTCCTGTGCTGAGCTGCGTTGGAGAACTCCAGAGAAGCAGCGAGTACTCTGGGCTCCCGCAGGACATGGACTCGCAGCTTTCCTGTGTTGAGCCCTGAGTTGACCCCAGAGGTGTCGGAGAGGTTTTTCCCCTCTGTCTGAGTATCCAGGGTACCGATTCGCAGTGTCCCGCTCCCAGAGGCTACATGGGAATATGTCTGTGAGCAGCCAGGCCAACCTCACAGTGGGATATGGGACCAGGAGTCGCCTGCTGTGGGTTCGTGGACTCTCTGGACCACAGAGGGGTATGAAGGGAGGTGCAAACATCCAGGTGGAGCCCAAAGAGTTGGAGAGAGGCCTGGGGCACGAGGGGTAAACAGGGGGCTTGCCATGGGCAGGGGCAGCAAACAGGGCAGAGAACCTTAGGGAGAGTAGCGAGATCTGTGCCTGAAGTGCCATCTCTGTTGTCATAGGGGAGTGCGTGGTTGCCATGCTTTTATAACAGCCAAGGTGCATCAGAGTGCCCTTCTGTGATGTCACCGACATGCCCGTCCAATCAGGCAGGCTCCTCGGGTGGCCTGGTTCAGGTGGCCAATCACCATGCAGCTCAGGTGGCCGATGTCAGATAGCTTTCTCAGTGACCCAGCTGATATCACTGCCTAGAAACCATGTTTAAATGGAAAACAGAGAAGGAGGGGACAAGATGGCCAAAGAGTAGTGTCCCCAGTCACCTGTCCACACCAAATTACCTAGATAACTTTCTTTTTTTATATAATTATTTTATATTGGTGTTCAATTTGCCAACATATAGAATAACCTCCAGTGCTCATCCCATCCAGTGCTCCCCTCAGTGCCCGTCACCCCCACACCCACCCACCTCCCCTTCAACCACCCCTAGTTCGTTTCCCAATTAGGAAATCTCATGTTATGTCTCCCTTTCTGATAATTTCCACTCATTTTTCTCTATTCCCCTTTATTCCCTTTCACTACTTTCACTATTTTTTATATTCCCCAAATGAATGAGCCCATATAATGTTTGTCCTTCTCCAATTGTCTTATTTCATGCCGCATAATACCCTCCAGTTCCATCCAAGTTGAAGGAAATGGTGGGTATTTTTTTGTTTCGTATGGCTAAGTAATATTCCATTGTATACATGAACCACATCTTCTTTATCCATTCATCTTTCATTGGACCAAGGCTCCTTCCACAGTTTGGCTATTGTGGACACTGTTGCTATAAACATCAGGTGCAGGTGTCCCGGCGTTTCACTGCATCTGTATCTTTGGGGTAAATACTCAGCAGTGCAATTGCTGGGTCGTAGGGCATGTCTATTTTTTACTCTTTGGGAACCTCCACACAGTTTTCCAGAGTGGCTGCACCAGTTCACATTTCCACCAACAGTGCATGAGGGTTCCCCTTTCTCCACATCCTCTCCAACATTTGTTGTTTCCTACTGTGTTAATTTTCCCCATTCTCACTGGTGTGAGGTGGTATCTCAATGTCAACTTGATTTGGATTTCCCTGACCCCAAGTGATGCAGAGCATTTTCTCATGCTTCTTGGCATGTCTATGTCTTCCTCTGTGAGATTTCTGTTCATGTCTTTTGCCCATTTAACGTTTAGATTGTTTCCTTGCTGTTGATTATGATAAGTTCCTTATAGATCTTGGAAACTAACCCTTTATCTGATATGTCATTTGCAAATATCTTCTCCCATTCTGAAGGTTGTCTTTTAGCTGTGTTGACTGTATCTTATGCTGTGCAAAAGCCTTTATTTTGAGGCAGTCCCAATAGTTCATTTTTGCTTTTGTTTCTCTTGCCTTTGTGGATGTATCTTGCAAGAAGTTACTGTGGCTACAAAAAGGGTGTTGCCTGTGTTCTCCTCTAGGATTTGGATGGACTCTTGTCTCACATTTAGATCTTTCATCCATTTTGAGTTTCTCTTTGTGTCTGGTGCAAGAGAGTGCTCTAGTTTCATTCTTCTGCATGTGGATGTCCAATTTTCTCAGCATCATTCATTGAAGGGACTGTCTTTTCCAGGGGACAGTCTTTCCTCCTTTGTCAAATATTAGTTGAACATAAAGTTGAGGGTCCAATTCTGGATTCTCTATTCTGTTCCGTTGATCTATGTGTCTGTATTTGCCAGTACCACATGGTCTTGATGACCACAACTTGGGAGTACAACCTGAAATCTGGCATTGTGATGCCCCCAGATATGGTTTTCTTTTTTAAAATTCCCCTGGCTATTCGGGGTCTTTTCTGATTCCACACAAATCTTAAAATAATTTGTTATAACTCTCTGAAGAAAGTCCATGGTATTTTGATAGGGATTGCATTAAACGTGTAAATTGCCCTGGGTAACATTGGCATTTTCACAATATTAATTCTGCCAATCCATGAGCATGGAATATTTTTCCATCTCTTTGTGTCTTCCTCAATTTCTTTCAGAAGTGTTCTATAGTTTTTAGGGTATAGATCCTTTACCTCTTTGGTTAGGTTTATTCCTAGGTATCTTATGCTTTTGGGTGCAATTGTAAATGGGATTGAATCCCTAATTTCTCTTTCTTCAGTCTCATTGTTAGTGTAGAGAAATGCCACTGATTTCTGGGCATTGATTTTGTATCCTGCCACGCTACCAAATTGCTGTATGACTTCTAGCAATCTTGGGGTAGAGGTTTTTGGGTTTTCTATGTAGAGTATCATGTCATCGGCGAAGAGGGAGAGTTTGACTTCTTCTTGGCCAATTTGAATGCCTTTAATGTCTTTTTGTTGTCTGATTGCTGAGGCTAGGACTTCCAGTACTATGTTGAATAGCAGTGGTGAGAGTGGACATCCCTGTCTTGTTCCTGATCTTAGGGGAAAGTGCTTCCCCCTTGAGAATGATATTTGCTGTGGGCTTTTCAAAGATGACTTTTAAGATGTTGAGGAATGTTCCCTCTATCCCTATGCTCTGAAGAGTTTTGATAAGGAATGGATGCTGTATTTTGTCAAATGCTCTCTCTGCATCTAATGAGAGGATCATATGGTTCTTGGTTTTTCTCTTGCTGATATGATGAATCACATTGATTGTTTTACGAGTGTTGAACCAGTCTTGCATCCCGGGGATAAATCCTACTTGGTCATGGTGAATAGTTTTCTTAATGCATTGTTGGATCCTATTGGCTAGTATCTTCTTGAGAATTTTTGCATCCATGTTCATCAGAGATATTGGTCTATAATTCTCCTTTTTGGTGGGGTCTTTGTCTGGTTTTGGAATTAAGGTGATGCTGGCCTCATAGAACGAAGTTGGAAGTACTCCATCTCTTTATATCTTTCCAAACAGCTGTAGTAGAATAGGTATGCGTTCTTCTTGAAATGTTTGATTGAATTCCCTTGGGAAGCCATCTGGCCCTGGACTTTTGTGTCTTGGGAGGTTTTTGATGACTGCTTCAATTTCCTCCTTTGTTATTGGCCTGTTCAGGTTTTCTATTTCTTCCTGTTCCAGTTTTGGTAGTTTGTGGCTCTCCAGAAATGCTTCCATTTCTTCTAGATTGCCTAATTTATTGGTGTATAGCTGTTCATAATATGTTTTTAAATTCGTTTGTATTTCCTTGGTGTTGGTAGTCATCTCTCCTTTCTCATTCATGATTTTATTAATTTGAATCTCCTCTCTCTTCTTTTTAATAAGGCTGGCTAATGGTTTATCTATCTTATTAATTCTTTCAAAGAACCAACTTCTGATTTGTTGATCTGTTCCACAGTTCTTCTGGTCTCAATTTCATTGAGTTCCGCTCGAATCTTTTTTAACTCCCTTCTTCTCCTGGGTGTAGGATCTATTTGCTGTTTTTTCTCTAGCTCCTTTAGGTGTAAGGTTAGCTTTTGTATTTGAGTTCTTTCCAGTTTTTGAATGGATGCTTCTTTTGCGATATATTTCTCCCTAAGGAAGACTTTTGCTGTATCCCAAAGATTTTGAATGGTTGTATCTTCATTCTCATTAGTTTCCATGAATTTTTTTTAATTCTTCCATAATTTCCTGGTTGACCTTTTCATCTTTTAGCAGGATGGTCCTTAACCTCCACGTGTTTGAAGTCCTTCCAAACTTCTTGTTGTGATTTAGTTCTAATTTCAAGGCATTATGGTCTGAGAATATGCAGGGGACAATCCCAATCTTTTGCTATAGGTTCAAACCTGATTTGTGACCCAGTATGCAGTCTATTCAGGAGAAAGTTCCATGTGCACTTGAGAAGAATGTGTATTCAGTTGAGTTTGGATGTAAAGTTCTGTAGATATCTGTGAAATCCATCTGGTCCAGTGTATCATTTAAAGCTCTGGTTTCTTTGGAGATGTTGTGTTTAGAAGTCCTATCGAGTGTAGAAAGCACTAGATTGAAGTCACCAAGTATAAGTGTATTATTATCTAAGTATGTCTTAACTTGGTTATTAATTGATTGATATATTTTGCAGCTCCCATATTCGGAGCACATATATTGATGACTATTAAGTCCTCTTGTTGGATAGATCCTTTAGGTATAATATAGTGTCCCTCTTCATCTCTCACTACAGTCTTCGGGATAAATTTTATTTATCTGATATAAGCATGGCTGCACCTGGTTTCTTTTGAGGGCCATTTGAATGGTAAATGGTTCTCCAACCTTTTATTTTCAGGCTCTAGGTGTCCTTCTGTCTAAAATGAGTCTCTTGTAGACAGCAAATAGACGGGTCCTGCTTTTTTATCCAGTCTGACACCCTGCTCCTTTTGAGGGGGTCATTAAGTCCATTCACTTTCAGAGTTACTATTGAAAGATATGAGTTTAGTGTCATCATGATATCTATTCAGTCCTTGTTTTTGTGGATTGTTCCACTGGACTTCTTCTTAAAGGGGAATTTTAAGAGTCCCCCTTAAAATTTCTTGCAGAGCTGGTTTGGAGGTCACGTATTCTTTCAGTTCCTGCCTGTCTTGGAAGCTCATTATCTCTCCTTCCATTTTGAATGAGATCCTTGTTGGATAAAGTATTCTTGGTTGCATGTTCTTCTCATTTAGGACCCTGAATATATTCTGCCAGCCCCTTCTGGCCTTCCAGGTCTCTGTGCAGAAGTCTGCTGTTACCATAATTCTCCTCCCCATAAAAGTCAGGGATTTCTTGTCTCTTGCTGCTTTAAGGATCTTTCTTTATCTTTGGAATATGCAAGCTTAACTGTTAAATGTAGATGTGTTGAACGGTTTTATTGATATTGGGGGGGGGGGATCTCTGTATTTCCTGGATCTGAATGCCTGTTTCCCTTCCCAAATTAGGAAAGTTTTCACCTATGATTTGTTCAAATATATATTCTTGACCTCTGTCCCTTTCGGCGCCCTAGGGAATCCCAATTAAACGTAGGTTTTTCTTCCTCAGGCTGTCTTTTATTTTACTTAATCTATCCTCATGGTCTTTTAATTGTCTCTTTTTTCCTCAGTTTCCCTCTTTGCCATCAACTTGTCTTCTATGTCAATCACTTGTTCTTCCACCTCGTTAACCCTCATCTTTAGGACTTGTAGTTTGGATTGCATCTCATTCAATTGATTTTTTATTTCTGCCTGATTAGACCTAAATTCTAGATCAGTCATGATGTCTCCTGAGTCCTTTATGTTTTTTTCTAGAGCAACCAGTAGCTTTATAATAGTTCTTCTGAATTGGCTTTCTGACATTGAATTGTAATCCAAATTTTGTAACTCTATGGGAGAGAGGACTGTTTCTGGTTCTTTCTTTCTTTTTTTTTTATAAAGATTGTATTTATTTATTTATTCATAGAGACACAGAGAGAAAATGAGAGGCAGAGACACAGGCAGAGGTAGAAGCAGGCTCCATGCAGAGAGCCCGACATGGGACTCGATCCAGGGGCCTGATGTGGGACTCGATCCAGGGTCTCCAGGATCATGCCCTGGGCTGCAGGCGGCACTAAACCACTGCACCACTGGGGCTGCCCCTGGTACTTTCTTATGGTGAGTTTTTCCTTCTAGTCATTTTTCTCAGTGCAGAGTGGCTAAAAACAAGTTGTATTGTGAAAAGGAGAAAAAGGAAGAAGAGAAAGAAGGAAAGAAAAGGAGAAAAAGAAAAATGAAAAAAAGAATAAAAGAAAAAACAGGGGGGTGAGCAAACAGAAATAAAAAAAAAAAAAACAAAAAAAAGGGGAGGGAGTATCCTCTTATTCTGTATACTGTAATTCCTTCGACTTTCCCCTGGAACTTGTTGGTGCTGCTTGGTCAATAATTTGTTTTTCCCCTCTCTGTCTAGCTGGTCTTCTGGGGGAGGGGCCTGCTGTGCTGATTTTAAGGTGTTAGCACTTGGGGGAGCTGCTCAGCCCCCTGCCTGGTGCAGGGCTTAGTGAAAGATGTTTAAGCTGTTTATCCAGTGAGGCCACTGTGAGGCTCAGTGGGGTTGTTTATCCTGTGGGGGCCCAGGAGGAACAACAGTGGCAGCAGCCAGCTCTGGAGCCCTGCATTCAGCTCCTGCAATAACTATGGAGCTCTCAGTCTACAGGGACCTGGATGCTCCGGGGATGGGGCCGCTGATCTGCTCAGCTTGGGGCAGGAGTGTCCCTGCTGTTCTGTGCCCTCCTTGCTTCTGCCTGTCCCAAAGGGAGCACCAGATCCTGGGCTGTGCCTTACTGTAGTCTTCCAGCTGTTCTCTCTTTAAATCTCAGGCCAAATTCGTAGATTTTCAGGATGGTTTGAAAGTTATCTAGGTAGATTGGTAGGGACTGGAGATTTTGTGTTCCTATTCTTCTGGCATCTTGCTGACAGCCTTGTCTCTCATTATTTTGGTTTCCTATTTTCCCATTCTATTTACACAAATATGTTATTTTATCATATTTTTATTTTACTTTTTAAAAATTTGAATTCATTTTGCCAGCATATAATAAACCATTAGTTTCAGATGTAGTGATCAATAATTTACCATTTGTGGGTAAATCCCAGTGCTCATCACAAAACGTGCCATTCTTAATGCCCCCCTCTCACCTCCCCTCTAGCGACCCTCAGTTTATTTCACAGAGTTAAGTGTCTTTCATGGGTTTTCTGTCTCCCTCTCATAACTTCCCATTCAATTTTCCCTCCTTTCCCCCGTAATTGTGTGCAATGTTTCTTATATTTCACATATGAATCAAACCATATGATAATTGTCTTTCACTGACTGAGTTATTTCACTCACGGACTAATAGCCTCTAGTTCCATCCGTGTCGATAGAAGTGGTAAAAATTCATCCTTTCTAAAGGCTGAGTAATATCCCATTGGATCTATAGACCATATCTTCTTTATCCATTCATCTGTCGATGGATATCTGAGCTCCTTCCACATTTTGACCATTGTGGGCATTGCTGCTGTGAACACTGGTGTTCGGGTGCCCCTTCTTTTCACTACCTCTGTATCTTGGTGGTAAATACCCAGTAGTGCAACTGCTGGGTCATAGGGTATCTCTGCTTTTTTTTTAATATTTTATTTATTTATGACAGATACAGAGAGAGAGAGAGGCGGAGACACAGGCAGAGGGAGAAGCAGGCTCCATGCAACCGGGAGCCCGATGTGGGATTCGATCCCGGGTCTACAGGATCATTCCCTGGGCCAAAGGCAGGCGCCAAACCGCTGCGCCACCCAGGGATCCCGGTATCTCTGCTTTTAAGTTCTTGAGGATCCTGCTCCCTTTTCCAGAGTGCCTGCATGACTTTGCATTCCCACCAACAGTGCAAGAGGGTTCCCCTTTCTCCAAATCCTGGTCAACGTTTGTAGTTTCCTGTCTTGTTCATTTTAGCCACTCTGACACATGTGAGGTGGTATCTCATTGTGGGTTTGTTTTGATTTGTATTTTCCTGATAATGAATGATTTGGAGCATTATTTCTTTTGTTTGTTGGCCACGTGTAGGTCTTCTTTGGAGAAATGTCTGGTCATGTCTCTGCCCATTTCTTCACTTGATTACTTGTTTTCGGCGTTGAGTTCTTGATATAGATCTTTGATACTAACCTTTTATCTATTCTGTCATTTTCAAATGCCTTCTCCCATTTTGTAGGTTGTTTCTTAGTTTTATGGACTGCTACCTTTGCTTTTTATCTTAATGATGTCCCAATACTTCAGTTTTGCTTTTGTTTCCCTTGCTTTTATAGACATGTCTTGCATAAGTTGCTATGGCCAAGGTCAAAGAGGTTGTTGCCTGTGGTTTCCTGTAGGATTGTGATGGATTGCTATTTCACCTTTAGGTCTTTCATCCATTTTGAGTTTATCTTTGTGTGTGGTGTAAGAGAATGGTCCAGTTGAGTTATTCTGCATGTGGCTGTCCAATTTGTTGAAGAGACTGTACTTTTTCCAGCGGATATTCTTTTCTGCTTTGTCAAAGATTACTTGACCATAGAGTTGAGGGTCCATTTCTGGGTTCTCTATTCTGTTCCTTGAACAATGTGTCTGTTTCAGTACCAGTACGATAACATTTTGATGATGACAGCTTTGTCTATAACATGCAGAAAAAGCCTTAGACAAAATACAGCCTGAAGTCCAGAGATTGTGATATAACCAACTTTTGATTTCTTTTTCAACATTCCATGGCTAATTGGGGTCTTTTCCGGTTCCATCCAAATCTTAGAAATATTCGTTTCTGCTCTGTGGAAAAAGTCTATGGTATTTTGATAGGAACTACTTCAAAAGTGAACATGGCCCTGGGTAGCATGGACATTTTCACAATATTGATTGTTCAAATACATGAACATGGAATGTTAATGCATCTGTTTGCTCTTCCACAATTTCTTTCATAGGTGTTTTGTAGTTTTTAGTTACAGATCCTTTACTTCTTTCATTATGTTTATTCCTAGGTATTTTATGATTTCTGGTGCAATTTTAAGTAGGATCAACCCTTAAATTCTCTTTCTTCTCTATCATATTTAGTGTCTATAAATACAACTGATTTCTGTTCATTGATTTTTTTATCCTGCCACATTGCTGATTTACTGTATATGTCCTAGCAAATTTGGAAACTCTTGTGTTTTCCACATAATATGTCATGTCATCTGAGACAAGTGGGATTTTGACTTCTTCTTTGCCAGTTTGAATGGCTTTTATTTCTTTTTATTTTCTGATTGATGAGGCTAGTGATTCTATTACTCTGTTGAAGAATGGTGGTGAGAGTGGGCATTCTTGTTGTGTTCCTCACCTTAGCGGAAAGGCTGTCAGTTTTTCCCATTGTGAATGATATTACCATGGGTTTCGTAGATGGCTTTTATGCTGTTAGGTCTATTCCCCCAATCACTACCCTGTGGAGAGTTTTAATCAAGAAAAGGATGCTGCATTTTGTCTAAAGTTTTTTTCTCCATCAATTGAGAAGATCATAAGAGTCAGGCCTTTTCCTTTATTAATATGATCTATCACCCTGATTGACTTACAAATGTAGAACCACCCTTGCAGTCCAGGGTTCAATCCCACATGGTCATGGTGAATAATCCTTTTGATGTACTGTTGGATTCCCTTAGTTAGTATATTGGTGATAATTTTGGCATCCATGTTCATCAGGTATATTGGTCTGTAGTTCTCCTGTTTGGTGGGATCTTTGTCTTTGGGATCAAGGTAATGCTGACTTCATAGAATGAGTTTAGAAGTTTTCCTTGCATTTCCTTGCTCTATTTGAAAGAGCTTCAATAGCTTAAGTATTATTTCTTATTCAAACGTTTGGTTGAATTCTCTGGGAGGCATTCAGCCCTGGACTATTGGTTTCTGGGAAGATATTGATGACTGCTTCAATTACTTTACTAGTTATGGATCTGTTCAGGTTTTCAATTTCTTCCTGTATCCATTCTCATAGTTTATAAACTTCCAGAAAAGCATCCATTTTTTTCCAGATTGCCTAATTTGGGGGCAATTAATTGCTCACAAGATTCTTTATAATTGTTTGCATTTATTTGGAGTTGGTTGTGATCCACCTCTTTCATTTATAATTTTATTTGTTTGGATTCTTTATCTTTTCCTTAATAAGTCCTACGAGATTTTTCTCAATCTCATGAATTATTCCTATGCAGAGGCCAGCTTGCCCTAGTGCTGAGATATGCTGTTAGTCCAGGGGTCCAATGGCACATAGTGATCCAGGGGCCTGATTCACCTAGCCATTTCTGGGATGTGTAAACCCAAGTCCAAATCACAAGGGGAGCCCACTTACCAGGGACCTAAGTGAGTACAGCTGAGCTGTGATGTTGGTCTCCAGGTCCAAGGCATATGCTGATCCCACTGTGCAGGTGCCTCCTTTCCCAATGATGATCTGGGATGCAGGGATCATGATTTGGAGACACTCAGCAAACCCAGTGTTCCCATGGCCCCCTTGCCTTATACTTCACTCAGCTAGAGAGCTGGTGCTATGAGATTTTGTTGTCCATCCGTGTCTGGGTGACTCAGATGCCCGGGAGCTTGTGGGTTCAGAGGGTTCCCAGTCTGAGTGCTCCTGGTAGGTGCCCTGTTCTGTGGACTGAATTTCTCAGTGTCCTGCTGTGTTCATGGGTTTGTGGTCTGTGGCTCCCGGTCAGCCAGGGATCTGGAGGATCCATTTGACCACTACTGAGCTGGGGCATGGAGCTCGTGGTCTGAGGGCCTGTTTTCCAATGTCCCCCACCATTTCCAGTGATGTGGTGACACCTTCTCCCAGGACTTACTTGTTTCTTAAAATCCCCTCTCTGCCAGGTGCTTGAGGCACTACAGACATTGTACACATAGGGGTGGAGTGGAGGTTTAGGGCATTAATGTTCCCTGTGCTGAGCTGGGTTGGAGAGATCCAGAGAAGCAGTGAGTGCCATGGGTTCCCTCAGGATGGGGGCTCACAGATTTCCTCTGTTGAGCCCAGTGTTGACCCCAGAGGTGTGGGAGAGGCTTGTCCCCTCTGCCTGAGTATCCATGGTATCGATTCCCAGTGTCCCACTCCCATAGGCCACATGGGAATATGTCCATGAACAGCCAGGCCAACCTCACAGTTGCACATGGAACCAGGAGTCGCCTGCTGTGGGTTTGTGGACTCTCAGGAACACAGAGGGGGATGAAGAGATATTCAGGGGGAGCCCAAAGAGTTGACGAGAGGCCTGGGTCAGAAGGGGTGCAAAAAGGGCTTGCCATGAGCAGGAGCAGAAAACAGGGCAGAGAACCTGAGGGAGAGAAGGGAGATCTGTGGCTGAAGTGCCTTCTCTGTCATCACAGGGGCCTGTGGGGTTGCCATGCTTTTATCAACCCAGGTGCATCAGAATGCCTTTCTGTGATGTCACCGCCATGCCGTGACCCATCATGCAGGCTCTTGGGTTGGCCTGTTTCAGGTGGCCAATCACCATGCAGCTCAGGTGGCCAATGTCAGATGACTTTCTCATTGACCCTCCTGATATCGTTGCCTAGAAACCATGCTTAAACAGAAAAGAGAGTAGGAGGGGGCAAGATGATGGAAGACCAGGGTACCCAAGTCAAATGTCCCCACCCAATTACCTGGATAACTTTCAAATCATCCTGAAAACCTAGGAATTCGGCCTGAGACTTATAGAGAGAACAGCAGGAATGCTACAGTCAGAGAAGAGTTCACGCTTCTATCAAGTACAACTTGTTTTTGGCCACTCTGCACTGAGCAAAATGACTAGAAGGAAAACCTCTCCTCAAAAGAAAGAATCAGAAACAGTCCTCTCTCCCATAGTGTTACAAAATTTGGGTTACATTTCAATGTCAGAAAGCCAATTCAGAAGCACTATTATAAAGCTACTGGTGGCTCTCGAAAAAAGCATGAAGGATTCAAGAGACTTCATGACTGGAGAATTTAGATCTAATCAAGCCAAAATTAAAAATCAATTAAATGAGATGCAATTCAAACCAGATGAGGGTTAACAGGGTAGAAGAACGAATGAGTGACATATAAGACCTGTTGATGGCAAGGAGGGAAACTGATAAATAAAGAGAAAAATGACTAAAAGATCATGAGGATACATTAGTGGAAATAAATGACAGCCTCAGAAGGAAAATCTACGTTTACCTGGGCTCCCGAGTGTGCCAAAAGGGGCAGTGGTCCAGAAGATGTATTTGAACAAATCATAGCTGAAAACTTCCCTAATTTGGAGAGGGAAACAGGCACTTAGATCCAGGAAATAGAGAGATCCCCCCCTAAAATAAATAAAAACCGCCCAACACCTTGACATTTAATAGTGAAACTTGCAAATTCCCCACATAATCAGAAGATCCTTAAAGCAGCAAGAGACAAGAAATCTCTAAATTTTGTGGGGAGAAGTATTAGCATGACAGCAGACTTCTCCACAGAGACCTGGCAGGCCAGAAAGGCCTGGCAGGATATAGTCATGGTCTTAAATAAGAAGAACATGCAGCCAAGAATAATGTATCTAGCAAGGCTCTCATTCAGAATAGAAGGAGAGATAAAGAGCTTCCAAGATAGGCAGAAACTGAAAGAATATGTGACCACAAAGCCAGCTCTGGTAGAAATACTGAGAGGAATTCTGTAATAGAGGAAGTTGAAGGGAACAATCCACAAAAACAGAGATTGAATAGGTTTTTCTAAGCAAAACATCTCCAAAGAAACAAGAGCTTTAAATGTTACACTGGACCACATGGATTTCACAGATATTTACAGAACTTTCCATCCAAACACCATTGAATCCACATTCTTCTCAAATGCACATGGAACTTTCTCCAGATTAGACAACATACTGGATCACAAATCTGGTATAAACCAACACCCAAAGATTGGTATCGTCCCCTGCATATTTTCAGATCATAATGCTTTGAAATTAGAACTAAATCACAAGAAGAAGTTTGGAAGGATTTCAAACACGTGGAGGTTAAGGACCATCCTGCTAAAAGATGAAAGGGTCAACCAGGAAATTAAGTAAGAATTGAAAGGATTCATGGAAACTAATGAGAATGAAAATACAAACATTCAAAATCCTTGGGATACAGCAAAAGCAGTCTTCAGGGGGAAATACATAGCAATACGCCGGGACAGCTGCACCCTGATGTTTATAGCAGCAATGTCCACAATAGCTAAGCTGTGGAAGGAGCCTCGGTGTCCATCGAAAGATGAATGAATAAAGAAGACGTGGTTTATGTATGCAATGGAATATCACTCAGCCATTAGAAATGACAAATACCCACCATTTCCTTTGATGTGGATGGAACTGGAGGGTATTATGCTGAGTGAAGTAAGTCAATCAGAGAAGGACATACATTATATATTCTCGTTCATTTGGGGAATACAAATAATAATGAAAGAGAATAGAAGGGAAAGGAGAAGAAATGGGTAGGAAACATCAGAAAGGGAGACAGAACATAAAGACTCCTAAATCTGGGAAACGAACTAGGAGTGGTGGAAGGGGAGGAGGGCAGGGTGACGGGCACTGAGGGGGGGCACTTGACAGGATGAGCACTGGGTGTTATTCTGTATGTTGGCAAATTGAACACAAATAAAAAATAAATTTATTATTCAAAAAAACCCCCACAAAATCTTTGGGATACAGCAAAAGCAGTCCTGAGGGGGAAACACATTGCAATACAGGCAGGCATCCATGCGAGTCTTGGAAAGAACTCAAATACAAAAGTGAAGCTTGCACCTGAAGGCCCTGGAGAAAAAAAAAAAAAAAAACAGCAAATAGACCCTACACCCAGCAGAAGAAGAGAGTTAATAAAGTTTCCGTCAGAGCTCAATGAAATAGAGCCCGGAAGAAATGTGGAAGAGATGAACAATGCCAGGAATTGGTCCTTTGAAAGATTTTATAAGGACACCGAGGCTCCTTCCACAATTTGGCTTTTGTGGACATTGCATCTATAAACATCAGTGTGCAGGTGTCTGAGCATTACATTGCATCTGTATCTTTGGGGTAAATCACCAGCAGTGCAGCTGCTGGGTCATAGCAGAGATCTATTTTTCACTCTTTGGGGAACCTCCACACAGTTTTCCCGAGTGGCTGCACCAGTTCACATTCCCACCAACAGTGCAGGAGGGTTCCCCTTTCTCCTAATCCTCTCTAACATTTGTGGTTTCCTGCTTTGTTAATTTTCCTCATTCTAACTGGTGTGAATGGTTTCTCATTGTGGTTTTGATGTGTATTTCCCTGATGGCAAGTGATGTGGAGCATCTCCTCATGTGCTTGTTGGACATGTCTATGTCTTCCACTGTGAGATTTCTCTTCATGTCTTTTGCCCATTTCAGGATTGGATTGTTTATTTCTTTCGTGTTGAGTTTAATAAGTTCTTTATAAAACTTGGAAACTAACCCTTTATCTTCGACAAATACCCACCATTTACTTCGACATGGATGGAACTGGAGGGTAGTATGCAGAGTGAAATAAGTCAATCAGAGAAGGACAAACATTGTATGGTCTGATTCATTTGGGGAATGTAAAAAAATAGTGAAAAGGAATAAAGGGGAAAGGAGAACAAATGAGTGGGAAATATCAGAAAGGGAGACAGAATATAAGAGAATCCTAACTCTGGGAAATGAACTAGGGGTGGTGGAAGGGGAAGTGGGTGGGATGTGAGGGCGACTGGGTGACAGGCACTGAGGGGGGCACTTGATGGGATGAGCACTGGGTGTTATTCTATATGTTGGCAAATTGAACACCAATAAAAAATAAATTAATTATTTAATAAATAAATAAATAAAACTTCAAAGGTAAAAAAAAGAAAGAATTAATAAGATTGATAAATCATTCGCCAGCCTTATTAAAAGGTAGAGGGAAAGCAGTCAATTTATTAAAAACATGAAGGAGAAAGGAGAGATCACCAGCAACATCAAAAATTACAAACGGCTTAAAAACTTATTATGAGCATATATATGCCAATAAATTAGGCAGTTTACAAGAAATGGACACATTTCTGGAAAACTGCAAACTACCAAAACTGGAACAGGAAGAAATAGAAAAGCTGAGCAAGTTGCTTACCAGGAAGGAAATTGAAGCAGTCCTCAAAACCTTGGAAGGCACAAAAACCCAGGGCCAGAGGGCTTCCCAGGGACATTCTATCAAACGTTTCAAGAAGAAACCATACTGATTCTCCTAAAGATGTCCAGAAAGATAATAAGAGATGGAGCACTTCCAAACTCGTTCTATGAGGTCAACATCACTTTAATTTCAAAACCAGACGAGACCCCACCAAAATGGAGAATTACAGACCAATATTCATGATGAACACGGATGCAAAAATTCTCAACAAGATACTAGCCAGGAGGATCGAACGATACATTAAGAAGATTACTCACCATGACCAAGTGGGATTTATCCCCGGGATTCAAGGCTGGTTCAACACTCATAAAACAAACAATTTAATTGATTGTATCAGCAAGAGAAAAAAATGAGAACCATCGGACCATCTCAATAGATGCAGAGAACGCATTTGACAAGATACAGCATCCATTGCTGACCAAAACTCTTGAGAGTGTAGGGATAGAGGGAACATTCCTCAGCATCTTAAAAGCCATCTATGAAAAGCCCACAGGCAATATTCTCAATGGGGAAACACTGAGAGCCTTTCCCCTAGGATTAGGAACAAGACATGGATGACCAGTCTCACCACTGTTATGCAAGAGTACTAGAAGTCCTAGCCTGAGCAATCAGGCAACAAAAAGAAATGAAGGGCATTCAAATTGACAAAAAACAAGTCAAACTCTCCCTCTTGGTAGATGACATCATACTGTACCTAGAAAACCCAGGAGACTCCACCCCAAGATTGTAAGAACTCATACAGCCATTTGGCAGTGTGGCAGGATAAAAAAAATCAATTCCCAGAAGTCAGTGGCATTTCTATACACTAACAGTGAGACTGAAGAAAAATAAATTAAAGAGTCAATCCCATTTACAGTTGCACCCAGAAGCATGAGATAGATAGGAATAAACCTAACCAAAGAGGTAAAGGATCTATACCTTAAAAACTACAGGACACTTCTGAAAGAAATTGAGGAAGACCCCAAGAGATGGAAAAATATTCCATGCTCATGGATTGGAAGAATTAATATTGTGAAAATGTCAATGCTACCCAGGCAATTTACACATTTAATGCAATCCCTATCAAAATACCTTGGACTTTCTTCAGAGAGTTGGCACAATTCACTTACGATTTGTGTGGAATCACAAAACATTCCCGAATATCAAGGGAATATTAAAAATGAAAAACAGAGCCGGGGGCATCACAATACCAGATGTCACCTTTTACTACAAAGCGGTCGTCATCAAGACAGTGTGGTACCGGCACAAAAGTAGACACATAGATCAATGGAGCAGAATAAAGAATCCAGAAATGGACCCTCAACTCTGTGGTCAACTGATATTTGACAAAGCAGTAAAGACTATCCACTGGAAAAAAGACAGTGTGTTCAAAAGTGGTGATGGGAAAATTGCACAAAAATGCAGAAGAAGGAAACTAGACCATTGTCTTACACCATGCCCAAAGATAAACTCAAAATGGATGAAAGATCTAAATGTGAGACTAGAATCCATCACAATCTTAGAGGAGAAGATAGGAAACACCATTTTTGACCTTGGCCACAGCAGCTTCTTGCAAGATACATCTGGAAAGGCAAGGGTAACAAAAGAAAAAAGGAACTAATTCCCAATAGTTCAAGATAAAAAGCTCCTGCACATCAAAAGAAACTGTCAACAAAACTAAAATACAAACTACAGAATGGGAGAATATATTTGCAAATAACGTATCAAATAAAGGGCTAGTATCCAAGATCTCTAAAGAACTTATTAAACTCTAGAGCAAAGAAACAAACAGTCCAATCATGAAATGGTCAAAAGACATGAACAGAAATTTCACAGAGGGAGACATAGACATGCCCAACAAGCACATGATAAAATGCTCTGCTTCACTTGCCATCAGGGATATACACATCAAAACCACCATGAAATACCACCTCACCCCAGGGAAAATGGTGAAAAATAATAAGACAGGAAAAAACAAATGTTGGAGAGGATGTGGAGAAAGGTGAACCCTCTTGCACTGTTGGAGGAAATGTGAACTGGTGCAGCCACTCTGGAAAACTTTGTGGAGGATTGTCAAAGAAAGTTAAAAATAGAACTGCCCTATGAACAAACAATTGAACTTCTGGGGATTTACACCAAAGATACAGATGCAGAGAAACACCTGAACACCTGCCCTCCAATGTTTATAGCAGCAATGTCCACAATAGCCAAACTGTGGAAGGAGCCTCTGTGTCCATCGAAAGATGAATGGATAAAGAAGCTGTGGTCTAGGTATACAATGGAATATTACTCTGCCTTTAGAAACGACAAATACCCAACTTTGGTTTCCTTTTTTTTTAAGATTTTATTTTATTTACTCATGAGAGATACAGAGCAAGAGAGAGAGGCAGAGACACAGGCAGAAGGAGAAGCAGGTTCCATGCAGGGAGCCCAAAATTGGACTCGATCCCGGGTCTTCAAGATCACGCCATGGGCTGCAGGCGGCGCTAAACCCATGCGCCACCGGGCCTGCCCCCACCTTTGGTTTTGACATGGATGGAACTGGAGGGTGTTATGTTGAGTGAAATAAGTCAATCAGAGAAGGACAAACATTATATGGTCTCCTTCATTTTAGGAATATAAAACATAATGAAAGGGCATAAAGGGGAACATAGAAATTATGAGTGGGAAATACCAGAAAGGGAGTCAGAACATGAGAGACTCCTAACTCTGGGAAATGAACTAGGGGTGGTAAAAAGGGAGGTGGGCGGGGTGGGGGGAGGAACAGGGAGACAGGCACTTAGGGGACACATGATGGGATGACCACTGGATGTTATTCTATATGTTGGCAAATTGAACACCAATAAAAGTAAATTTAAAAAAATTTTAAAAAAGAAGATTCAGCTGTAGTGCCAGCTATGTGGCAATTCCTTGCAGGCTATGAGAAGGTTCTCCATAGGGCTATATATGTTCCAAATCTGCTCCTAATATATGATGCTGTTTCTCCCATAGTGCGCATTCACAGCTGCAGAAGTCAAGGCCTGGAACTGGGAGTGGTACTACTCACTACAACGCTTCATGATCTATTTGCAAAATGTTGACTCTCTGTTCCCACGATTTTATATTCTGCTGGCCTAGAGGTCTCAGTTACAAAGAGAGACACAAAAACAATCTCACTGATCTAGAAATTGAAACTGCTGCCTGGCCACTTTGAGCTCTTCATGCCTCTGAATCAACAGGCAAGGAAGGAAGTTACTATGCTGGCTGGGGGATTAATCCCAAATACCTGGGAGAAATTGGATGAGCTCCACAATGGAGGTTAAGAAGAGCATGTGTGAAAATCAGAGGATCACTTAAGACATCTTTTAATATTACCTTCATGTTTTCATTTTCATTTCCTTCCATGTATTTTTAAGTTAATACTTTAATTTCCTGGTTAACCCATGCATTATTAGCAGGAGGATATTCTTTAACCCCCATGTATTTGTAGTATTTCCAATTTTTTTTTTTTTTTTTTTTTTTTTTGTGGATGACCTTAAGTTTCATACCATTGTCGTTGGAAAATATGCATGGTATAATCTTAATCTTTTTGTACTTGTTAAGGGCTGATTTTTGACGGGGTATGTGGTCTATTCTGGAGAATGTTCGATATGCACTCAAAAAGACTGTCTTCTGCTGTTTTAAGAAGAAATGTTCTGAATATATTTGTTAAGTTAAAAAAGAAAAAAGAAAGAAGAGAAATGACAAATACCGTCCATTTCCTTCTATGTGGATTGAACTGGAGGGTATTATGCTGAGGGAAATAAGTCAATCGGAGAACGGCAATCATTACATGGTCTCATTCATTTAGAGAATATAAAAAATAGTGAACAGGAATAAAGGAAAAAGGAGAGAAAATGAGTGGAAATATCAGTTGACGATGACAGACTATGAAAGACGCCTAACTTTGGGAAAGGATCAAGGTGTAGTGGAATGGGAGGTACTTTGGGGGTTGCAGTGACTGGATGACCGGCGCTGAGGGGGGCACTTGACCGGATGAGCTCTGGGTGATACGCTATATGCTTGCTATGTGCAGGGATTTACACATCAAAACCACAATGACATACATCTTCACCCCAGTGAGAAAGGTGAAAATTAACAAGACAGGAAACAAATGTTGCAGAGGATGTGGAGAAAGGGGAACCCTCTTGCACTGTTGGACGGAATGTGAACTAGTGCAGCCACTCTGGAAAACTGTGTGGAGGTTTATCAAAGAATGTTAAAAATGGAACTGCCCCATGACCCAGCAATTGCACTGCTGGGAATTTTAAAATTTATTTTCTACTGGTATTCAATTTGCCAACATATAGAATAACACCCAGTGCTCATCCCATCAAATGCCCCCCCAGTGCCCGTCCCCCAGTTACCACCCCCCACTCACCTCCCATTGCCCACCCCTAGTTCGTTTCCCAGAGTTAGGAGTCTCTCATGTTCTGTCTCAGTTTCTGATATTTCCCACTCATTTTTTCTCCTTTCCCCTTTATTCCCTTTCACTATTTTTTCTATACCTCAAATGGAGGAGACCATATAACGTAGGTCGTTCTCTGACTGCCTTATTCACTCGGAATAACACCCTCCAGTTCCATCCACATCAAAGGAAATGGTAGGCATTTGTCATTTCTAATGACTGAGTAGTATTCCATTGTATACATAAACCATATCTTCTTCATTCATCTCTCGATGGACACCAAGGCTCCTTCCACACCTTAGCTACTGTGGACATTGCTGCTATAAACATTGGGGTGCATGTGTCCTGGCATTTCATTGCATCTGTATTTTGGGGGTAAATCCCAGGCAGTGCAATTGCTGGGTCATAGGGCAGATCTATTTTTAATTCTTTGAGGAACCTCCACACAGATTTCCAGAGTGGCTGCACCAGTTCACATTCCCACCAAAAGTGCAGGAGGGTTCCCCTTTCTCCACATCCTCTCCAACATTTGTGGCTTCCTGCCTTGTTAATTTTCCCCATTCTCACACATGTGAGGTGGTATCTCATTGTGATTTTGATTTGTATTTCCCTCATGGCCAGAGATGCAGAGCATTTTCTCATGTGCTTGTTGGCCATGTCTATGTCTTCCTCTGTGAGATTTCTGTTCATGCCTTTTGGCCATTTCCTGTTTGCATTGTTTGTTTCTTTGCTGCTGAGTTTAATAAGTTTTTTATAGATCTTGGATGCTAGCCCTAGAAACAATTTTAAACAAAAAACAGAGTAGGAGGGGGCAAGATGGTGGAAGACTAGGGTCCCCAACTCCCCTGTCCCCACCAGATTACCTAAATAACTTTCAAATCATCCTGAAAACCTACAAATTCAGCCTGAGATTTAAAGAGAAAACAGCTGGAATGCTACAGTGAGAAGAGTTCACGCTTCTATCTCGGTAGGAAGAGGGGGCAGGGAAGAAAGAAAGAAACAAAAGGCATCTAAGTGGGAGGGGCCCCATGAAGACCTGGGCTAAGGCCAGGGCGAGTGTCCCCAGGACAGGAAAGCCCCGTCCTGGGGAAGCAGGGGTTTCACCAATCTTCCCAGGAGTTGGCGGGGATCCCAGGAGGGGCGGGGATGCCCTCAGCATCCCTTTATCCCGCCCCACCTGGGACTACAACTCAGCTGAAGGTAAGGAGAGACTCCGGGTCTACCACCAGACTCTAATGGTAGGTCTCAAGGCTGCCGCGTGCAAGCCTACCAATCTGGCCAAGGTCTATGATGTGAGACAGGGTAAGGATGAGAGTCCAGCAGCCTTCTTAGAGGGAGCAATAGAGGCTTTTAGGCAGTACACCCCTATGAACCCAGAAGCCCTGGAAACAAAGGCTGCAATTATCATGGCTTTTGTTAACCAGGCCACTCCGGACATTAAAAAGAAATTGCAAAGTGTAGAGAGACTGGGAGAGAAGAGCTTGCAGGACTTAGTGATAGTAGCAGAATGAGTCTATAATAATAGAGAAAGTCCGGAAGAACAACAAACCAAACTAAGTGACTGGCAGACCCGAAACCTGACCAAGATCCTGCTGGCCACAACCCATGGATGACCCACAGGAAAGACGAAGGCACCTCAAGAAGCTGGCTTCAGGGACAGGTAAGGAGGATGGCCCTGGTCCCCATCGGGAGCGCCCTAAGCTGAACAAAAACCAATGTGCTTATTGCAAAGAAGAGGGCCACTGGGTGAAAAGCTGCCCTAACAAAAGATCTAAGGCCCCTGCCAAGGTCTTGAAAATGGAGGACCTGGCCGATTAGGGGAGTTGGGGTTTGGCACCCCTCCCCGAGCCCAGAGTAACTCTTAAAGTGGAGGGGCAACCTGTTGAATTCCTAGTGGACACTGGGGCACAACATTCGGCTTTATTACAACCCCAAGGGAAATTGGCAAACAAAACTTCATGGGTGAAGTGGGATTTTGGACCAAAATCCCCGTTCAAAGAAAACAAACAAAAAAGTGGAACCTTTTCTGTCATAACTACCCAAGGACTACTAAAAGGAAAAATTGTGTTACCTTTTTAAAATTTCCTGTTAAGTTCCCCTTCCATAATTTTTATGTTCTTGTGAGGGAAAAAAGTAAAACCTGTTTAATCTTATTTGACTTTATGACATTGCTTTCAATAAGCAAATGTTAAATGTGTTAAGACTTAACTTGTGTACTAGTGTTGTAATTTTTCAAGTTAAAAGTGTCCCTAAAGGCCACTTCCTATATCTGATTTTTCCCAGTAAATGAGGCAAAGCAATTCTAAGACCTTCCACAAACATCTAGCCTTCTAAAATGGAGAGGTGAATCCTTCTGCCTATACAAACAAGCTAGCTATTAGAGGGTGGTCGGGGTATGCCACTCTTAGGATTTCAAAGTGTCTTCAAACTGAAATCTCAATGTTCTCAGTAATGAAAAACCTGAGATCAGATGCTTATGTAAGGAAAGTGCTATTCACCCAGTAAATCCAAAAAAGCAAATGGATAATGCTGGCCATATTTTGCCTTTCTGACATTTCCTTGGGAATCTACAAGAACCTCCCCTATCCCCTCCCCCAATAAGACCATTTAAGTGTGTGTTAAGCAACTACAAAATACTAAATAAAAAGTTTGGCCAAAACCAACCATGAAGCTGCAAAAAAAAAACAAAAAACAAAACAAAAAACAAAAAACAAAAAAACAAAAAAAACAAAAAAACAAAAAAACACCAATGTTTTTGGGGACCTGCCCGGTCCCCAAAACAACACCGGGTGTTGTTGGCACCAAACAATACTCATGGACTACCCGAAGAACTGTGGATTTCGGCACGGGCCGGGTATCCCACTCCTTCATGGTCATCCCTGAGTGTCCCTACCCGTTGTTAAGTTGGGATTTGCTCACCAAGATGGGGGCACAAATTTGCTTCCACCCCGAAGGGGCAAAAGTCCTAAACAAGAAGGGGCACCCTATTCAGGTGCTTGTCCTGAGTTTAGAAGACGAATATCGTCTCTATCGTCCTCACTAAATGCCCTCAACCCCAATGACTGACATTGACCGTTGGCTTCAGGAATTCCCCAAGCATGGGCAGAAACCGGGACGGCACCCACCGGCCATATACATAGAACTAAAGCCGGGGGCAGACCCTGTCAGGGCCCACCAATACCCCATGCCTCTCGACTCCCTAACCCAGACTGGGACCCCCCTCTGCATGACTGTCAAGAAATTTGGGCCCAGGTGCACAGAATCACAGCTGATCTCCAGGACCAGCCACTGCCGAACGCCGATGCCACCTGGTACACGGACGGCAGCAGTTTTGTCCGAAAAGGAGTCCGAATTGCGGGGGCAGCCATACCATAACCACGGAGACAGAGACCGTCTGGGCGGAGCCATTGACAGCCTGAATGTTGGCTCAATGGGCAGAACTGATCCCACTGGCCAAGGCGCTGACCATGGGGGAAGGTAAACGAATAAACATCTACACCGACAGCAGGTACGCCTTTGCCACCGCTCCCATTCACAGAGCCCTTTACAGAGAGAGAGAGAGCTTCTGACAGCAGAGGCAAAGACTGTTAAAAACAAAACGGAGATTCTTGAACTCCTGAGGACCCTCTGGCTGCCCAAGGCCCTAGCCATCATCCACTGTCCGGGGCACCAAAAGGCAGACACACCAGTAGCCAGGGGAAACCGGCTAGCCGATTTAAAAGCAAAGGAGGCGTCCCTCTTGGTGACCCAGGTCTTAGCAACCACGCTACCTGATCCGGGGGAACGGACCCTGCCGGACACCCCCAACTATAGTGATGCTGACTTACACTGGATCAAACACTTGCCTAAGACCCAGTGATTGTGTGGCTGGTGGAGGGCCACAGACTCCAGCATCATCTTGCCAGAGGAACTGGGACGGCGAGTCCTATCCAAAACGCATCGGAGTACTCACACGGGAACAAGGAAGATGGAAGACCTCATACGACATGCAAAGATCACTATTAAAGACTCTCGAGCAAAGAGCGAACAGATTGTGGTGAGCTGCAGCGCATGCCAGTTAACTAATGGCACCGTCCATGGATCTAACCCAGGCACCTGGCTCTGGGGGGACCGCCCAGGAGCCTACTGGGAAGTGGACTTCACTGAGGTAAAACCTGGAAAATACGGATACAGGTATTTATTAGTGTTTGTAGATACTTTTTCAGGATGCACAGAGGCATTTCCCACCAAACCTGAAACGGCACAGACCGTGACCAAGAAACTGCTGGAAGACATCTTACCGAGGTATGGTTTTCCTGTTAAGATTGGGTCAGACAATGGCCCAGGATTCATCTCTAAGGTAACACGGGGAGTGGCCCTAGTATTTGGGGCAGATTGGAAATTAGATTGTGCATATAGGCCCCAGAGCTCAGGACAGGTAGAGAGGTTGAACAGAACATTAAAGGAGACCTTAACTAAATTAGCCCTGGAGACTGGTGGGGACTGGTTGACTCTCCTCCCCTTCACCCTATATAGGGTGAGGAACTCCCCATATAAGATGGGACTGACTCCCTACGAGATCATATTCAGTCTTCCTCCACCCGTTATCCCCAATTTAAAACCTGAGGTGCTTGCTGAATTTGATGATCACCAACTTCTTTTCTACTTCCAAGTGTTACAATGAACCCATGAGCAGGTGTGGCCTAAGCTGAGGGCCCTCTATGAGACTGGGCCACCCCCAGACCCCCATTGATATCGGCCAGGTGACTGGGTGTACGTGCAGAGATACCAACACCGGACACTTCAACCTCGCTGGAAGGGACCTTACATCGTGATCCTGACCACTCTCACCGCTCTCAAGGTCGACGGGATTACTCCCTGGGTCCACTACACCCACATCCGGCCAGCTGACCCACACGCCGTTCTCAAGGACTTTGTTCCAGAATGGAAAAGCCAACCGGACAAGGACAATCCCCTAAAGCTAAGACTGTGCCATTCTCACTTATTTCCCACCTCCAAGACTCCCTAGTCTGAGGTTGTCTTTCAAAATAGAAGGGGATTAGATTTAGTCTTACAACAAAGGGTGGAGTGGGGATGGTTATGTGCTGCCTTAAACGTAAGATGTTGCTTCTTCCCTGGAATGTAAATGGGAGCGAGAATAGCAACAAGGTTGGTTAGAATCCTGGTTTAATCATTCCCCCTGGCTCACTCTGAGAGCAACCTGGACCCATGATTGGGTCCTTCCTTAGGCTCCTCTGAGAGGGGGAAATGTGGAGGCTGAGAAAATTAAGGCCATTCCACTTTGAGTTCAGCGTTATCACAAGTGCAGCCATCCCAGGCCCCTGTGAATAAGAGCTGAACTTTACCTTACTTCAGTTACAGGAAGAAAACAGCTTACAGTTTAACGTCCTAGAAAGCCCCTATTAGAAAGAGAACAGAGCCCAAGACAAGGGCAGGAAGCCCCTATTAGAATAAGAACAGAGCTCAATGCCCTTGAAAGTCCCATATCAAAATGTAAACAGAACTTGAGAAATTCCTCTAGCCCTTCTGAAGATCCCCTAGACCAGCCTATAAAAACTAATCTGAAACCCACCTCAGGGTCCAAGTCCCTGCTCTGCTGTGTCGGGTATTCCTGGACCCAAGCTCGAGCTTGTAAATAAACCCTCATGTGTTTGCATCAGTGTTGGCTCCTCGGTGGTTTCTCGGATTCGCGATCTTGGGCACAACAAACTTAGGTCTAATCAGGCCAAAATTAAAAATCAATTAAATGAGACGCAATCCAAACTAGAGGTCCTAACGATGAGGGTTAACGAGGTACAAGAACAGTGAGTGACATAGAGCACAAGTTGACGGCAAGGAGGGTAACTGGGAAAAAAGAGAAAACGACTAAAAGGTCATGAGGATAGGGTAAGGGAAAAAATAACAGCCTCAGAAAGAAAAATCTACGTTTATCTTGTGTTACCGAGGGTACCAAAAGGGACAGAGGTCCAGAATATGTATTTGAACAAATCATAGCTGAAAACTTCCCTAAATTGAGGAGGGAAACATGCATTCAGATCCAGGAAATAGATAGATCCAACCCCAATATCAATAAAAACCGCTCTACACCTGGATATTTAATAGTGAAACTTGTAAATTTAATAGATAAAGAGAATTTCCTTAAAGCAGCAAGAGAAAAGTAATCTCTAAATTTTATGGGGAGAAGTATTAGCATAACAGTAGACCCCTCCAAGGGTCCTGGCAGGCCAGAAAGGGCTTGCAGGATATATTCAGGGTCCTAAATGAGAAGAACATGCAGCCAAGAATACTGTATCCAGCAAGGCTCTCATTCAGAATAGAAGGAGAGATAAAGAGCTTCCAAGATAGGCAGAAACTGAAAGAATATGTGACCACGAAGCCAGCTGTGCAAGAAGTACTAAGGGGAATTCTGTAATAGAGGAAGTTCAAGGGAACAATCCACAAAAACAGGGACTGAATAGGTATGCTGACACTAAATGCATATCTTTCAATAGTAACTCTGCGTATTAAAGTATCTTGCTCTTAGACTACATTAATATTTGAATGATAAAAATACATAAATCATTTTTATTCCAAATTAATATTCCTTAAGTTAAACCATATCCATACTCAACAAATTTATAACAACATGCTACTATAATGTGCTAATGTAACCATTTCTTATGGGCCACTGAATGATAAATACATTCAAAAAAGAAAGCAAGGGCACTTTAAAAGATGAAAGACTTGCAAATTTCTGTTTGAAAACGTTAAGCATATTACTTTAAGATATGCTCGTCTTCTAAAACATGTAAAAGAGTTCAACTGTATGAATCACTTAATATACTATGCAAGGTAATCAAAAGAAGCCCCAGACTAATACAAGAAAGTTATTAATATATATTTATAAGTATTATGTTTACATTTGTCATTTATTAGGTAATGTAATAAGTTATGTTTCTATGATGCTGTATTTGTTTTAAAGTGGATAGCTTTCAACTCTCAGATAACAAGAAAAACAAGTAGAAAAACATACTGTTTTATACAATCATAAATCAAGTCAGAGATATTCTACTTGTAAATCTTTCTTTCTTATTTGTATTTCTATAGCCCATGGCTAAATGGATTTTTCACTTTTGGTTTAGACAATGTGGAAATAGGTCAGGTAACAGGACTTTCCCTTGTTAGATCTCCCATGTACGTCTGTACATAGGCTCAGAGTCAGATCATACACACACTTTCTGGAATAAAAAAATATGGATCCACTGAAGGATTCATAACTATTAGACCTGAGCTTCACCCAGAACATCTGTGCCCTCCTGGGAAAGTGTCCTTAACATAGTTCTGGTCCTAGTGCTTTCTTGCAAGCTGCAATTAAGAGGGCTGTCTTACTTCTACTAAAAATGTACACTCCAAAACTTGGCCTGTGGCAGCCTGAGGGGTGATAACAGAGGATGAGAAGCAGACAGTGTACCTTGCTTGGAAGTGTGGCTTCTGCTTATTTGCTGACCCCAAGTCCTGGAACTTGCCAGCACCAGTCTTTAAATTCTGTTATTTTGGGGCACCTGGGTGGCTCAGTGTTTGAGCATATATCTGCCTTTGGCTCAGGTTGTGATCCCAGGGTCCAGGGATGGAGTCCCACATCAAGCTCCCTGCAGGGAGCCTATTTCTCCCTTTGCCTATGTCTCTGTCTCTCTCTCTGTATGTTTCTTATGAATAAATAAATAAAAACCTTAAAAAATGCCACAATTTGAAGTACCAAGCTCTTCTACAAAACAGTATATAAAAACTGGAAATTGCAGAAAGTATGTTTCTGGCACTTACATGAAATAAACTTACAGAAATGTCCTTGAGGGAGAAAAAATTATCAGGGATATTAAATAATGAATAAACAGAAATGGGGATGAAACCTCATATTCATGGCTCTACATGAAGATAAAACTGAAATGCATCTATATATTAATATAAAGCAATAACATAAAAAATAAACTGTTTAATATGATGGATGAAGTTGCTTTGCTAAAAGTCAACTACAGGTATTAGGTGTACAGTAGAAGATGTAGCTCCTGATACTGTCCTCTAAGATTAGTTTAAACATTGAACTGTACAGAAATTTGGGTGAGGGAGGTAATGTATGAGATTGTAGTTGATTTCTGTTTGCTCTGGAGGCCGAGGGAATGGAAAGAAATTAACGTAAATGATATATCAGAGGAGATTCTGGGTTCCTGGCTGCATGTAAGGTATGTAAAAAGGAGGAATCTCAACTACTCTTAAATTTTGAGAAACTTTTTTAATACATTTAAATCCTGGGCAAAAGGAGTGCTTTTGTTGTAGAGTTACCAACAGTAAGAAGATCAGAGTGAGTCATGGCATAGGCTGAATGTTAGTTGATCCATTTAGGGCAACCCTTTCCCAACTGTGTTTTATAAAAGACCAAAGCACAAAACAAAACAAGTGTTCTATTGGTTCATCCTGGTGTAAAGTTGACTATCAAATTATTTATTAACATTTATCTGATTTAGTGAATGAGCCTATTCAAGAAAGTCTAGTTTTGGAAAAGTATTTTTGTAGAAAGGCCATTCACTGACCTTTACCATTTTTGAGAAGTTTCCATTGACATACTTCAACTATTTGGGGACAGCAAGTTGACCCTCGACAGAATTTCTTACCATGAAATTAAACATATTATCCCCCAAAATGTGATTTGTGTGGTGAAGTTAAAATCTGGAATTTATTTATGCTCCAGGATTTCACCCAGTTGCTCCAACAACAAGTTTTCACTCAGACTACCTCTAGTGTTTTGGGAAGGCTGATGACTTCTAATACATCGGGTGACTCAAGGGATATGTCCCTTTACTGTACTCTGCTTTAATTGAAGAAGGAACCTACCAAACATTTAAACTGCCAAGAGTTTCCTAGGAGACCACCTTTCCTTCTGATATTGTGTCTAAACTGTATGATTTGCATACAGCTTCCAAAGTAATATACAGTTTCATGGATTTAAAAAAGATATTCTTTCCTTTGGGTAAGAAAACAAAATACTTTGTTATTTATGTTTTCCATTTTATACCATCAAAGGCAAAGCAACACACTGGCAAGCATATCTACAGTTATTTATAGATCATCTAGAAATAATATTAGGAATTCATGTTTCTGAAATGGAAATAAATACCCTATAAACTTAATGGAAATGTGATTACCCAGTAAAAGTTATAATACATCGGAAATATAACACTGGGCAACTATATTAAACACTAATCTCAAGATATATTGTATGAAATTGAAGCGAATCGACTCTGAGTGTAGTTGCCCTTTAAACCTCTGTGTTAGCTTGCAGAAAGTCCTGGAGACATAGTGTCTGTGATCCGATGTTTCCAGAGAGCTAATTTTCTGGGTAACAAATAGACTCTGGAGAAAAAATAAAATAAAAATGGGGAGGGACTCACTTAGAAATCTGTGAATAATTACTAAGAAAGGTTAAAATTAGGCATGGACAAAATAGAATTTATCTCTAGAGAGAATAAAAACCAATGATGATTAGTTTATATAACTATAGAGGGTTAAGACTAACAGGATGCTGCTTCTTTTTTATAGTCTTTCCCTCTTGACTAATAATACCACCCTGGACTTTCTAAGAGACTGATGTGTTGCCTAAAAAGAATGCTGAAATGGAGTCTCATTCCTGTCCCTTACTAGCTGTGTGGCAGATAGGTTTCAATCACTTCATCTGTGAACTGTAAATTAATAACGATAATAAAAAAATAACAACAACCACCACCATACAGGGTCATTGGGGGAATTAAGAAAGAATATATACTATGAACTGAATTTTATCTCCCCTCCTCCCCTCCCTAATGAATATGTTGAAGCCCTAACCCCCAATGTCACTATATCTGGAGACAGGGCCTTTATGGAGGTAATGTTTAAATGTGATCATAAGGGTAAGACTCTGATCTTGATAGGATTAGTCCTTATAGGAAGAGACACCTGAGACCTTGCTCTCTCTCTGCCATATGAGGACAAGTGAGAAGACAGCCATCAGCAAGCTGGGAAGATACCATCCTGCTGGACCTTGATCCTGGACTTCCAGCCTCCAGAACAGAGAAAATAAGTTTCTGCTGCTCACAGCACCGGTCTGCGGCCTGAGCTGAGTAATACAATAAGTTAGGGTATCAAGGGTAGGGTCCATGTTAGATTTGCTCATATTTTTTAAAAGATTTTTTCTATCCATTCATTTGAGAGAGAGCAAGGAAGAGCACAAGAAAGGGGGGAGGTTCAGAGGGAGAGGGAGACACAGACTCCATGGACTCAGGGCTCGATCCCAGGACCCAGAGATTGTGTCTGAACCAGAGGGAGATGTTTAACTGACCGAGTCACCCAGGCATTCCTAGATTTGCTCATTTTGTAATCCCAGGGCATTTTCAGTGCCTATTACATAGTAGGTGCTCAAAAAGTCTTTACTGAATAAACAAATCTATAATTGAATCCAAAATACAAAAGTTAGTCAACAGATAAGCATCTGAATTCTCTTTGAGTAGAACTGGTTTCAGATGCATTCTCTGGCTTGTTTATTAGATTGTATATGGGCAGCATGGACATTCAGTGTAGAGCCAATCCCAGGTTCTTCTTCCCTTTCTATCTGCCCCTTTACGTTTTTCCTCCATTTGACTATGTAGGTGTTCAGAGAATGCAGCTTGGGATCCAGACTGCCTGGGCCCAAGTCCTGGCTCTACCTCTCATGGCCTTAGGCAAGGTGGTTAACTACCCCATGTGCCAATAACAGCATGTGTAAAAATGGAGATAATTATAGTACCTATGAGGAGGTTGCTGGGGGAATTAAACTGATACATGTCATGCATAGAAAACAAATAGTGAGCTCTCATCACTCATACTTATCAATTATTCTTAAACCTACTTTAACCAGAGATCTAATATCTCCTTCCTTTTGTACCCTCAACCTCTATACTGGCTCCTTCCCAGCAACATTTATATATGAACAAATCTCCCGATTTAGAAGATAAAAAATTCTCCCTTGACCCTTTACCTCTCTTTGCCTACAGGCCAGTCCTTTCCCTCTACTTTTATATTTTTTTAAAGATTTATTTATTTGAGAGAGAGAGTAAGACATGTGGATAGGGTGGGGGGGGGGGGGAAGAAGGGGCAGAGGACAGGGGAGTGGGACAGACTTCCACTCAGCAGGGAGTCCTCTGTGATGCTCCACATGGGGCTCAATCTCCCCACCCTCCCTTCCCAGGAGATCATGACTTGAGCCAAAACCAGGAGCCAGAGGCTTAGTGAACAGAGCCACCCAGGTGCCCCCACAGCCACTTTTCAGACCAGTCACATATGCCACCATCATCATTTTCCCAAGTTGCAACCCTCAGTATATTTCAGTTTCACATCTCAGATCCTTGCCTACACTTCCTCTTCCTGAATATCTTGGAATACAATGGTCATTGATTCTGTTCTTAATTTGCTTTCATTTCAACTTGAATTTAATGATACTGAACACATCCTCCTTCTCTCTTCTGTTGTCTGCCAAACCACATTCTCTGGACCACCTGCTTATCTGACCATTTATCCCTGCATCTCTTGCAGACTTCCTCTTATCACTTGCTCTGGGAGGTCCTCAAGGCTCTGAGTCTACAGTCACTTCTCAGCCAACTGCATCTGCTTCTCTCCTTCTCCTTGCGTCTAATCACCACACAGTGTCTGCTGGGTCTCTTATGTGTCTCTCAGATGTAATATGCTAGTCCATTTCCACCATCAATCCTAGCCCAGCCCAGCATCCATCTCTCACTTTTTTTAAAGATTCATTCATTCATTCATTCATTCATTCATTCATTCATTCATGAGAAACATACAGAGAGAGGCAGAGACACAGGCAGAGGGGGAAACAGGCTCCCTGCAGCGAACCCGATGTGGGACTTGATCCAGGGACCCCGGGATCACAACCTGAGCCAAAGGCAGATGCTCAACCACTGAGCCACCCAGGTGCCCCTCTCACTTTTTTGTATAATAGCCCCTTAGATGGCTTTTTCTATTTCTCATCTTGTCCTCTCTCAGTTTCCTTTCAAAAATGCAAAGTGGATCAGTCCTTTGTCTGTTTGAACTCTCTAAGTAACTTGTCAACACCCTTAGGAAATGGTTCTCCTACTCTAATGTGCCAGGAAGGCTGCAGGACCTGCTCACTCACCCTTCTATACTATTCTCTCTTAATCTACACTCCATGGGCTTTGAGTTACTCAGTGTCTGATACTCACTCTTGCCAGGACCTTTAGCATCCTGGACCCTCTTTGTAGAATTTTGCCACCATGTTCTTCAGTCTAGGTGGCGGTCTGTTATTTCTCCTCCAATAGCACCTTTCTCTGACATAAAATTTTGTTTTAAAATCTGTATCTTTGCTCCATGAGAAGAAGAATTATCTATTTCTCCTTTGGCTTTTAACACATAATACACATTTAAATATTTGTTGAACAGGTGAGTGAATAAACCCTCCTCAATTTTCCTTATGCTCATTTTTAATCCTTTGGTTCAAATGCTTTGCTCTGTATGATGGTAAATTTTATGTCTTAACTGGATGGAGCCAAGGATGCCTGAATATTTCATCAAATGTTCTGAATATTTCAGTGAAGATATTTCTGGCTGACATATAGTATATAAACATATATATTTAAAGATTTTATTTTATTCCTGAGAGACTCACAGAGAGACAAAGACATACGCAGAGGGAGAAGCTCCCCCCCTGCAGGGAGCCTGATGCAGAACTCGATTCCAGGATCCTGGGATCATGATCTGAGCAGATGCTCAGTGACTGAGCCACCCAAGTGCCCCAAGTTTAATATTTAAATTAATAGATGAGGTAAAACAGATTGTCCTTCCTAATGTGGGTGGGCCTCATGCAATCGCTGAAGTCCTGAATAGAACAAAAAGACTGACCATCTCTGAATAAAAGGAAATTCTTCCTGCCTTATTGCCTTCTAGCTGGGACATTGGTATTTTCTTGCCTTCAGACTCCAATTGAAGCATCAGTTCTTCCTGTCTTGAGACTGCCAGTCTTGAATTGAAGGTGCACTGTTGTTTCTTATGGTTCTTAGGTCTTTGGGCTCAGACTAGAACTTGCACCATTGGCCCTGCTGGGTCTCCAGCTTGTAGACTCACCCCACAGGTCTCAGGACTTGTCAGCTTCCATAATTGTGTGAGCCAATTCCTTATAATAAGCCTCTCTCTTTGTATATCTCTATCTATCTCTGTATCTATCTATCACAATATCTGTCTACCTATACATATATATCTCCTATTGGTTCTGTTTCTCTGAAGAATCCTGACTAATACAATCTGTCAATAATATTTGGAGTTGGAAATATACCAAGAAGTGATCAGATACATAGATAATAAACATAAATTTTTACCACCTGTCACTAGCAGCAATTTTCTAAATATAACTAATTTTGAATTTTGTTTTTCTTTTTTATTCAAAAATTGCCAAAATCCAGAAAGTCATCAGCAAAAAAAAAAAAAAAAACAACAAAAATCAAGACAGGTATCAGTAAGCTGCAAACTGAGCAAGACAGTCTTTAGGGAAGTGACATGTAGTAATACTTATACCACCAACTAGTTCATTTGCACGTCGGTTTTTTAAAATTCATATTTCCAAAATAACATTTCAAAGGGTATTTAGGTTCTATAAATAGCTTACAAATTTTAATCTATAATGTAGCTAAAATCTCTGCACCTGACAAAAGAAGTTGCTGAACAGATGAGGGAAGGAGAGGAGAGACTAAGCAAATTCCACATAATTCTAGGCACGTGGTGAGTCTCGTGTATGTTCCATAAATTAATGTCCTGTGTGGCCATGTGGCCATGTGGCATATTCCTAATTCCTGCTTCCACTATTGAATTGTCTGACATGAAAGCTCAGATAAGTTCATCATCAGCAACAAAATTTGAGTACGGCTCTGTGCTAGATTCTTTCCTAACTGTGGAGAAAACATAAAGAATGACAAATGCTCATTCTCAAAATGAGAGTAGGAAAATCAGAGGAATGAAGGAAATGAAGAGTGAATTCAATGGTCGATTCTCTGTTCTTCACTCAACTTGCCTTCATTTCTCTATCATTCACTTCAAGCCAATTCATGGAGTATGGGAATAGAACAGATCCATGCCAATTATTTTTATACGAATGTGCATATACACAAAGTGATCACGGGCTTAACAGCAGTTTACAAGAGACTTGGGGTGTTTGGAGAAATAAAAGTTCAATTGAAACAATTGAAGTGGGGGGAAACCTGGGATGCACAGTCAGTTGAACATCAGTCAGACTCTTGGTTTCAGTTCAGGTGGTGATCTCAGAATCTTGAGATCACAAGCCTGGCTCCATGCTCAGTGCAGAGTCTGCTTAGGACTCTCTCTTCCTCTCCCTCTGCCCCTCCCCTACCCCCAAGCTTGCTCCCTCTCTCAAATAAATAAATCTCCTTAAAAAAAAAAGAAAAGAAACAATCAAGTGGTCAGAGCTGCTAAAGAAGGTAATAGTGCTTAATGTTGTTCCCATTTGCAGAAATAAAGTGCCCTGATTGAAGTAGATAATAATCTTCTAATTGTACACTTTATTATCTATTGCTGAAAGATCTTGGATATTTCACCAGGAGTAAAACAATTAAGACACACTTGGAAACTTTCTTCAAACCTTTGGTCCTCTTTTGATGGGTGAAAACTTGGAAAATGTGTGAAAATTATAGATATCCCTTACTGTTAAGAACTTTCTAGCGACTAAAACAATAGAACAAAGAAATGATACTGACTCAGCTCTCTTGGCCTGCGAGAGCTGAGTAAGTATCATAATCTCATTGGATGTGATCAAGAAGAGAGTGGATGACACCTGTAAAAGAGGATCTAGAAAGAATTATTCTACTGTCTGGAAGTTAAATTAGATGACCTTTAGTTCTCTCCTCAAATTCTGAAACTCCATGGTTTTATTTATTTTTATTTCCCTAAGATTTAATTTTTTTAAAAATTAATCTCTACACCCAATGTGGGGCTCGAACTTACAACCCCAGATCGAGTCACATGCTCTACCAACCAAGCCAGCCGGGTGCCCCTGAAATACCATAATTTTAGGTTTTAGTAAGTTGTGGACTGTTTACTTGTACATTTGTAGAGACTTTAAAAGCACATTATTAAAACTTTTATAGTATGTCCAATCACATCATTACACATGCAAAAAAAAAAAAACCTCAGAAAATTTGCTGAATAAATGTTAACATAATAAAGTACACATTTTGATACCTCACCAAACTAAGGGTGTACAGCATTTCATGAACTCAACATTTTCTTTTAATTCAAATCTTACATGATATAAAGACTTAGAAAAGCATTCATAATCTGAATTATTTTACATAGAAAGATAATCCATGGGCTCTCTAAAGCTACTGAATACTATCCTTTTCATTATATCTCCTATTAATGCCTTTATTATTCTTTTGTTTCTGTTTTGTTTGTTGAAAATATCCTCATTACAAGTAAGAACAATGATAAATTTTGTTAAATATTTGCTTTTGAGTACTTAGGATCTGAGTACTTGCTCTGATGTACTCCAGGGAATTTTCTTATTTATTTTATCTTCCTGTCCATTCATTGTTTCTAATAAAAGGTTAAGACTAAAATAGTTCTCCCTCAGAAATGTACAACAGCATATTTAATTTTGCTTTAGTATCTAAAAGTTAGTGGGTAATCAAAATTAGATGATGTAAACTTTCTGCATATTCTTCTCAATACCATTTTTCTCCAACAACAACTACCTTTCAAATATTTAAAGTTCTGAATCTGAGATCCTGTGAAACAAGTCTTATTTTCATCATTATATTTAATAATACGTTAATAAAGTATCTCAGATATAACCTAAATGTCTGTTGGAATCCCATCAAAAGTGGAGCTAGCTTTCCCTTTAATATATAATTCTCTTTTTCCGATTGGCATCTTTCATCCTTCCTGGCTAGCTACTTGCTTCTGTGACACCTGTGGCCTCTCAATTCCTTTCTTAATGCAGCTGTTTAGGCCTGCCAGAGGAAACTATCAGGAAAGTCCCCCAGTTGACATTCTGTAGGTAGCCCTGAGAAGCAACCAAAAGCTTCTCCTGGGTCCAGCCACATTGAGACTCCAGCAACCCAAGCAGGCTCCCTACCATTTAACCTTCAACTCCTCTATCTACAGCCAATGTTTCTTTTTTCCTCTTTCTCTGAAGTAATGTCAATTACTCTCAAAGTTCTCAAAGCCTTGCTGCTTAGACTCAGTGAATGAAGGCATCATTTGGAAAGATGTAAGACCATACGTATCATGATAAAAGAATGAAACACTGATTTTTTAATGACAAGAAAAGAGTGCCTTATAAAACGTTTCATTGCAATACACAAGCAATGTATTAAGCAATACATTAGCAATGTGCAACACACAAGATATGTTAGCTCCTGAAAGCCTTGAAAAGCCTTTTCCTTCACTGACAGAGAGTGGGTTTTATCAGCTCAGCTGTTGATAGCTTTCCCTTCATTCAGTCTTTGCATGAAAAACATAATTAATACTGCCTTGAATAGTCCAAGCTGAGTTGAGAAACCATCTGTCAGAGATGTCATGTCAATAATTCCTGCCTGGGATGGAACTGGTTGTTAACCAGTTTAACCAGCTTTCTTTCAAACCTGGACTCTCCTTAACCATGGTAAAAATTCATTTTTTCCAAATGGGAAAGTTGGTCCATGTGACGTTTGGATTCTAATGGAATCATTAAAAGATGAAAATCAAGTCTTTCTGTATGTCAAAGACCAGTCCCTCACTCCCACCCTTTCTTTCTTTCTCCCTGGGGGAAAAGAGAAAGAAAGAAAGACCATTTCTGCAAAGAGAATTTCAGAATTAAGGGGAAAAGTCTCTAAATTTATGTTCTCTTTATATTAAGAGAAAAAGTCTCTAGGGAAAAATTCGCTACACTCATCCCAGTTTAATTTACAATTGGGTTGCTAGTGTCTAGAAGCCACTGCCTCTGTGATGGTTTCATACCTCAATGTTAAAAATCAGAATGAGGCAAATTCTAGTGAATAGAAGTCCACACAAACAATTGCTGCTTTTGTTGGTTCCTCTGGTACCAAGTCTAAGAATAGAAAGAAAAAAAAAACCTGGCAACACAACAACATCATCTTTTACAGCCATCTTTCTCTTCAGCATAAACTGAAGCATGTGTTTGATGGAGGGAGGGAAAGAGTGTTTCTTTTATTTCCCCTCAGTAAAGGAGCTTAGTTCCATTAAACAATGTTGGAAAACATATTGGAGATAGTATATTTAAAATTAATTTAAAATGTAAAGTGTTTTTAATGCCTTTTAATATAAACAAGAAATGATTTTATTAAAATGCTTTCAGATATTACAATACAATCATTTATTTATCACTCCAAGTCTGTAGCATGACTATAACTTCCTTTCCAAGTATATCGATTTTTAACTGTATTATGGAAGTGGAAAAAGAACCAAAACAGTCTACCAAAATTCTTCACCAGCCCTCTTAAATAGAACCAGGTCCATTATGTCAATGGAGTCTATTTCAAAACAGTAGGGAAAATTAGTTTTTCAAAAGGATAGGATTAACCAATTAGAAACATTTTTTAAATAACAAAGGACAGGTCATACTTTTCTAAGTTGTGTTTTGCTGAGTCGAAACATGAAATGTCAAATATTGATAAAATATTCAAAGTTAGGTACACCGAAATGTCTGAAATATTGATATAGATTATCAACCTTTTGGAGTCTTTGCAGAACCTAAAAATGTCATTGTTAACATGAGAAACTTGAAAGATCATATTTCTCTGTAGATACAGTGCCCAGATAGAATTGATTTAAAAGTTAAAGCACCTTTAGAAGAAAATTTCAGTGTTGTTGAAGTTAAACATGGAGCAAAAATCATACTTGTTACTTTTCTTCCATGTTTTTTGTTCAGGACTCCTTAGACTTTAAGGTATTTAATCCAACTCAGAATAAATGTTGGTGCAAAAAAATTTAATTTTAACTTTTGGAGCATTTAGCTCTCACAATGATGATCCTTCCAAATGCTATGTTAAATATGTAGCAATAATTATGTATTTTTCCTAGCTTGTGATATAAGGTATCATGCCTCTTGGTATATTATTCTTCGATCAAGATTGCCTGACTTCAAATGAAGAACTCCACTTCAGAGCTCTGCTTAAGTATAAGACTATTACTAGGCTGATTTTCAGTTATGTATCCTGGTATTAATAAATCGTTGTTATTTCCCATGGAATAGAGTGTTTTTGTTACTAGTGCCTGGTTATTAGACATCTACACTTGCATTTGTGATAGTGAAAGGGAAGAGCAATACAAACTGCAAGGCGAAATCCGTAGAAGATCCAAAATCATTGCGGTCAGTAGACAGAGGCATGACAGTGTTGCTGTTAAAAACAGACCCTGGAGTACAGAGTACTTGGATTCAAGTCTAAATATTCAATAGCTGTATGACTTGAGCAGTTACTTAACCTCTTCCGGCTTCAGTTTCATTGTCTTGGTTGTAAAAGGAGGGTTGCTAGAGTTTTAAGTAAAATCTGTGGGTTTGTGTCTGTATGTATCTGTATACATATGTATATATATCTACAATTAAGAGATATAGATCATATTTTATATGCATTACTTTGTATATGGATATATATTAAGATTATATACATCTACTTAAGATGTATAAATGTTACTCATTTAAAACATATACATGGATATATACATATATTCACTTCAGATTTTATGTATGTAATAGAGGCTCATTTTTGGCAGGTGGTGTTCCTTAAATATTAACTATTATATTGGCTTGTCACTTCTATGTCTGAACTGCTAATGAGTTAACAAAATTGATTGATCTGATGATTCTTGCCATGTTTTTTCTTTCAAGTTTCAGTTATAGCAAAATGTCAATTAAGAAATTGAGTAAACAGGGGCAGCCCGGGTGGCTCAGCGATTTAGTGCTGCCTTCAGCCCAGGGCGTGATCCTGGAGACCTGGGATCGAATCCCATGTCAGGCTCCCTGCATGGAGCCTGCTTCTCTCTCTGCCTGTGTCTCTGCCTCTCTCTCTCTCTGTGTGTTCTAATAAATAAATAAAATATTTAAAAAAAAAAAAGAAATTGAGTAAACACATAACAAGAAGTCTTAGAGCAAGGTGCGAGTTCATAGACAGGATAATCACTTCCGGAATACATAAGGATGAAGTCTTTGTAGAACTAGAAGAGGGGCTGTTAATGGACTTTTGTTTTAGAGATGATGGATTGATGTTTATTCTGATGAATATCCAGCCTGATGAGGACCCTCCTAGCAACTGCCTCTCACTGCCTAGTACTAAAACAGTAGCTTTCCGAGTTAAGTATAACTTCCAAAACACTAATACCTGAGCTTCATAAGGACAGATTTTGTTTGTGTTGGGTCATTGCTGTATCTGCAGAATTTAGGCAAATGCCTTGCAAATAATGGGTGCACAGTAATTATTTCTTGAATGAAATGAATGGATGGAAAACTTGTTTTTTTCTTTAAAATAGGATTAACATTAAAAGCAAAAACAAACAAACAAAAAGTAGCAGGCTTTCTTACTTCCTGACAGATTTCTGAACCTAGGAACGCTGGTAAGCAGGTAAGCAGGGATGAGGAGCCGTATATGAAGGATGTAAGTGCAAACATGTACATTTAGCAAGTATCCTAGAAGTCAAGGATTTGGTTAAGCATTCACAGGAATGTGTGGTGTGGTGCCACACCTAACTCAGATTCCTGTGCAATGGGTCACATTCATATTACAAATATTTGCTTAGCATCTGACTAACTTTAGTGTCTATACTTCTACTTTTCTCTGGCCAGTGTTTTCAGAAATCCTTTACCTATGACCAAGTTTCATAAAGTGACACTTTAACTTTCTGCAAACATTTGGTTTGCTACTCAGCTTTGACTAGCTAAAATAATCAGTTTGACACGATCCATTCCACAGGTGGGGTTGATTATATTGCATTATTTATAATTTAGCTCACAACCTCAGATAGTGAATTAAAATAACATTCTCAAAATTATTCCCAACAATCATCTAAATACATATTTGTTTTTACTGCCATAGCAAATATTTTTTGAAACCAGAAAGAAGTCCCCTTTCATAGCATAGACAAGCTAATAATTTGAAGTGGAAACAATTCATTTGTACAAACTGTAAGTTTTCCTCATAATTTTCATAACTAAAACTGAGAAAGTGTTAGTCATCCTTGGCTGAGCTATACTCAATTCTACATCTTTTCTAAATATAATAAAACAACAAACAACCTTAAAGTACATTATTATTGATTAGACATGATTTCTTAAAGCGGTTTTTATCATCTCATTTAACTTTGGAGCTTCCAGACAATAATGAGTCACCAAAAAGCTATCATTGATTTATACTGCACATTAGCACATCAGGTTTGGCCCAAGAACTCTGTGGGTCCAGAAGGAAAAAGAAAGACGATTACAAGTGAGCCGTGGCAGAAATACTCTGAAAACACCTATCTGTATTCACGGTAAGCAATTAGGTCTAATGCGAGGATAATGAACATTCAGGTTCATTTTATTCCAAGGAACTGTTTCTGTTCTTGAAGCTCCGTGTAGAAAGAGTCCTTAGGGTTAGAATACTATTGTGGGTGATAAAATTTTGCTTGGCCTTTGGGCATATAAGGTGAACATTTTACAACAAAAGTTTACAACTATAGATAACACAGCATCTGATCAATGTCAACACACTTGGCGTTTAAGGCTAATCCACATTGGAAAAACAATCATCTCCAGGATGAAGATCAAAAATCTTAACACAGTGTCACCTGTCTGAGTTGCTAGAAAAGATTTATTTAAAAATCGATCCATAGGATGTGTTTTCACATTTGTCAGTTTCTTTCCACTTGCGCGCTAGAGGGAGGCACTTTAAGAGTTATTAACTGTCATTCTAGGAATAAAAGACACTGAGTTTCAGCAGTGATTGGTAAATAGGGCAGGGAATTAAAATGAAATTGGATTAAAAAGAAAGTAAAAAAAATCACTGAATTAGAAAATTTCACCAAATCTTGTAGATCATTAATTTCTGATTTGAATAACTTCATTCTTAAACAACAACAACAACAACAACAACAAAAACCTAGTAGTTATCACCCACCCATGCCCAAATAAGTGAATATACTACAGCTTCTGATGTTAAGGTATCATGGTTTTGCTGTTTGGGCTTGTAAGGGATTTTAAATATTGACAAGTACTTTGAGTTATGTTTCGAGTAAAATTTCAAAATGTTGTATTATGCATAGGTTCCAAAGTGTCAGAAAAACCGAAAAGTCGAATAAAACATATTAGAAGAGCTTAGGAAACCGTATAAAAATAAAAGGCTAAAAAAACCACTCCGTTTTAAACGTGTAAAAATAAATCGAATTGGTTCGCGGGACTCGAATGACTTTTTTTTTTTCTTTTAGATAGTTGGTATGTACTGAACCCGTCACAACACCAAGTAGGTCCTGGTACACACTAAGGAATATCCAACCAGGTAAATACATCAGGGTGATGAGGCCCATGAAATTGAGTGGGTAGTGAGAATAGTCCCCGGAGCAAGCGCCGCACGAGCGGAGGCCCAGGCCCCGGCACAGCTCCCACGCGTAGAGGAAGGTCACGTAGACGGGCACCGCTTCCAGGTGCTCCAGCCGCGGCTCCAGTGCAGGTGGAAGTAGAGTTTCTCCACCACGAAGCTGCAGCTGCCCTACAGAAAGGAGGACCAGAGCGACGTGTGGCCGCTGGTCGGCCCGTCTGCCTGCCCAAGAAAGTGAAGAGGATCTCATCCCAAAAGCCGTGCGTTCCGAAGAAGAGAAAGCGGAGCGGGTCCGGCAGCCCCCGAGCGGGGCTCCCCGACGCCCCCGGTGCCTCGGCGGTCGTCGCCGGCCACCTGCGCCCGGAGCGGCGGGGGCGCGCGCGGCCAAGGCTGGGGCCGCTGCTCGGGCGGCCCCGGTGCCGCAGGCGCAGGAAGCGCTTCGGGAGCACTGGGCCGCGGGAGAGCTCCAGCACGTCCTGCAGTCCCGCAGCCCCAGCGCAGCGGCCCCGCACCGCCGCGCCCGGTCCGCCGCGCAGGCCGAGCCGCAGCGCCTGGCCGCCGGGGTCTGCAGCGCCACGCGGGCCGACGGGGAGGCGGGAGAACTGAAGACGAAGGCGCTGGGGCAGCGCGGCCGGCAGGCAGACCTTCTCCGGGGCGAAGCGGGTGAGCGAGTGCAGCAGGCGGCGGCGGGCGAGGAGAACCCCAGCCTGCGGAGGTCCGGGCTGCGAGCGAGGCGTCCCGGGCATCCCGTGCGTCCCGTACTAGCAGAGTCGCTCCAGGTGGGCAGCGCGGCGCCGGCGGCCGGCGCTTCAGCAGTGGACAGCGGCTCCGGGCGGCTGGCGGCAGCCTCGCGCCCCCGCCCGCCCGCCCCTCCGCGCCCGCATCGCCGCGTGCGTGGAGCTGCGGGGCCGCGCCGCCGAGGCCCCCGGGGGAGCGCAGGGAGCTCCGTCCCGGCCGCGGCCCGATGGCAGCCGGAGCCCTAGAGTCTGGGAGACGCGCGGCAGCCCAGCCCGCGGAGACCCCAGCGCAGCCCCCCCCCCCCCCGCGCCCTGCCCTCCGGCCCGGGTGGGTGCAGCCGGAGCCCTAGTGTCCGGGAGACGCGCGGCCGCCCAGCCCGCGGAGCCCCCCGCGCAGCGCCCCCCCTCCCCCGCGCCCTGCCCTCCGGCCCGGGTGGGTGCAGCCGGAGCCCTAGTGTCCGGGAGACGCGCGGCAGCCCAGCCCGCGGAGCCCCCCGCGCAGCGCCCCCTCCCCCCGCGCCCTGCCCTCCGGCCCGGGTGGGTGCAGCCGGAGCCCTAGTGTCCGGGAGACGCGCGGCAGCCCAGCCCGCGGAGCACCCCAGCGCAGCGCCCCCCCGCGGCCCGCCCTCCGGCCCGGGTGGGTGCAGCCGGAGCCCTAGTGTCCGGGAGTCGCGCGGCCGCCCAGCTCGCGGAGCCCCCCCGCGCAGCCCCACCCCGCGCCCTGCCCTCCGGCCCGCGTGGGTGCAGCCGGAGCCCTAGTGTCCGGGAGACGCGCGGCAGCCCAGCCCGCGGAGCACCCCAGCGCAGCGCCCCCCCGCGGCCCGCCCTCCGGCCCGGGTGGGTGCAGCCGGAGCCCTAGTGTCCGGGAGACGCGCGGCCGCCCAGCTCGCGGAGCCCCCCCGCGCAGCCCCACCCCGCGCCCTGCCCTCCGGCCCGCGTGGGTGCAGCCGGAGCCCTAGTGTCCGGGAGACGCGCGGCCGCCCAGCCCGCGGAGCCCCCCAGCGCAGCCCCCCCGCGCCCCGCGCCCTGCCCTCCGGCCCGGGTGGGTGCAGCCGGAGCCCTAGTGTCCGGGAGATGCGCGGCCGCCCAGCCCGCGGAGCCCCCCGCGCAGCCCCCCCCACCCCGCGCCCTGCCCTCCGGCCCGGGTGGGTGCAGCCGGAGCCCTAGTGTCCGGGAGTCGCGCGGCCGCCCAGCTCGCGGAGCCCCCCCGCGCAGCCCCACCCCGCGCCCTGCCCTCCGGCCCGCGTGGGTGCAGCCGGAGCCCTAGTGTCCGGGAGACGCGCGGCCGCCCAGCCCGCGGAGCCCCCCAGCGCAGCCCCCCCCGCCCCGCGCCCTGCCCTCCGGCCCGGGTGGGTGCAGCCGGAGCCCTAGTGTCCGGGAGACGCGCGGCCGCCCAGCCCGCGGAGCCCCCCGCGCAGCCCCCCCCACCCCGCGCCCTGCCCTCCGGCCCGCGTGGGTGCAGCCGGAGCCCTAGTGTCCGGGAGACGCGCGGCCGCCCAGCTCGCGGAGCCCCCCAGCGCAGCACCCCCCCCCCGCGCCCTGCCCTCCGGCCCGGGTGGGTGCAGCCGGCCGCGCCCGCGCTCCCTCCGCGCGGCCCACGGAGGAGTGGAGGCGAGGACCGCTGCGAACCCCGTCGCCGCCGCCGCTCCGCCCCGCCGCCTCTGCCGCCCGCTCCTGAAGCGGAAAGCGAGCAGTGACGCCCTTCCCGGCCTCCCGGTGCTCCCCTCCGGCTCGCCCTCTCCCGCCTTCGCCGGGCCCCCCTCCCGCTCCGCCCTCCGCGCAGAGGCCCGCGGGGTCCCGGCGAGGAAGCCCGGCCGCGCCTCTCCGCCCTCCTCCTGGGACGGCGTCGGCGGGGGAGGCAGGAGCGGAGAAACCCCCACCAGGGGTGACCCGAGCTGCGCCGGCTGCGCGGGGGCCCGGCACTCCCGGGAGCGCGGAACCAGGGCCGGGCCCGCTGGCGAGGCGGAGGGCCTCGCGCCACACGCCAGAGGCCGGGCCGGGCCCAGGCTGCGGTGCTGTGTATTTAATGTTCTGATTCAAAGCCGGCCGTGTCCCAGGCACGAAGAATAAACACGAGACTCCGTGCCGCACCCCAGCATCCGAAATGTCCCCTGGTTCACTTTTTCACTCTCTCTCCCCGACAAGCCTGTTTTCCTAGGTTAGTCTGCCAGGGGCCAAGACAGAGATTCAAAGCTCCCCACCCCCCACCTCCCACCCCCGAATTATGAAATGATCTGAGGCCAGTTCGGTTGGACGTTGCTCTGGCTGCCGCGGAGGCTCTTGTCAGGAATAGCACCCTTGAGGGATCCCTGGGTGGCTCAGCGGTTTGGCGCCTGCCTTCAGCCCAGGGCATGATCCTGGGGTCCCGGGATCGAGTCCTGCGTCGGGCTCCCTGCATGGAGCCTGCTTCTCCTCTGTCTGTGTCTCTGCCTCTTACACCCCAGTGCTGCTTTTTCTCCTTGCAGAACTAGATCATCCCAGAGATGAAGACTGAGAGTGAGATTTTTTAATTAATTAATTAATCTATTTAAGGTAGAATGAGAGAATCTAGAACTTTGGTGTGTTGGGGGCTGTGCTTTTTTTTAAAAGATTTTATTTATTCATGAGAGACAGACAGAGGGGCAGAGACACAGGCAGAGGGAGAAGCAGGCTCCATGCAGGGAGCCTGACGTGGGACTGGATCCCAGGTCTCCAGGATCAGGCCCTGGGCTGAAGGCGGCACTAAACTGCTGAGCCACCGGAGCTGCCCTATTATAAACTTTCTTAAAGATGCAAGGAAAACCTTGAAAGGTCTAATTTGAAAGTTCAGACTAGTTCATCTCAGGGAATGTAGGAAAATCTTTTGGATTAAACACAAAAATTGGTATCTTCTATTTCTGTATTTTTAGCCTCCACACTTAACAAAATTTCAATTTTGTGTACCATACATGTCTTATGAATTATATTGGTATAATAAGACATGTATAAAATTTATGCATGTATAGTACATGCATGTTCTAAACACGCTAATTTTTTAAAATTAGGGAATGTATAATAAAAAGCTTGTGTCTCACCACTGTTGTCAATGTATTGCTCTGCTAAGTGGGGAGTGGGTTAGATTACTAAAAATCTCAATGTTCTAGGTCCTTTTTTTGAATCTGTTTCTCATTTATTCCGGGAGAAGTAATGCAAAATAGAAATTAACAGTTATAAGTCCATAGCAGAAAAAGCAGCTATTACCTGTTATTCTATATTTCTTTTTATATTTTTGTTGTGGCCTCGCCTTAGTTATGCCACTTCAAAATGTATGAAACACTAACTTTTTTAAAAAGCAGACCAAAAGGATAAAAGGAAAAGTTTTTAAAAAGGCATGAAACAAGGGGCAAGGAAACTATTCATTATATAACTTGCTATTATTAATTATATACACTCATTGCCTCATTTTAAAAAAAGTGAATATCTTCTACCATTCTGAAAAGCTAGCCCACCAATGATACCAATCTTTGTTTTTGCTTTATCTTCACATTGTTCTTTTGTTTTAAACACTTCATTGCTGGTTTCCAAATGGAAAACTGCAGCATGGCTTTGCTGATCCATGATGATTTTATAATTTACAATGGTTGCATCAGAATCTCCATGATCATAAAAATGCTTAAAAGCATTTCTGTGTTGGTCTTCACTACTACAAACATTAGGTTGCAAAGATCCACCTGTTAAAGCAGCAACTTGCTGGGAGTTGGTGGGCATAAGGGTGAGGGGAATTTAAAAATAGGAAACAGGAATCTGCAATAAAATAACATGAGTTGAGACTCCCTAGGTTAGAAAGTAGCCATTCAAAGGATGTTTTGAAGCATTGTTCTTTTTTTTTTTTTTTAGTTTTTTTTTTTTTTTTTTTTAGCTTTTTTTTGAAGCATTGTTCTTCCATGGAAAAGACAGTCTTCTTTGTCCTCAGAAGCTGTGAAGCTGTCTCAGTAACCACTTGTAGAGATGTAACAATTCTGGACTGGCCAGGTTGAGCTGTGTAGCTAGTGTGACCAGGGAGAGATCTGCTAATTAGGAGAAGGGTCCTCTGGAGGATTATGATAATCTTCAGTGAGTTGTTGTCTAGTGAATATGGGGTCATGGTTGTAGTCTTTTAGATGTGCGGAATGCCTGAGACCTTTCATTGCACACCAGAAGAACAAAGGAAAGTGAGGGGAAAGTACAGCATTTAGAAGAAAGCTTAAGGGAATTTCACTAGGGTAAAGCAAGAATGTAATGACAGAAGAAAACAGTAAAAGGCAGCAGCCACATTAACACTAGATATAAAAACCTTTCTTATTATAGATCAAATTATACCCATACACCCCCCTCCTATATACTATAATCATCAAACTAAGAACACCCGCTCCAAGAAGGCTTGCAATTGCTGAATGCTAGCTCCCTAAAAATACTACCAAAACAGCCTGTTGCTAAGGCAAAACTGAGTTTGTTGCTTACCATGGTAAGTAAGCTTTCTTCCTTGACAAAGTTTTAATAGCATCTTGGAGCAGGAAGGACAATGTTGGACTATTTAAGTGGTTTTTGGGTTTGAGTTTAAAATGGGTCTTTCAATACAAGGGCTTAATTAGAATTAGCTAATGATTATGATAAACTAGTTTTGGATTGGTGGACATAAGATGAGTGTCTTGAGGTGAGTGTTTCAAAAAGCATTGAGAATCGATAAACATTTATCTCTCTGCTCCAGAGCTTCCTAGAATAAAAAAGTTGTGTTGATGAAGACAATAGAAGTCATGTTAATGAAGACAGCCAAACAATAATGTCATGGCCACGTAGACAATAAGCTTTAGAGATGTCTGATCTTGGATTCACACAATCGGATAGTGAGGACCAGTTTGGAATCTGAGGAGAATAATTTGAGTAAGGACAGGTAAAGGTAACAAAGAAGCAAGGCTGACATTGAGTTTAGCTAAAATGATGCTCATCCTTAGTGTGTGTGGAGGGCAGGGGAAGGGAGAGAGAGATTGATTGACAGTTCCATAAAAACAGCCGTGTAAAATATTTGTCTGCATATGTCTACAGTTTCATTTACTTTACCTATACTCTTTCTTTTTTCTTTTAAAAAAATTTTTTATTTATTTATTTATTTGACAGAGATAAAAATAAAAGAGAGAGAGAGAGACTGAGAGCACAAGCAAGGGTGGGGGTGGTGGGTAGCAGGAGAGAGAGAAGCAGGGTCTGCATGGAGCAGGGGGCCTGATGTGGAGCTCCATCCCAGGGTCCCTGAGCCAGAGGCAGACACTTAACTGACTGAGCCGAGGCGCCCTAAGGAACAGACTTTGAATAAATTCTTTAAATTCACAACACTTAAAGAAAAGCCAAAAGAGCACCAAGCTGTTTTGGAAAATCTTGCTTAAAATTTTCACTTAGAGCAATATTCAAATCAGTAACACTCCCTTTGTGTAATTTTGGCCTGCCTGCCAGTGACTCACCTTCAGTGCGCAAGGAGAGGATTTCCCCTCCCTAGTTAATTCCATTATGTTTTCAGAGGAAGGAATTTATTTTGAATAAAACTACTTGGGTACATTGGTTGAGGTTTATGGGTGAGAGGTCATCACTGTCAATGGATACTACTTAATGGGCACCTACATGTCAGCTGGGCACTTCACATAGATTATCAGTAATTCCTACAACTGTTCTCTTATTTTTTTGAACAGATATTGAAACTGGGGCTCAGAAAAGTTACTTGCTCAAGGTCTTAGCTAATAAGTCCAATGCCAACAATGAAGTCATTTCCACTTGACATCACAGCTCATTTGCCACACACTGTGTTGTCTCTTATGTTCTTGTATTAAAGCCACCTTGAATGAGTTGAAGTTGCAGATTTAATAAAAAAGATCATTCTGTTTATAGTTCTAATGGGCTTTCCTTTAAGAATCCCTAACCCCTCCCCAGCTACTCCATCCCTTTGGCTATCATTTTAATCATTAACCTATGCAATCTTTCACATCCTTTTGTTGTTACTGTTCAGTACACTTATTTATTGTGCCACACTTTCCCCCTTCTGCATTTCATGACAAATTAGTAATGGCTCTTTATTTGTACAAATGGGGCTGTCTGGAAGGGCTTGCTGTTTGGTGTGGAATAGAAGATAGAGCTCAGATAATAGGAAAATAAGTATGGAATGCAAATGTATTCCTGTGCGTTGTCGGGACCTGTCTCTAGATATCGAAGTTCAGCAAAATCACACCCTGCTATTCCAGTTAACACATCTATTTGTGGCTGTCATAACCTAAAAACCTAGGAATGCTTCCGTGCAGAGACTTAACCAATAGATTTGCATGTGTTCATCTAGTTACCCAAGTCCACTCATTTTTTTGAAGATTTTACTTATTCATGAGAGACACAGAGAGACAGAGACAGAAACACAGGGAGAGGGAGAAGCATGCTCCACGCAGGGAGCCTGGCGTGGGACTCGATCCCGGGTCCCCAGGATCACACCCCAGGCGGAAGGGGGCACTAAACCGCTGAGCCACCCGGGCTGCCACCCAAGTCCACTTGTATCTGGTCTCCAAAACCTAAGTACATATTATATTTCAGCATCTTCCGTATGAATCATACATGGCATTCTCATTCTAGAATGTACATGGGGCATTTCTTTCTAGGGTAGTAAAGATAATATATTTTATAGTTTAACACCTAGTTATGGTACTTCTTAATTTTTTTCAGTCATTATCCATTTTGTCCTCAATCTTGTGACAAACAGCTATTTTTCTAATTCATACTAAACAAGTAAAATGAAAATGCAACTTGGCAAAACTCACACGCTGGTAATGGCAGAGTTGTTTCTCATTTAAAATCCAAAAATTCCTTCTTCCAGACTACACTCCCTATCTTACAAAATGTCTCCAGCCCACTGGAGGGTTCTAAGCACCCACCCTAGCTGTGTGAAACAAGCTTACTGATCAGGGCTCAGAAGAGAGGAGTTATTTTCACTTGAATTCCAGAAGGACGTGAAGGAGGCCTGAGTCAGTCCTGTTGGCCAAGAGCCTGGATTTCTTAGGCCCTCTGTGGAGGATGCAGTTTCTAGAACTCAGTATACTCATTGGCTTCCTTAGCTAAGTTGCTGGTTCTACTTACTTAGTGATTACTTAGTGGTTTTCTTCCTTTAACTGTAGTTATTTGGCCTGACCTGTGTGACTGTTTCTTCTTGAATGGTCGTGTTGGTTACATATTGCTTTCCTCTGAGATTACGACTGCCACAACTCTTGCTTTAGAGAATATATATTTCTTATATTTATATCCTATATTAATTTTATTTATAATAACTAAATATAAATATATGTTTAAATATATTTTTCTTCGACACACAGTTATGGAACACTTATGTGCAATATTTTGTGCTATATCTTGGACATAAACAATGAATATAACAAAGTCTACTCCTCTTGAAGTTTCAAGTATAGCTTACTACAAAGGATATGCTTGTCTATTGAATGCATTGGAAATAAATATATGTAGAAAGTAAAAGAAGTACACATCCCCCGTGATACCACCACCCATAGATAACCACTGTTAATATTTTGGTATGTAGGCTTTCAACAATATTATAGTATCACCTAAAAGAAGATTATATTATGCATTCCTTTTATAATTTATAATTGCTCTTGTCACTTATTGGTGATTAGGGAGCATCTTTTGATTTGATAATCTGCTACATCATGGGTATGACAATAGATTCCTTTGTAGAGATATCCCACAATTTGTTTAGCCAATCCCCAACTTTTAGCTGGTTAGGTTGTTTCAAAAGTTATAAACTATTGTTTATAAACTGCTATAAACTTTTATGCGACAAGCATTTCCTTAATTATCTTCTTCATGTAGCCATGTTTATTTACTTAGACCACATACCCTTAAAGTTTAAATAGAGAATCAAAGTATATACATGTTAAGGCTTTGGTGCTCTCTCTCTTTCTCTCATAAAAATAAAAATCTCAAAACAAAAAAAAGGAGACATACACAAAAAGGAGATCATTCAACTTCTGTGGATTCTAATGTTGATTTAAATGAGCTACTGTTTGGGCTTTCTTGACCTTCATTGATTACATTGTATATAAATGAAATCTAGTAGTATTGATATGAACTAGTCATGATAATAACCAGAGTGAAAAACTAACTGAGCTCCAAACAAGTTTTTCTTCCATCTCTTCAACCTTTCTTCTTGCTAAGGAAGTCTAGGGAGGAGAACACTTCTTTCTTTCTTACTACCAGTCTGCCTAAATCCTATCCTGAACCTCTTTCCTAGCAATCTTTTTGTAGGAAATTATGGTGCTAAAGGGCAGAAAGGGGAAACATATGCGAATGTAGAGAGCAGTTGTGACTGTGTCTGGCCTTCCAACTATTCCTTACTCTCACATACATGGCAGACATAATTATTGCTGCATATTTTCCCATTAAGTCCAGAGTTTGCCTTGGAATCTCATTCAACAGAATGATACAAGAAGATATCATCAATCAACAGAAGTTGGCAAGAAAATGAATCATACATGGCATTCTCATTCTAGAATGTACATGGGGCATTTATCTCTTTCTAGGGTAAATTCGATATATGATAATTTGCATTTATATACATACGTTCTCATGTTTTGGGTAATTGTTTATTCTTTAAAAGTTCTCTTCCTGGTAAGCAAATCCTCACAGTAGGATTTTTTGAGATCACAAGCCTTCCTAGAACATTTAAAAAACTATTTAATTTATTTATTTCAGAGAGAGAGATAGTATGAACAGGAAGGGGGTGCAGAGGGAGAAGGTAGAGGGAGAAGCAGGCTCCCTGCTCAGCAGAGATCCCAATGTAGGGCTCCATCTCAGGACCCTGGGATCATGACCTAAGCTGAAGGCAGACTCTTACTGGACTGAGCCACCTAGGTGTTCCCTTTCCTAGTACATTAAATGTGTTATTGTTTGAGTTACACATGACTATCTTTTAATATTACATGACATGAGGTGAGTTCTTTTTTGTGTTTAAGGCTAAAAAAAGTCATTGTTTGGAGCCAGAATAAACAATTTGCAAATAAATGGGTTAGAATTTGTACGATATTCTTAAACTGAGTTTCAACAAAACTATTAGAATATTAGGTATTTATTTTACAGTAAAGATAAATAGGTATTTATTTTACAGTACAGTAGGCTCAGTCAATACTGTTATATATACACAATTTTTTTTTTGCCTTTGCATAGTACTTTATAGTCTACAAAGTGCTCTCATGCTTGTTTTCTCATTGGTTCCCTGAAATAATGTGTGATAGGCAAGAAGTACCATTTATTGCTAGGGAAATTCCAAAATAGTAAATTGTATTTCAAAATAGGTTAAAATAACTCTTAGAGAGGTGGAGCCCAAGCCTAGATGATTTTTTAATCTAGCTTTTATTTAATTTAAAAACAATTCACATTGTATGTGAACTATTCTTAGATAAAAAAGAACTACTACTTTCCTATGGTCAATATTTATAAGATACAGAAAGTTATGCAGAGAAAATTTCCCTCTGACATTTGTCCTCCACCCACCCATTTTCCTTTTGGGGCAATATCATTAGGTTAGTATTAGTTAGTTGGCTATCTATGCAGAGATATTCTATGCATATACTAGTGAATAGAAGTCTCCTCTACCATTTTTTATGCTGATGCTAAAATACTATACATTTTATTCTGTACCTTACTTCTTTCACCTATTAACTCTGCACATAAATCATTCCAGATCTATGCATAAAGAATTCATCTTCAATTTTTATTTGAAACAACTAAGTAGGGCATTGATTGAGTGATTCACTATTGATCAAACCAGGCCCTTACCAGTGAGGATTTAAATAGTTTAAAATCTTTCATCATGGTAAAAATGTTACAATATATACAAACATACATGGCCAACAGACTACATGAAAAGTTGTTCAACATCATTCACCTGGGAAATGCAAATCAAAACCATAATGAGATATCACCATACATGTATCAGAATGGCTAAAATTAAAAGGACAAGAAAACAAGTGTTGATAAGGATGTGGATAAAAAGGAACACTTGTATACTGTTGGTGGGAATATAAACTGGGACGGCCACTGTGGAAAATAGTACAGAGCTTCCTCAAAAAATTAAGATGGAAATATCATATGATCCAATAATTCCACTATTAGATATTTACCCCAAAGGAAATGTAAACACTAATTTGAAAAGATATATATGCATCGCTATGTTTCCTGCAGCATTATTTACAATAGTCAAGATATGGAAGCAACCTAAGTGTCCATCAATAGGACACTTATCAAAAGATAAGAAAGAAGGAAGATATCACACACACACACACACACACACACACACACACACAGGAATATTATGCAGCCATAAAAAGGATGAGATCATGCCTTCAGAGACAAGAGGGATGGACCTAGCAGGTATTATGCTGAGTGAAATAAGGTAGATTGATAAAGACAAATACCATGGTTTCACTCACATGTGGAATCCAAAAGAAAACTACAAAAAAGAATAAACAAACAAAAAAAATGCAGAATTGGGACTATAAATACAAAAAACAAACTGATGGTTGACAGAGAGGAGACGGGGGCGAGGTGCAGGGAATGGGAGATACAGGTTTGCAGTTAGGGAATGAATAAGTCAGAAAAATAAAAGGCACAGCATAATGAATATAGTCCATGATACTGCAATAGCCTTGTGTGGTGACAGATGGTAGCTGTACTTGTGGTGAACATAGCATAATGTATAAACATTTTTTTTTTTTTTTTAAATTTTATTTATTTATGATAGTCACATAGAGAGAGAGAGAGAGGCAGAGACACAGGCAGAGGGAGAAGCAGGCTCCATGCACCGGGAGCCCGATGTGGGATTCGATCCCGGGTCTCCAGGATCGCGCCCTGGGCCAAAGGCAGGCGCCAAACCGCTGCGCCACCCAGGGATCCCTGTATAAACATTTTTAATCACTATGTTGTACACTTGAAACTAATGTGACAATGTGTGTCAGCTATACTCGGGTTTTTAAAATGCTACAATATAAAGGCCTTGAACACAAGTCATTTCAAGATGTGGGAGTAGATGACTTAAGGATGTAGGTGCATCTTGTGGGTGAGAGGATGTATACCTTTGTAATTTTGATAGATATTGCCAAATTGTTCTCCTAAGAAATTGGATCAATTTTCACTCCTGCCAGCAATTATGAAAGGGTCTATTTCACACAGTCTTGCAAATAATGTTTTATTACACTTTTTGATGCTTGCCAGTTTGAGAGATGAAAAGTATTTCATTGGTAGTTTTAATTTTTAATTGTCATATTTTGAGTACAGTGGAGCATTATGTCAAATATAGAAGAACTATTTGTCTTTCTTCTGTAAACTATCTTTTCATGTCCCTTTTCATTGGGGTGATAGGTCTTTTTTAAATTTATTAACAGCAGTTTTCATATATTAGAGAGATCCATTCTTTGTGTGATGCACATGACTTTTGGATCTAAATTTCATGTTCCTATCATTATACTAAAATAATAAAAATCACTTTTAATGATAGTATCTCCAGAACTTGCAAATCTTTCACATTATTTATCTATTTGCATGTAAATTTTGTTTCTTTCCTGTAAGATTATTTCATCTCTGTAATTAATTTACAGTGTTGATGAATTTCAACTTTCAATTTTCCATATTTCTGAGCATCTTTAGAGAACCTTCTGAGATTCTAATCTTACCTCTGAGTACTCCTTCTTAGCAAAAGGCATGTTTCTTTTCTGAAAATTTTTACCCAAATATCTGGAAACAAATTAACTTCTAGACTTCTAAATTTTAGAATTTCACAGTGGCATAGATCTTTCTTTTGAATCTAAGCTATTTGGGCACCTGGATTTTTCTGGGGGTGTGTGACAGCAAGCTGTATTTCTTGAGATTATTCCTCCTCATGACAATGTCCTAACCCATGGAAATTGTACCTCTCGAGCATGGTGTACCTCTCCCTATTTGCTGACCCCCTGGGTCTGTCCCAGAAAGAAACTATTGCACCACTTTTTCCCATGCCTTCCTGTCTACAGATGACTTTTAGTGGATTATGGCTAACCAAATCCAAATCCTGAAAATATAAAGAACAGATTGTAATTGACAAACTCTTTGTTTTCAAGTTATTTATGTGGCTTTTCAGCAATGACACAAAGCTCTCTTTGTCTCCGAAAAACAGAAAGAACTTCTTAACTCACCAAGTATTTAAATCTACTCAATATGATGGGTGGCCTAATGCATGAATCCTGGCCTGGCACAAAGGAAGTGCTGTGAAAAACCCATTCTCAAGCCATATATGCTGCTCAGTTTGCCACCATGAAGGGTACTTAGGTAAAAGATTGAGAGGGATTAAAGAATGCTTAAAGATTTACAGTGGGAATAATTCAAGTAGTTGGAAAATTAAATCTATAAATAAAAGCATAAGGACCTGTGGTTTTCTAGCCTACAAAAGAGAAGTCTCCAGAGTACTTTAATAATGTGTTTCTGGGTCATAAAATAAACATGGAAAGAATGGTGCTTACATAGTCATCTGGGGACAAGGGAAAATGAGCACATGAATGAGGAAGAAGAGTATAGGTTAGAAACCAGATAACACTTTGAATATGCTCCTTATTTAAAAAATAGGGACGTGTTCTTTTCTCTACGTATATTATAGTTTAAGAAAAAGTTAAAAAATGAAACGACTGATTTTTATCTAGGTGGGATGCCTTTGGATAGATCAAAGAGTAGATGGTTTCCTAAAGCTTAGGGATAATGAGTATGGCCTCTGCCATTGGATTTCTTGGATTAAATTCTAGCTCTACTTTCTCCTGCTTGGATGACCTTGGGCAAATCTCTCTCTTCATTTCTCTTAGGCTCATCCCTCCCTTCTTTTTTTTTAAGATTTTATTCATCTATTTATGAGACATACACACACACACACACACACACACACAGACATAGGCAAAGGGAGAACCAGGTTCCCTGCTGGGAGCCCCATCTAGGACTCAATCCCAGGACCCCAGGATCATGACCTGAGCCAAAGGCAGATGCCCAACCACTGAGCCACCCAGTCACCCCTCATTCCTCACTTTTAAATTAGGTATGATAGTGTTGTTATGAGGATTATATGAGATGATGTACATGACCTAGTTAAGATTTGGTTTTGTTTTAAAAAGCAGAACATCCAAATATTAGTAGTCTAAACAAGAGACAAATTACTTTTGTCTTACGAATAAATCTCACTAGGTGCCTAGGGCTCTGACGTGGTGCTCCTGGTATGCAGGTACTGGTTTGTGTGGTTGCTGTACTATGGATGACTTCTATATCTAAGTATCTGTCTATCCTAGCCATGTCATTGTCTGCATTCTTGCATTAAAAAAGATAAGGAAAGGCTTTTTTGAGAACACTTCCACTTCCAGGCCATTGGTCAGAATTTAGTTGCATAATGACACCTAGCCAAGCAAGATTAGGACACACAGTCTCTTTCCAAGTAGCTATGTACTTAGCCACAAATCATGGGTTCTTTTAATATCAATAAAGGTGAATATAGTTATTGAGGGAGCATATATATTTAGAAATAGCAGCTTCTGCTACAGAGTACGAAATGCTTAGCGTAGAGTCTAGCAATAAATAAAAATTCTTATGGTTGTAATCATTGCAAACTCAGATTCATATACCCAGTATCGCATCAGCTATTTACACCTGTGTATTAAGCACCATCTCAACATTTCTAAAACTGAAGTCGTTCTATCGCTTATTATTCCCTTTCTTCCACTGTTTCTCCTCTCAGGGGATAGGGGATGCCTTGCCTAGTCTTGGCTAATGGCTTCACCACTTATCTACCTTGGAGTCTTACTCTGCTCCCCCTTTTGCTTCGCTCATTAAATCTAATCAGTTTTGGGGACCTATCCACTCTCCTTGGGAGATGTCCCTCAGATACAGTTTCTTTTTTTCTACCCTCATTATTCACTACTTTACCTTCACGACTCTTTAGAATGGCTTTGAGGGCCCTTCCTAGTCTGACTCTAATTTATTATTCAACCCAACACGCTTTTCACAATTTGTGTTTAAAAAAAAAAGCAAATATTTGTATTTTTCTTGTTTTAGGCAAATTTTGAACAAAATGTTTCTTTAATATAGGATTTATTTTTTAACAAAGATTGTGATAAAAAATTTGCATAAGCATTTAGTTTTAAATACTGCAGTGAATGTAATATCAGAAGGACTTTTCCTAATGGGGCATCTCTAATATGTGTCTCAACAAGTAAAACAGTTACCCAGAAAAAAAACCAAAAAGCAAAAAACCCAAAACCATGTATATTCTTTTCATTTATTTTCTCTTCATGTACATCTTCTCTCTAAAACCTATAGACTCTCAGGAAGGTGAGAACATTTCAGAGATATCTGCTTCTGCTCCAACTTCTCCCCATACTTTGTAAAAGATTTGCACATGATCCATAAATGAATTAACCTCTTGTAATAAAAATAAACTTGCTTTGTAAGCAATTAATCCCTAGCTATTTGGTCACTGTAAGTCTTTAATCACTCTCCTTTCTGGTCTGTTAAATGTTCAGGCTCTTATCCTTCACTGTGATCCAAATTTACACAAGACTTTGAATCCAGAGTTTGGAATCTGAATTATCACATCTGTCTTCTTTATTAACCCAAAATTCTTTAAAACAAAGTGAAAAGGCATTTCCATCAACCTAAGTAAGGGACCTTATGCAGACTCCAGCTATATATATCTAACTAGGCGAGGATAAGAGTTAGGAAATGTTACTTGTTATAAGTTTAGACTTTGGAGTTGGAAGGTTGTGATTCTAGCTCCATCACCCCCTGGTCATGTGACCTTTGGCAAGTGCCTTAGCACCTTGGTGCCTTTTTAAAAAAAGGGTTAGATTAGTGCTGTCCTGCTCTTGGATTTCTTGTCTTTGTTTTAAAGATAAATGAGTTAATATATGCCAAGCTCTTCGACCAATGCCTGGTTCATAGGAGGTACCAATAAATGGTAGGGTCTCAGGTGCTTAATCCTTGATTTCTATTGTAGGTTGCCAGATGAAATACAGAATATTCACAAAACACTATCAAGTAATAATATTATTGCTCCTTATATAACAGATAGGGAAATAGACTCAGAATGTTTAGACATTTTCCTGCCTGTTTCTCAACGCTGAACTCTTTCTACATTATCAGACAGTTGGAAATAAGGCTTGAATTTAATTTGAAATTCCAATGGCTGAAACTGTGGAAGGAGCCTCGGTGTCCATCGAAAGATGAATGGATAAAGAAGATGTGGTTTATGTATACAATGGAGTATTACTCAGCCATTAGAAACGACAAATACCCACCATTTGCTTCAACGTGGTTGGAACTGGAGGGTATTATGCTGAGTGAAATACGTCAATCGGAGAAGGACAAACATTATATGGTCTCATTTATTTGGGGAATATAAATAATAGTGAAAGGGAGTAGAAGGGAAGGGAGAAGAAATGGGTAGGAAATATCAGAAAGGGAGGCAGAACATAAAGACTCCTAACTCTGGGAAACGAACTGGGGGTGGTGGTGGGGGAGGGTGGGGGATGAGGGTGAATAGGTGTTGGGCACTGAGGGGGGCACTTGACGGGATGAGAACTGGGTGTTATTCTGTATGTTGGCAAATTGAACACTAATAAAAAATAAATTTATAATTAAAAAAAATAATTCCAATGGCTGTGTTTTTCTCAGGGGACTAAAAGAAGAAAAAAATGTCAGCTAGTGTTGAAATTGGTATCTGTCAAATTCACAAATGCTTTAACTTACTCAGGTTCCCTCCTCTCCTTCCCTCAGAATAGGCACAACCAAACTCCTATAATCCTAATCGAACTAATACTGAATTATTTCCTTTCTGAATTATAGCCAATCTTACCCCTGATAATAATAACTTAAAAATTTTCATTCTCTGATTTCTCATCCTTTGTTTTTATGCAATACAATGTGGTTGTTGTCATTATTGAGAACCCAGGTCTACCAAAAATACAAAAATTACATTTATTGTGTACCTATTATGTGTCAAAACGTGCTAAATGACTCACATAATTTCATTTAACCCACTCAACAAACAAGTAATCATTGCCCCAGGGGGGCATTTGACAATGTCTGGAAAAAATTTTGATTGTAACAAGGAGTGGGGGATGTACTCACATCTAAGGAATAGAGAGACCAGGGCTGCTGAAAAACACGAGGACAGCTCCTTACAACAAAGAGCGTCCATCGAAAGATGAATGTATCAAGAAGATGTGGTTTATGTATACAATGGAATATTCCTCAGCCATTAGAAACGACAAATACCCACCATTTGCTTCGACGTGGATGGAACTGGAGGGTATTATGCTGAGTGAAATAAGTCAATCGGAGAAGGACAAACATTATATGGTCTCATTCATTTGGGGAATATAAATAATAGTGAAAGGGAATAGAAGGGAAAGGAGAAGAAATGGGTAGGAAATATCAGAAAGGGAGACAGAACATGAAGACTCCTAACTCTGGGAAACGAACTAGGGGTGTTGGAAGGGGAGGAGGGCGGGGGGTGGGGGTGAATGGGCGACGGGCACTGAGGGGGGCACTTGATGGGATGAGCACTGGGTGTTATTCTGTATGTTGGCAAATAGAACACCAATAAAAAATAAATTTATTATTAAAAACAAAATGTCAGTAGTGCAGAGGTGAGGTAGGCAGTATAAAGCATTACAACCTCTGTATTTATGGTTGGAGAAAGCTCAGAGAGGTTAAATAACTTGCCCAAGGTTATGTAGACTATAAATGAGAGAGCCAGGTATGGAATAGAGGTATATTTAGCTCAAAGTCCATGTTTTCCCCACAAAGAGGCAAAGAGAATTTCAGTTTAGAGAAAGTGAAGATTAGTACATATATAATGACAACCATAAAATTACTTTAAGGTATAATTAAATGAAAATACATGATTGTTAAGTGGAGTGTTTAGCAAAAGCTTCTGACCTTGCTGTGACACCTGAAGTTACGTCTAGAAGACTCAATACAGAGAAATAAAACTAATTGTGTCAGAAAAAACAGAATCACTTTTTCTTTCACTTAATCACTTTCTTTTTTGTTTCTGAAAATGTGGTTTCTGGATGTTGAAGCTCTTGAAAAAAGACATGGGCAATCAGATGAAATTATTCAGGTTTCTAGGAAAGAAGATCATCAAAAAATGTTCCATCATGCCTTCACTGAAAATAGACACATTATAATGGATCCAAAATTGAGACCAAGGAAGATTTGATACTATGGTGGTAAACTGCCTGAAATACGAAACAAAAAAGTCAGTACCTATAAAATAGGAAAAGCAAAGGGTCTGTTTTGCTGCCCTTTAAAATGGAAAACCTGATCGTAATAGCTGAAAGGAAAATAATACTCTAAGATGGGAAAACATCAAAAGTAGTTAATTCCGGTCAGATGTAAGTCCATGTATTAGTTGCTGTAACAAATGACCACAAACATGGTAAAATAAAACAAAAATCTTTCTTATGCTTTGGCAGGTTTGAAGCATGCCATGGATCTTCCTGAAATAAAATTGAGGGGTCAACAGGGCTGTATTCCTATCTGGAGTCTCCGGGGTTGAATCAATGTCTTTGCCTTTCCAGTTTCCAGAGACTGCCTACAAACGTAGGCATCTTCTTCCATCTCTAAAGCCAGCAAAGTTACACCTCTCCACCTACTCTTCCTAGTCACATCTCCTCTGACTCCCTTCTGCTTTCCTCGTCTACTTTTTTTTTTAAAGATTTTATTTATTTATTCATGATAGAGAGAGAGAGACAAGCAGAGGGAGAAGCAGGCTCTGTGCAGGGAGCCCGACTTGGGACTCGATCCCGGGTCTCCAGGATCACACCCCAGGCTGAAGGCAGTACTAAACAGCTGAGCCACCGGGGCTGCCCTCTTCTTCTACTTTTAAGGACCTTGTGATTATGTCAGGCCCACCTAGTTAAGTTATGCTAATCTCCCCATCTCAGGATCCTGAACCTTAATCATATCTGCAAAGTCCCTTCCTGCCACATAAGATAACATATTCACAAGATGTGGTCCTGTTGTGGGCATCATTCTGCTCACCACAGTCCATGTAGTTAATATTATAAAACATTAGACAAAGAATTTTAATTGGAGCTCTGGTAGTACATTTAAAAATTACTTCAGGGATCCCTGGGTGGTGCAGCGGTTTAGCACCGGCCTTTGGCCCAGGGCGCGATCCTGGAGACCCGGAATCGAGTCCCACATTGGGCTCCCGGTGCATGGAGCCTGCTTCTCCCTCTGCCTATGTCTCTGCCTCTCTCTCTCTCTCTCTCTCTCTGTGTGTGTGTGTGTGTGACTCTCATAAATAAATAAAAATTAAAAAAAATAAAAATAAATAAAATAAAAATTAATTCAGGTTAATATATGTACATGGTTAAAGTTGTACTGAAGGGTTTACCCTACCACCTAAGTCCTTCTTTAGAAGTCGCTACTTTTACAACTTCAATTTTTTTGTTATTCTGGTGGTTAACTCCATGTCTCCAATAAATCATGTATAATGCGATTTCTTGACTTATCAACTTTGACACTTCCTAGTGTCATCCTGCTATGAGTCATGAGGGTTTACCTCACACAACTCTCACACCTGTCACCACTCCTCATGGAACTTCCCAGGAAGTGGGTATGGAGATAAATCTATCAGTGCTTTCAGACCAAAAAGTTCTTTTTCATTCTCTCCCACTTGATTAATGGTTTGGCTGGGTAGAGAATGCTAAGTTGGAAAAAAGCTTCCCACAGAACCTTAAAAATATTGCTGTACTATGTGGTGTCACTAATAAAACAAAAAGGAATCAATGCTTTTTTAAAAAAGATTTTATTTATTTATTCATGAGAGCCCACAGAGAGAGGCAGAGACACAGGCAGAGGGAGAAACAGCCTCCCTGCTGGGAACCTGATGCAGGACTCTATCCCAGACCTCAGAATGAGCCAAAGGCAGACACTCCACCACCAAGCCACCCAGACATCCCAGGAATCAATGCTTCTGATTCTAATTTCTGTGTACACAATTGTCTTTCCCAGCCCTCTGTGGAAGCTTTTTAATATCTTTTAACTTTTGGAGTTTTGAACTTTTATAATAATGTGCCCAAGTGTGGATCTTTTTAAATTCATACCATTGGTTGCAAGTAGACCCTACCAGATTGGAGACAGGTCCTCCTTTCATCTCTGGAGAATTATCTTATTTTAATTCTTTGATAAATTGTTCTCATGTCTTTAGAATTCTTAATAATTAGGCTTTATATTGATTCTCAATTTTGTTGATCTTTTCTTTAGTATCTTCTGTGTAAGGACACTAAAGTTTTACTTAAGGCTCTCTTCTGCTGTTTCCTGGATATTCTTTTTGTTTAGGGGAAAATTTTGCTATTTATCTTGGTCTTTCTGTTACACTGCAACCTTCCCTCAGTTTTCTGGTAGTCATTTGTTGCTCATTTCTATTTAAAACTGAGGGAATTAAAAGGTTATGGTGTGTTCTGTATGTGAAGAGGTTTGGTGGCTAGAAGCTTTACATTATAGTTAGAGGGAAGTGAGCCAACTGCCTTTTCTTTTAGCTAATACTAGAAGGAGAGGGGCTTTGCTTTCTGGCACAAGTGAAATGTCTAACTACAACTCATTCTGTGTGAAAAGACAGGTGTCTATGTCTTATACAGGTCTCCATTTAATCTTGTTTTCATGTCCACTTTCTCCTGACCTTTCTTCTACCTATAGTCTCTATTCTGAAGCATCTTGATTTCTGCTGGACAAGGTGTTTCCCATATCTGCTGAAACCTCCTTCTCTCTTGTTTTGGGTTAGAGCTTTAGCACAAGAGGTATTCTTTCTCAATTTCCATATTCCAGAAATATGTTAAAGTACTTGTTTTTGGATGCCCCCACTATTTTCTTTTAGTTATTGTGTTTTTATAATTTTAGATAATCCTTATTGTAATCTTATGGGGTATACAGAAGAAGAAAAGTTGAAAATAGGCTGAATCTACCATTTTGTACTGAGATGTAACATAAAATGTTTGGTTGAGGTTGGTGGGGAAAAGCATAGGACCAGTTAGTAAAAAATTGTTAATGATTCTTGATTTTATGTGGAATGGAAAAAGGGATGAGTATACATAGAAATAGCATCCTAAGTGATTTGAGACATAAAATTTATGAGTGTTTTTTAGTCCTGCTATTCCTCTCATTTCCAATCATACAGAACTTTTCAAACACATCTAAGAATATAAATTCTCCTTTGATGTGAATTCTTTTGCTTCTTAAAGGACTTTTATTTTTCTATAGATACTTCTCAGAGTTTTGTGCAATAACCTCCAGTCAGGTGTCTCAGTTACAGCTTGACTAGGTACTATCACTCATAGTACCCCTATGAGTGATATGGATAGATTTATTGTAGGGATTAGATCATACAAAGTGTACAAGAACCTGGAGACACAGAAATCTTAACAGTGATGTTAGAAGATCAGAGAAAAGTTGCTAATCATCATGAAAGGAAACTGGAGAAATAATATCTTTAAGTCCCCTCTGCATATCATGGTGGGCTTGCAGTTAGTGTAGGTCATCAGGACACATAGGAAAGGAAAATGCAAGCTGAGATCCATAGAGACAGAATGGAACCTGAGGAAACAAACTAGAACTCATGTGGCCAGAGGGAACTTGTTTGATGCTCACAACATCTGGATGACCTGAGATGGAAGCTGGTGCCTTTTACATGTTATTGCATGTACACCTAGACTAGGACTCAGAAAATCCAAAGGAGGAGATCTGGCCAGAGCTGGAATCGCTGTTGATGGGCAGCGGCTCTTTGTCAGGTGGGCAAGCAGGTCAGAGACAAGGTGTGTGAACTGTAGCAGTGCCTGGGGCACAATCTTAATACAGTCTACCATGATTTATCAATTAGACATCAGGCTTGATGTTTCTGTTGGATGTCTGTGTGGACATGTTGGGAGAAAGTCAGAATTTGTGGTCAGAGAGATTAACACTAGAATCTTAAGGTTTTTAAAAGAAGATTTCCATGGTTGATAAGATTTAGAAAAAAGAAAATTAAGATGACTAGATTTTAGGGGACCAAGGAACTATGAACTTAAGACTTTAGACTATTGGGGAAGTCATCCAAATGGACATGGAAGTAGTACACTATGATGATAAATATTTCAAAAAACTTGTGCCAAACCGATTTAAGTTAAGTATTGAGCAATGGCAGTAGATGGCCGAGAATAGGAGCTGGCTAACATGTCTCAAAGGAGGAGAGGTTTGTTAGCTTTTATTAGAGGAAGATAAAGAAGACATGATTTCAAACTAACATGAGGTGCTAAAGAATGCCACTTCTTCTCTAGTAGATAGCCTGTTATGTTTTTCTTTGAAGATATGAACTTCATGTGATTTTGGAGGAGCTATCTATTTTGGTGTTCAGCCTCACAAATTAGTCCACTTATGTCCCAGGCTGGACCAATAGAAAGTTATGGAAAGTGTTTGCATAGAAAGTAACTGGATCAAAGAATAGCTTTATTACCTAAGCTATTCAACTACAGTACTTCTGAATTGTAGATGTACTCTTCAAGATGAGGGTAAAGATGATGTGACCTTGTTATCAGCAGCCGTCTTGCCCACTGCCTAGAAGATGGCCATAGAATCCTGAGAAAATTATTTTGAGCACAGACAAGTAGAAATAATGGCTGAAAGTTGGAATAATATTTCTGATATTTGTTTGCATCTTTGAGAATACCTCTCTTCAGTTATATAGGTCCATAATTTTTTAAGCTTATGCTAGACATTAGTCTGAGTCTCTATTACTACTAACCAAAAGACTATTAACTATTAACTTATATACTCCTTCCTATACCTCATCACCATGGCCTTGGACTGTGTGAATTATAAGAGAACAAAGAGCCTTCATTATAGGTTTAGAGAGAGAAAAGATTCTCCAGGGAAGTGAGGTTTTAGTTAATACTAAGAGTACAGAATGCTTGTTTACAGTGGGATTGAGTTTTGAAGGCCATGATGAAAAGGGTTCGAAGAGTGGGAAGTCTGAGAAAGAGGGTGACAGGAGAGAAAGTACTGAATAAAGGGAGACTTAATATCAATGCAAGCTCTTTGAAACAATTAACGTGCTAATATACTAACATATAAAATCATATTGCCATGGCTTTTGTGACTGTATATGTAATAAAAATATAGGTCAGATTTTGTTTAAAATGCCGCTTATACGAGCTATCTAAAGTAGTCAAATTCATAGGAATAGAAAGTAGGAAGGTGGCTTCCAGGACCCTAGGGAGAAAGAGATGGGGAGCTGCTATTTAATGATATTTAAAGATAGATCCCACCCCAATATCAATAAAAACCTCTCTACACCTGGATATTTAAAAATGAACCTTGCAAATTCAAAAGATAAAGAGAATTTCCTGAAAGCAGCAAGAGACAAGTAATCTCTAAATTTTATGGGGAGAAGTATTAGTATAACAGCAGACCCCTCCACAGAGACCTGGCAGGCCAGAAAGGGCTGGCAGGATATATTCAGGGTCCTACATGAGAAGAACATGGAGCCAAGAATACTTTATCCAGCAAGGCTCTCATTCATAATAGAAGGAAAGATAAAGAGTTTCCAAGATAGGCAGAAACTGAGAGAATACGTGACCACGAAGCCAGCTCTGCAACAAATACTAAGGGGGATTCTGTAATAGAGGAAGTCCAAGGGAACAATCCACAAAAACAGGGAGAATAGGTTTCATGATGACACTGAATACATAGCTCTCAATAGTAACTCTGGATGTGAATGGGTTTAATGACCCCACCAAAAGGCGCAACTGCCGATTCACACTGGATATAAAAGCAAAACCCATCTCTTTGCTGTGTACAAGAGACTCATTTTAGACATAAGGACACCTACAGCCTGAAAATAAAAGGTTGGAGAAAAACGAACCATTCCAATGGTCCTCCAAAGAAAGCAGGGGTAGCCATCCTTAGATCAGATAAACTACATTTCTTCACAAAGACTGTAGTAAGTGATGAAGGGGGACACTATATCATACTTAAAGGATCTATCCAACAAGAATACCTAACAGTCATCAATATTTATGCCCAGAATTTATGCCCGCAATGTGGGAGCTGCCAAGTGTATCAATCAATTAATAACCAAAGTTAAGGCCTACTTAGATAATGATACACTCATACTTGGTGCCTGGAATGAAGCGCTTTCTACAATCAACAGGTTTTCTAAACACAACATCTCTAAAAACAAGAGTTTTAAATGGTACTCTAGACCAGATGGATTTCACAGATATTTACAGATCTTCCCATCCAAACACAATTGAATACACATTCTTCTCAAGTGCACATGGATCTTTCTCCAGAGTGGACCACATACTGGGTCACAAAACAGGACTTAACTGATACCAAAAGATCGGGATCATCCCCTGCATCTTTTCACACCATAATGCTTTGAAATTAGAACTAAATCACAAGAAAAAGTTTGGAAGGATTTCAAACATATGGAGCTTAAGGACCATCCTGCTAAAAGATGAAATGGTAAAGCAGGAAATTAGAGAAGAATGAAAAAGATTCATGGAAACTAATGAGAATAAAGATACAACTGTTCAAAATCTTTGGGATACAACAAAAGCACTCCTGAGGGGGAAATTCATCACAATATGAGCATCCATCCAAAAACTGGAAAGAACTCAAATACAAAAGCGAACGTGGTATCTAAAGGAGCTGGAGAAAAAAACAGCAAATAGATCCTACACACAGCAGAAGAAGAGAGTCAATAAAGATTCGGGCAGAACTCAATGAAAGAGAGACCAGAAGAAATGTGGAATGGATGAACGAATCCAGGAGTTGGTTTTTTGAAAGAATTAATAACATAGATAAATCATTAGGCAGCCTTATTAAAAAGAAGAGGGAAAGGACTCAAATTAATAAAATAATGAATGATCAATGAGAGAACACCACAGACACCAAAAAATACAAACGAATTTTAAAGCTTATTATGAGCAACTACATGCCAATAAATTAGGCAATCTTGGAGAAATGGACACATTTCAGGAAAACCACAAACTACCAAAACTGGAACAGGAAGAAATAGAAAACTGAACAGGCCGATAACCAGGGAAGAAATTGAAGCAGTCCTCAAATCCTACCAAGACACAAAATCCAGGGCAAGATGCTTTCCCAGAGGAATTCTATCAAACGTTTAAAGAAGAAACCATACCTCTTCTACTAAAGCTCTTCTGAAAGATAACGAGATGTAGCATTTGCAAACTCCTTGTATGAGGCCAACATCACTTAAATTCCACAACCAGACAAAGACCCCACCATAAAGGAGAATTACAGACCAATATCCCTGATGAACACGGATGTAAAAATTCTCAACAAGATACTAGCCAGTAGGATCCAACTGTGCGTTAAGAAGATTATTCACCATGACCAAGTGGGATTTATCCACGGGATGCAAAGCTGGTTCAACACTTATAAAGCAATCAATGTAATTGATCATATCATCAGGAGAAAAATCAAGAACCATAGGATCCTCTCAAGAGATGCAGAGAAAGCATTTGACAAAATACAACATCCATTCCTGATCAAAACTCTTGAGAGTGTAGGTATAGAGAGAACATTCCTCAGCATCTTAAGAGCCATCTACAGAAAGCTCACAGCAAATATCATTCTCAATGGGGAAACACTGGGAGCCTTGTGCCAAAGATTAGGAACAAGACAGGGATGACCACTCTCACCACTGAAATTCAACAGAGTACTATAGATCCTAGCATCATCAATCAGGCAACAAAGAGAAATAAAGGACATTCAAATTGGCAAACAAGAAGTCAAACTCTCCCTCTTGGCAGATGACATGATACTGTACCTAGACACCAAGAGACTCCACCGCAAGATTGCAAGAACTCATAAAGCCATTCTGGAGTGTGGCAGGATACAAAATCAATTTAGTGTATTCTCTCTCTCTCTCTTTTTTAAGATTTTATTCATTCATGAGAGACACAGACAGAGAGTGAAAGAGAGAGAGAGGCAGACACACAGGCAGAGTGAGAAGCAGGCTCTCCTGCAAGGAGCCCGATGTGGGACTAGATCCCAGACCCCAGGATCATGCCGTGAGCCGAAGGCAGATGCTTAACCACTGAGCTACCCTGGTGTCCCTAGCGTGTTCTCAAACACCGATTAATGATCCTACTACTCTTAAACTGCTCTCTCTTCATTTGTATTTTGAGGACTCGATTTCTATTCTTTTGAGTCCTCCAGATCAAAACTTTGAAATCAAACCTTTGATTTTCTTTTTTTACCTTAAATTTCAGTATTTCTATTTATTACCACTGCCCTGTCCTAGTTCATGACTTAATTTCTTTTTTCCCCCAAGCATTTATTTAAATTCCAGTTAGTTAACATACAGTGAAATATTAGTTTTAGGTGTAGAATTTAGTGACTCATCACTTACATACAACACCCAGTGCTCATTACTAGAGTCCTCCTTAATCACCATCCCCCATTTAACCCATTTCCCCACTCACCTCCCCTCTGGCAATCATCTGTTTGTCCTCTATAGTTAAGAATCTGTTTCTTGGTTTTCTTCTTTGCCCCCTCCCCAAGTTCATTTGTTTTGTTTCCTAAATTTCACATATGATTGAAATCATAATGTCTTTGTCTTTCTGTATTTCCCTTAGCATGATACCCTCTAGCTTCATCCACATCATTGCAAATAGCAAGATTCCGTTCCTTCTGATGGCTGGATAGTGTTCCATTGTGTATATATGTATATACATACAACATCTTCTTTATCCATTCATCGGTTGATGGACATCTTTTCACAATTTGGCTCTTGCTGATAATGCTGCTATAAACATGGCAGTTCATGTATCCATTCGAATTAGTATTTCTGTATCCTTTGGGTAAATAGTTGTGTAATTGCTAGATGGTAGGGTAATTCTGTTGTTAACTTTTTAACAGGATGGCTGCACTGGTTTGCATTCCCACCAACAATGTAAGAGGGTTCTCCTTTCTCGTCATGCCTTAATTTCTAGTTGTTTAGAGAATTACTGTGGTCTTCAAACAAGTTCAACCATTTCTCTATACCATTTATTCTTTCAATCATTGGAAAACATTTTTTGCCTCTCTTTTGGGTGTCAAACGCTATACAAAACTCTTTAAATAGGTGTATTTGAGGTGCCAAAGCGTGTGTATAGGAGCTCAAATTTAAGAGTCCATTTTCTTGCATGGGAAGATTATTCTTTAATCTGCATAAAACCTTTTGAAAAATAAGTGAATTAGAAAAGTGGCTCAGACAATTGTTGAATTGTTGAACACAATTAATTGTGTTCACTTTCTCCTTCATATCTTTATCCAAAAAGTTTTAATTTCCCCATTCCCTATCAAGTAAAATCCAGTACAATCAGCGATATGACCCAACTATACTTCTCAGCTTTCATATTCCAATACTTTTTATATGCTTAAAGCATTTTCTGATGGACCTGGATTGCTCAGTTTCTTCATGCACTAGCCCCATTTATTTTGCACACTTTTTACGTCTTCATTTGGCATAACCATCTCAAACTTTCTCTCTGACATTTCTGCTTGTTAAGCTCTGTTCACTTCCTTCATGAAGCATTTTCTGATATTTTCACCCGTATTACCTCTTTTTCCTCTAACTTTCCCTACCGTATATTTTAATGTCTTTTGTAGTATTATTGGTATTCAGCCCTTTTATTATATCTGTACTAGATTATAAACTCCTTGGGAACATTCCCCTTTTTTATCATGTGTGTATTTCATAATAAATACATAAGTGTTCTACTTTCTAGGCATTCAAATATGTATTGATTTACATTTGATTTTTAATACTAAGTTGATTTTTTTCCAAAGACAAAACTTTGCTTGAAGTTTTCATTTTCATAAATATTGTGTCTTCAGCAATTATGCTGAGTTTAATACCTATTTTTTTCCAAAATAAGGGCATTTAAAAATAACAATGCAGCCTCCCATGCAAATATCATTACTGAGTTTCTTCAAAAGTAGGAATGTTTTTTAGAGATTTTATTTATTTATTCATGAGAGACAGAGAGAGAGGTAGGCAGAGGGAGAGGCAGGAGCCCCACGGGGAGCCCGATGCGGGACTTGATCCCAGGACCCTGGGATCATGACCTGAGCTGAAGGCAGATGTTCAACCACTGAGCCACCCAGGGACCCTCAGAGGTAGGAATTATGATAAGATGTCTGCTACATAATTTTCAACCTAAACTGAATTGCCAGGAGGAAGAAAAAGAATATGATTATCTTCAAGCCTAAGAAGGACTGCAAATTTTCAATGCTTCTTAGAATTCATATCTCTAAAAAAATTTTGCTCTGTGAATCTTCTAGTGTCGTCCTGTTAGGCATATTAAGTAACATAATGCATGGTTTGATGTGTGTGCATGTGTGTACAATTCATGCACACACTATGACTTTAAAAATCTCACATAATACAATATAAAGTTGGTATTGTACTAACAGAGTTTAATAAGAAATATTGTATTTTAAAAATTTGTTTATTTAGTTTTAGAGAGAGGGGAGTACCAGAGGAAGACAGAGAATCTTAAGCAGGCTCCACACCCAGCCTGTCTGACTTGAGGCTAGATCTCACCACCCTAGATCTCATGACCTGAGCTGAAATCAAAGGTCAGACACAACCGACTAAGCCACACAGGCACCCCTGGAAATACTGTATTTTTTTTTTTACAATCCTTTGTAAATAACACAGTGACAGAGCGAATAGTGACAAGAAATGTTTAAAAATACATAATGTTTTCAATTTGAAGCTATTCATAGAATATTTACACTTATGTGTAGTTCTTTACAGGGTTCTGTACTTCCTCAGTTTAACAAGATGCAAAATGTGAATCTTTTTTCATTTTTTTAACTGTTATGGACTTTAAAAATATTTATTTATTTATTTGAGAGAGCGTATGAGAGAGAGAGAGCAGAGGGAGAGGGAGTAGCGGGCTCCCCACTGAGCAGGGAGCTCAATCCCAGGACCCTGGAATCATGACCTGAGCCGAAGGCAGACATTTAACCTACTGAGCCACTCAGGCGCCCCAAAAAATGTAATTCTTAATTGATTTCCTAATTATTATGTTTATTTTCATCATATTTATTAAATTTACTATTATTTAGTATTTTGTTATGCCCTGGCCGATTTCTAGCAGATATTATTCTGTAAGTCCTGAGTACACATGTGTCAGTGTTAGCGTTTCTTGTAAGAAAGGTATCCAAGTTCTTGTAAGATGGCTTGAATGAGACCTCAAGATCTTGCAAAAGAAAGGAATGAATCTGTAGTATTTTCTTCCAGTCAGCACCTCTCCTGTGATTAGATTTATGCCATTTCATTTCCAATTTAATAGCTATTGTGATCATAAGAATGGAGGTATATTGTGTTTTCTTCAGTACCCATTACAATTTCTGTGATGAGAATATAGTATGGAAATGTTAATGTTTTATACATTTCTGACAGTAGTAATGTACAATTCTATTTTGACCTTTCCAATATGATACAGATCGATTGGCTGGGCACATTATTTCTTCTTTTGTCTACTACTGTAATAGTCTATTAAGAAAAAGGGCAAAATGATCAATCAATCAAACTCTCTAATGTGTTGGATAACAGTGCTCTGATTTTGCCTAGTTAAGATAGACATATGTTTATTGTTTATATATGTCCATAAATGTATTCTTGTCAGCCTAGTGTTCTATTATTTTGAATATACCATTAAATAGTTTTTCATATGAGTTATAGTTTTATTTAATATCTAATCTCATGCTCTCCATTGCCAGTTATGGATGGGGAAAAAATGAAATAAAGTAGTGGCTTTTAGCTCCTAGCTTTTAGAAATTTGGGTGCTTTGTTTGACAAAATGGAATGATTTCTCTAAGTATGTTGAACAAAGTAGCAAGGCCCCTCAATGTTATTTCAAAATAATAAAAGTTCTTGAGGTCTGTATGCACATATGCAATGTAACAGAACTGAATGCATATTCTCAAATTGGTTACTTATAAGAATGCTGAGGAGAAAAGAACGGTTGAAGTCTCATTGGAAGACTCAACCTATTACTGTAGGGTTTATTTGGGTTCTTATTTGTTTCATACAAAGGCATCTCTGTTCTGAAAACCAAACATTTTCCTCTAAAAACTCTGTAAGGAATATCAAAATCACTGTATTATGAGTGGGAGAGAGGTCTAATAAGTAGCATCCTGGGTCTGGCTTACTCCTAAAGAAATCAATTAATAGCAATACAGTGATTAACAGCACTGTAGGCCTGGTTCCCAGAGTCAATAATTTCCATTTTCACCACTGCAGGGATATCATAAAAGAAATGCGCTATGTTATCTTGAAGTTAAAATGAGTGTTTTTGCCACCTATTTGGCAGTCTTCAAAGCATTGCAAATTATTGAGGGTCATTGCTTATGTAGTCCAGGTGACTGCTACACTTTTGATTTCCAGGAGGAACATATTATTTGAATACTTGGGACAAAAAGTGTAGTGTACACTTCTTTCCAAAGTGAAATTAAAAAATGTAATGCAATATTATAATTTTTGGAGAACTTAGCGTGGTTTGGGATACTCTAAACAAAAAGATGAAACTGCTTGTCTTGTTATCTTAATCTTTGATGTCATGCAATTTTTCCTGTACAAGGTGGATCACAATATTTCATTAGAGAAAGGAGAAAGGAGAAAAGGAATTACAAGCTAACACTTGTGTTTATATGGAGATTAAAGGTATAATTAAACACTTAAGATGCATATCTGTAACCCTGGAGTTCTTTCTTTCTGAATTTTCTCAAGGAGAAATCTAGGGGTCATTTGATTACTTTGTCTACCACGCCATTTATATCCAATGGATGGATATTCAAGGAAGGCTATACTTCTCCCTCTCACCATTTCTACAACCACTGCCTCCTTTCATTCAGCAAATATTTGCCCAGTTCCCAATTTGTGATAGGCATTCTGTTTTGAATTTCACCTGGATTTTGGCAACTATTTGTGTTCCCCATGCATCCGTCTTAGCCCCTCCATGATATTCACTATATGGCGTTAGGTCATTTTAATGTCTCTAGGTAGAAGTCTTTTTTTTTTTTTTTTCTAGGTAGAAGTCTTAAAGGGCTTCACATATCTTTTATGGTTTGGATCCATAAGCATCAATGTAATCATATTCTGTAAATAACTGGCCATTTCACTAACTCTTTCACTCTTTTACTAACAGAATCTCTTCGTTCTTGCCTAGAGGTCATTCAAAAATTACTTAATAATACTCAGCAACAGTGTGTTCTAGATGAAACAATATTGTTTACATAACCTGGCCTGGATTGCTTTAATTTTGCATGCTAATTGGCTAATTCCTCTCTACTCAAACCCTTTCACCTCCCAATGTAGATCATATACCCCTACCGGGTGCCCCATGACAACTCGTGCTTCCCTTTATCTTTGCACGTGTGTCCCTGCATTTCAGTTATATGTAAACCTTTTAGTTTGATGTCATTGTAGATCCACACGCAGTGAAAAGACATAACACAGAGACCCTGCATGCCCTTTATCCAGTATCCCCATATGGTAAATATCTTGCAAAAGCACAACGTCGCAACTGAGCACAATCAATTGACATTGATATAATCTGCCGATCTTACTCAGATCTACTCAGACATTTGTGTATTTCGTGTGTGTATGTATTATTTGGTTTTATGCAGTTTTACACAAGTAGGTTTGTGTAACACCACTAAAGAAAAGAAATGGAACAATTCTATCACTGCAAGGATTTCTCACTTCGACCTTTATTGTGCTTAACTTTCTCTGTATAATAAACTCAATGAGTTAAATGGGCCTATTGATAAGTTTAATAAATATTGGGTAGTAAATTTTCCAATCATAAACATATATATGTTTTTGTGTGTATGTGTGTCTATGTGTGTGGTTGGGTAGATGGATAGATAGACAGAGGTATGTATACATACATGTACATACATAGTCCTTTGAATTGGTATTTTGCTAATTTTGATGAATGTTCTCATCAGTATCCCTAATTGATACATCCTATTGTTCGCTTTCTGTTGAATAACTGCTGTATAATACTGTAACAAATCATGTTGTTGGAAAGGGGGTGTGGATGTATGTGTGATGTGACTCCAGAAGTTTGACCCTTAAAAGCTTGGTAGAACTTGTTGTACATGGAATACCATGTTTTTGATAGCTTGAATAAACCATGAAATGTGTGATTTAGCACTTCACATGATTACTGTGATTCACACATATTTGAATTCATGCTGATGCTCTGTGCTAAATTCAGTTAGGTGCCAAGATTTGGAATTTGGGTGCATCCACAATATTTTCCCCTTTTGCTTGTTGTGATTGGTGATTACCAGCAGCTGCTGTGCACATTTGCTGATAATAAGAAATGTTTAGAGTTCTGTAACCAGTTTCTCTTGCTTCAAACCCTCCATGATAATCAGCTTACCTGCATTTGGCTTTCACATGATAAGATTATCTTACCCCTGTGAGTTTAATCCTTCCATCATGGGTATAAATCATTGTGATTGGGCACACAGAGATGTTGGCTAGAGAACAAGCAAGAATATCTCATTCTGTAATTGGCATCAGCCCCCATCCCTTGGAGAAAAGATTAAGAGTTGGTCATCAAACATGCTTTTCTGCATATCTCCTCATTGTTAACTGGTCCCTGGGGATGGGGGACTGTTTCTTAACAGTGTTTCTGAGGGGGGGAGTCCAACCATCAGCCAGAACTTAGTCATATTTGGATGTTACTGTGAGGTTACCAGAGGAAGGTTTCAGAGATGGTCAGGAGGTATTCTTCTGTTCCGTTTTCATACTCAGTCATGATATGGGATTCAGAAGGGTGTATCTGGAAGAAGGGTTTAAAAACCTATATACTTTGTATCAATTAGTGTCCTTGTAAGTATCCTTGTGCCAGAGTAGATAATACAAAAGAGGCTAAGACAGAATGAGAACAATGAGAACAAATCTATTGATTGAGAAGTAGTGATCTTCATTCATCTTAAGAAATGCAGCTTTAAAAAAAAAAAAGAAATGCAGCTTCTTTAGCAAATCTCATATCATTTAGTTGAGCAACATAAAAAGGATGGATCCCCATACCCATCTTTTGATGGTTTATGTATTAAATCATTTATTTATGTCAATAGCATCTATTCAGTAATCTGAATACATCAAATATATTTGAAATACATCAAATGCTTCTAAAGCCATCTTTGAGTTTCATTCCACTGGTTTCAGCTCAACCTGAGAATGATTAGATGTTGGTTCCTAAGATTTGCTGCATCGTAGTATCACCTGGGAGGCATTCACCACTCCTACTCCTGATGCCCATGTGATACCCTCGTCCAATGGAATCACGGCCTTTGGGAATGGGACTCAGGCATCAGTAGTTCCTGTAAAGCTTACCAGTGATTATAATGAGAGGCCAAGTTGAAGAACCAGCCATTAGGTGCTCATTATCAGGTACTCATATCAAAATAGTCTTTGGTTTACTGGGGTAGGAAAAGTCTGTAATTTATATTCTCTGTCATACATTTGTATATTTTAAATTTTTGTGTTACTCTTTGTTCTTCTTTGCTATCATAAGCACCTCCCTTTTTGTTAAAGCATAAATATCTACAAAATATTTTGTCCTCAGATCTCCTGTCTTTATGTCCTAACACATCACAGCAAAACTTATGATGGCTTCTCTGTTAGTTTTAAGTGTTGAGGTATGTAATTATACCCAGTAAAATGTAGAAATAAGTTTGATGGACTTTTGGCAAATGTATATACCCATATAACTATCCCTCCAATCAAGATATGTAATATTTACATTGTTCTTATTTTCATCTCCATGCAACACAATTTTTAATGACAGGATGGTATTGTTTGTAAGGATGTACTGTACTTTGTTTATTGGTGCCTTAATGATAAACATTAGTGCCGCTTCCTCTTTTTTAAAAATGCTAAACTAATATTCATGTGCATATATATATAAGCATATGTACAAGTATTTCTTTAGGGTGGACACCAGAAGTGCAAATGTTTATTCAAGGCACCTGTTCATATTTATTTTTTACAGGTTTATTTATTTATTTTAAAGAGAGAGGGAGTCCCAAGCAGACCCTGCACTAAATGCAGAGCCCCAAGCAGGGCTTCATCCCATGACAAAAAGATCATGACCTGAGCTGAAACCAAGAGTTGAGCACTTCACTGACTATGCCACCCAGGCACCCCCATATTTACTTTTTTTCCCAAGATTTTATTTATTCATGAGAGAGAGAGAGAGAGAGAGAGAGGCAGAGATACAGGCAGAAGGAGAAGCAGGCACCATGTAGAAAGCCTGATGTGGGACTTGATCCCGGAACCCCGGGATCATGCCCTGAACCAAAGGCAATCGCCCAACTGCTGAACCACCCAGGTGTCCCTCATATTTACTTTTAATAATACTGCCAAATTATCTTGAAATGTATGACCTTGTCCTACAGGCTAGTTTTCCTTCATGTTGCAGACATAGGGAGCCAGATGGAGACTCCTATAATGACTAAATTGGAAACAGGTGTACTTGGAGTATGCTATTTGTGTTTGAGCAGCAGAGCTGACTTTCCTTCTCACCCCTCACCCATTACCTCTCCATATTTATTGTGAAAATCTAGATTTATATTAATGTTTGCTGCTCTGTTTCTATCTCTGACCCCAATAACAATAAAAGAAGTTCCCACCTTTTTGAGTTTACGAGTTTATCTGGAGGTAAACATGACAATCCAGTTGCTCCTATAGCAATGAGTGAATCATCTGTTTCTTAAGTGGTCCTTCAGTTAGGTACTCATAAAATCTTGTCACAGCTCACTTTCAGCTGATGTAAACTGAACTTGCAGTTTCTCAGTAGCCTGAAGAGTAAGCTTCTTCTTACCTACACAACTGTCCCATTTTGTACCTGTTCTGGCTGATAGGGTTTTTTTTTTTTTTCTTTTCTTCTCCAAACATGATCTCATCTGTTTTTATTTCTTCCAGTTTTTGTTACCTTTACTCTTTCCTGTTATGTCGCCATTGTATATTTATTTTTATTTTTTTAATTTTTATTTATTTATGATAGTCACAGAGAGAGAGAGAAAGAGAGAGAGAGAGGCAGAGACACAGGCAGAGGGAGAAGCAGGCTCCATGCACCGGGAGCCCGACATGGGATTCGATCCCGGGTCTCCAGGATCGCACCCTGGGCCAAAGGCAGGCGCCAAACCGCTGCGCCACCCAGGGATCCCGCCATTGTATATTTAAAAAGAATATCTTACCTGCTAATTCAAAGGAAATCAATTTAAAATTGGTGGAAAAGAAGTAATAAATGCATTTGTCCAGTCTGTCAGCTGTAAACGGAATCTCTATTCTGCTTCCTGGAATCACAACTCACTCATACAGTTTTTCAATGACTGTGGTTAACCCATAGTATATAGTAGTATCTCCTCACATTGTATTTTCTTCCTGAAGTTAGTAATCAATATACTATATTTTTCTTTATTCTTTTTAATTAACACAAAAAGAGGCAAATGTTAGAAATCACCATTATTTGATTTAAACTATTTGTTAATATCAGTTTACCCTTGGTATCTGAGCATTTTTGATTATTTATGTGTGTTTACACATGAATGTTTGTATGGATATATATTATTGGAATTCGGGGAGGGGGGCAGTTTCGAAATGAGATAGTCCTTGCCAAAGAATTGATGATGAGTGCTTGACTTCATGAACATATTATGAGAATCTGTACTTACTGCCTTCTCTACTTTTCTGAGATTCCTATGGCTACATTTTTAAATAAATTTTAAAAAATTAGTTTCCTGTCTTTCAAAAAGAATGTATAGGCAACAAAATACTTTTGCTTCTAATTTCAGTTCAGGATACAAGAAAAAAGCAGTGACTTGTTTAGATGGCGTTAAAATTGACTTAGCTAAGTTGTAACAAGTTCCACTAAACAAAGAAGAAACCCCTGACTTAGGAGGAGAAAAAGGGAATTTACTTCATATGAAGCCCAATTTCCAAATTTTAAGTTTTATTTCAAGCTAAATGATGCACAATTCTATTCTTGCAGGAAACTGAGTCTGTTATAAAAGTCCTCTCTATTAAAGGATCCTTGTAGGCATCTTAGTATTTTGATCATGACTAACCAAAGAAAGAATTTTCCTGAGTTTGTGGTTTTTGTTTTTGTTTTGTTTTGTTTTTTTTGCTAATCTGTACAAAAAGTAAGATAATACAGTGGGAAAAAATTTGCCTTGGCATATATAGTGGAAGTTCATAGGACTCCTTCATAGGCATAGGTCTAGACCAACAGCTGCCAGGAACCTTGACCTTGAATGTTCATGGCATAATATATACAGCCTGATAAATCAGAGCTTCTTGCAAAATTTTAGTAACTTTAGAATCATCACCAGTATTAATAATTTTCCAATTAGGTGAAAAGATATTTTAATAATATCCAGCACAATGGCTTGTTAATAGGTTTTACATTTTTAAAATGTTTAAAATTTTATGTAAAGAAAACTTTGACAGCTGTGTTTCAGAAGAACACACTAACGTCCAGCATACTTACACAAGATGTGCTGAAATATAAGAGAGAAAGTTTGAGGGATCCCTGGGTGGCGCAGTGGTTTGGCGCCTGCCTTTGGCCCGGGGCGCGATCCTGGGGACTGGGGATCGGATCCCACGTCGGGCTCCCTGCATGGAGCCTGCTTCTCCCTCTGCCTGTGTCTCTGCCTCTCTGTCTCTCTCTGTGTGACTATCATGAATAAATAAATAAAATCTTTAAAAAAAAAAAAAAAAAAAAAAAGAGAGAAAGTTTGAGGTCCAAATTAAAATTTTATCATTTTGAATCCTTATCCTAAGAGCTATAGAGAAATATTACAAGAACTTGATTTCATATATTTGAAATACATGATTAAGTGTAGTAGGGCACTTCAGCCAAATTGTGGTCCTATAAAAGAACTCTCCATTAAAGTGAAACATTTTTTCTTGGGTGAAAAATGTTATTTTTCCAGTTTTACTTGTGTGAGTTTAACATATAAGCCATAAAAGAAAAGTAAATATACAATGAATTATTTTTTTACCTCATCAAAGGAATTTAATTGATCAAGAGGTAAGTGAATCATATCACTAGGCCAGAAAGTTTTATTTATCTGTAGTATAAAATGTTTCACAAATGTAGAATGAGAACTTAGAGGTTCTGTGTCGGTTAGGGTAGGCTGAGCTATAGAAGCTAACATACAAAATGTTAAAGACTCAAGGGAAGAACAATATATTTCTCTCTCTTTTTAAAAGATATTATTTATTTATTCATGAGAGACACAGAGAGAGAGGCAGAGACACAGGTAGAGGAAGAGCCAGGCTCCCTGCAGGGAACCTCATGCAGGACTGGATCCCAGGACCCCGGGGTCACACCCAGAGCCGAAGGCAGATGCTCAACCACTGAGCCACCCAGGTGCCCGTACATATTTCTCTCTTATCTAATAGTCTAGGGCTGGGATTCCAGGACAGAAAAAAAAAAAAAAAGCGTGTGTGTATGTGTGTGGCAGTTGGGCTGGGGTAGCAGGGAGGGAGGGAGTGGGGGAGTCTTGCTCCAAGGGTTCATTTGGAATCCCAGACCAATAAGAACCCTTCCATCTTCAATATGTGGCTTCTCTAATTGTAGACAACAAGAGGGGGAGGAGCGTGGAGAAATGCACATACAAAAATTTCAGGGTCTGTCCTTGAGGGAGCACATATCACTCCCTTCACATTACTTTAATTACAACCGAGTTTATAGCCATGTACAAGTGCAATAAAGGTTGGGATGATGGCTTTTGCTGTGTGCCCAGGTGAAAAACAAGAAGCAAGATTTTAGTAGATCGCTTGTCGCTTTTACCACGCAAGCCAATGCGCATTACTAATTTCTGAAATCAGGTTTGTTTCCTGTATGTTCAAGGGCCCTAAATATTTTAAGAGGTGGGTTTCCTCATAAACATGATGGATTCCTTCTTTTTACAATGCTCTACCAACGTGACTTAAGCAAAGGCAGCCTTTTAGGTCTCTCACACACGAAGTCACAGACACACACACACACACACACAGAGAGAGAGAGAGAGAGAAAAGAGGTCTGTACTGAAAGAAAAAAGATATTGGCAGCTCATCGTTCTGACCCCAGGTGACTGGTTTGATTTTCTCTTGAAGAGTCAGCTGTGTTCCATCCTCCAGGGGAAGACACCGGGCAGAAGGCGCCAGGGAGTGGGAGTTGTGGCAGCGGGAGGAGGAGAACGCTACTCAGTGACTGGTGCTGTAGGAGTGGGCACAGCTCCCACAGCTTTCTCCTCTTAGGAAAGAGGGTGCTGCTCTCACAGGCCAAATAGCAGGGACAATGGAATCCTCTTGGGGAACTGGGAGCCCACCGCACAGTGGAGCAGACAAGAAGAATCCTGTCCTCTTACACTGGGGCCTCCTTCAAGGCCTGCTGCAGAGGCTAGAGCTGTTCTCACCCTGGTGGGGAGAGCAAAGGAAGCACAGACATTTCTGGCAACGATTAGAGTCCCTCAAGGACTTAACCATCTGGGGTTGGAGGGTCGTCATTGGAGAATCCTCGGAAACTTTGAAGAATCTTCCTTCCCCATTGTTCTGTTCTGTGATCCTGTAGAGTATGGTACTGCAGGTTTGTTGCATTCTCCTCCTTTCTCTACCCCTTCCATCCCCTCCCGCCTTTCCAGCTGATGATCGTGCTCTCCAGGTCTGGATGCTCTTGATTCCCTGAGCATCCTAGACTGAATTAGCTCTCCCAAGTAGAGACTGCCCCCTCCACAACCTGTACTTGACCTCTTAGATACTGCGCTGACATTGATCTGCTAAGTGCTTAACTTCCCCTAGTAAATTGTAAATTCCCCGAGAACAAGGAATGGGCTCTGGGGACAGAGCACAATACAGGTGTGTGTACTGATATACTTACAGGTAACTCATATATACACAGTCACGGCTGTGCGATAATCAGGGATTACCTTACTAGTATAAGCTTCCATTATGAAAGACTACAAGTATGTGAATGGACGATGCAATTAAAGATGATCTAAATTATAATTTAAAAGAATAATTTAAAACAAATATTCTGTTTCTAGAGCAGTAGGTTCTCATGTTCAAAAACAGTTCACAGACCTACAGAGGTGAAAGATTAGGAAAGCAGCATTTCCAAAGTTATAGTAAGAGTGGTATGATGTAGAAGTTAAGAACATAAAAAAAAAAAAAGAAGTTAAGAACATAGGTTCTAGAGCCAGATCATGGGGATTCAGATCCTAGTTCCACCACTCATGTGATTTGGGGGGAGTTATGTAGCTTCTCTGTACCTTGGTAATAAAGTGTGTTGAAGGTAATACCTCCTACAGGATATACATCATGTAATGTTCCTTCTTCACTTCCTCCTCCTCTTTTTTATCTTTTTGGTTTTTTTTTAAGATTTTATTTATTATTATTTATTTGATAGAGAATGAGCACACAAGCAGGGAGAGCGGCAGACAGAGGGATCCCGATGTGGGGCTCTATCCCAGGTCCCCAGGATCACAACCTGAGCTGAAGGCAGATGCTTCACTGCCAGAGCCACCTAGGTACCCCTTTTTTTTCATTTTTTAAAAGAATATTTATCTATTTATTCATGAGTGACACAGAGAGAGGCAGAGACCCAGGCAGAGGAAGAAGCAGGCTCCCTGCGGGGAGCCCAATGCGGGACTCAATCCTGGACCCCGGGGTCATGACCTGAGCCAAAGGCAGATGCTCAACCACTGAGCCACCCAGGCGTCCCTCTTTTTTTTTTTCATTTTCTTCTTAATTTTAGGAAATTTGTTATATAAATGCCATAGTTTATTTTGGGAAGCATCAACAAAACATGATTTTTGAAATAAAATAGGAAAAGAAATAAGAACTTCACCAGTGTGTTAGTTGATCCAATATTATTTCCTTAGATTATAGTCTTGAATAGTGTTTGTACATGGCAAAGCTTAAACATCATGATTGTATTTCTTTAAAGAGCTACCCCCAGCAGGATACATGAACAGTAGAAAAATTGAGGAGCAAGAGGGGTGCTTGGGTGGCTCAGTCAGTTAAGTGTACAACTCTTGATTCCAACTCAGGTCATGATCTCAGGGTTATGGGATTGAGCCCCGTCATCCATGCTGAGCGTGGAGCCTGGTTAAGATTCTCTCTCTGCTCCACTCCTCTGCTCACACTCTTTCTCTCTCTCCCTCTCCCTCTCTCCAAAAACATAAATAAATAAAAATAAAATAAAATTTAGGACCAAGATATTTGATCATAATTGTATTCTTAACTCTCACATGGAGCAATGTTGAAATATGCTAATGATATTTCATAATAGTATGTTGGTTAAATTAAGAAAAGTATCTGGCCAAGCAACATTTCGCTTTGTGCAATTTAGTTTTTTCCTAATAAATACTGTTCTGCTCTACTTGAATGGAAAACCTGTACTACTATTTGCAAAACATTTTGTTTTTCTTTCAAATGAAAGACAGGGAAAAAACAAGGGAAAAAAATTAGGCAGCAAACAAAAAAAGCAACCTTTGGTGCTAACCAGAAAATGGTGTGCGTGACAGGATACGTACAGCTGTCAATAGGCTTTTTTGCCACCAGGATGAGCCTTGGGTGCCAGTCCCTGAAGAGTAGATCTGTTCAATATGTGGACACACAGGCAGGTTGCATGAGTGACCCTGATTGCCATAGTATTGCCTTAGTTTACAATATTAATAATAACTATATTATTATAACTATAACTATAATCAAAGTCAGTTGCAATAGACTTTTAAACTTAGCATCACAGCCTAGAACTCTTTAATTCACAGTGTACAGAATGTCGTTCTATGATTTGTAGTCAACATTACCAGTTACAGTGATTCTAGTGCACAGCCATCCCAGAGATCAATTCATTCAGGTCTGCTTATCGAAACAATATGTGATCATCTGTGAGAGACAGGAGAGATTTCATACTCTCAATCTGGAAAACGTTCTTCCCCAGAACCTAGGAACAGAGACAGATACTTGGCTTGATGGTGCATAAATAACATTGGAAAACATAATCACCAAGAAAAAAATATCAACATGTTATATATATATTTTTTTCAACATCTATCAGGCATTTTTCGGATACTGACACTATCACTTGTATCTGAAAATCTAGACCTGAGATTCTTGTATCTAATATTGAAAACCAAAGTCCTATTTCATGGCTTTGAATCTGTACGTTTTTCAGAAAACAAGAACTGCCCATGTTCCCTCATCTATCCTACAGGTGACTGGAATCCCTCATGGATCCCACTTAGCTAGACACAGTCCAGTATTGTGCTAAAAATATGGGTCTGTCACTGGTGTAATTCCAGGTAAATTACATTTTTACTTTGTGCCTATTCTTCAAATATGTACATGTAATGATGTTAACTCTAGTATAATGCCTGTTTCACAGGATTCTATACGGATGAAATGAGCAAATACTTAAAAAGCATTGGCCACATGTCTCATAAAAGCTTGTTCCATAGGCATTAAGTATTATGATTAATATGTTTGAACAAGAAAATATTAGTTCCTCTTTATTAGTTGTATTCTTTCCACAAAACTTCTGATTCCTAAGTAACAGTCTCTTAAAGAAATAGGCCTATCTGTGAAATGTTTTACCTAAATTAAAGAGTTTGAAATAAGAATAAATGGAGCCAAGATAACATTTCAGGTAAAAGATGTCAAAAAGCAGTGTTGTGATATGTTTTAAGTAATTTAACTTTTAAGAAAAAATCAATTTACCTTTCTGTTTTTAAGTGCAATACTTAAAGCATTAACACTTCTCTTTTCAGGAGATTAACTCATAGTAAGCAGTTTAGAATGCCCAATAAACTACTCATTTAGTGTATATTTATTAGCGTGACCTTAACTTTACATTATAACTAAGCAAACGTGCCTGTTCCTGAAAACCCCTAATATAGGAAGAGCATGCACTGTCAAGTCTTTTTTGAAAAGGCAATCAGAATAACTGAGGAACTCTTTCTGGATGATACAGTCCAAATGCAGAAATGCATTAGAATGTCCTCTGCATATTCCATAGCTTAATGACCAATCTCATCTCCATTCAATGTTTTCCAACTCCTTGTGCATAAAAGGACAGAAGTAACTCTAAGTTCATCTTTCCTACAAACTTGAAACACCTGTGCAGATTACAAGGGCTACGGGGAATGCAAATGTAGTGTGTTACCCAAGTGACACATTAGCCCATTAACACAGATGTTCACAGCTCTACCTTTGGGAGGCCTGCCAATTACAAATCAGCAAAACATGTGAAATTTTTTTAGAGCAGAAGCACCCCAAATCCAGCAATTACTAACAGTAGATAAAGTTGACCATACAAAGCTGCATGGTAAAGAGAATGAGGCATCTTCCTTATAAACAAATGTGTTGGGTGCGGATAACATATTAGTGAAGTTCTCATTTGACTCTTTCTTTTGGGATAATGACTGTCTTGGGCCTTGGGAAACAGAAGAATCAAATGTGACCACGCCTGATGGAAAATGCCATAGTGACTTCTTTACCCAGCAATTAAAAGCCTCATGTTACACAGAAAATTGTTTATTAAAAGAACCCCCTCCATTTCATGTTCTTCATTTACAGATAAGTCACTTCCCTTGATGACAATGTTAACTTTGCACTTTATATTAGATTTAAAGATATGTTGTTACATTTAATAAACAAATATCTCATAATTAATTTCAGAATGGGAGTTTTGAGTCATTTTCAGCAGCCACAATAGTGGTGGTGGTGGTGTTTTACTAATTGATTTGTATGTGCCTGGTGTTTAACTAGTTACCTCAGTTCCAAACATCTTTCTTTTAAGGACTAGGTTTGAATTAGGGACTTTTTGGTGATCTTACACATAATGCTTTTAGGTTTCTTACACTGTCAACCCAATATCTTTTTAAATGAATTATGACAGGGAATTCATATATTAAACTAAGTGACGAACTGAGATGTTTTACCCCAGTGTCAGGTTGAGGGTTCCTTCTCTTCTGAGCTCAACCCCACTCATCCCTGTCCCTTCTTCTATTTCCTTGAGTATGGCAATGAACTGAAAGGATTCAAGTTGGCAACCTGCTCCCTTCTGATTAGCTCAAAATGGGTTCCCCGTCATTATTTTCCTTGTTTGACAATCTATTCAATTCCAGGATTGTGATAATGATGTTTTCTCTTACAGAGCTATTGTGCTACTTAATTAATGTTTATGGATGGCATAATGATATTCTAGAGCCAAGTACATTATTATTTCAATAAAATTAATGCCAAGATGAATCATAATGTGGAAGGTGATGGCCTGGAAATTGTTTCCTATCACCAACTGGAAATGATATATTTGTTTGGCAGCTTTCTAAGTACAGTATAAACAGGTGGCCATCCACAAGCTGATGTATAGAAGGGAAATAGTTCATCCAGATAATTTAGATTTTAATTGAATTCTTTACAAAGTATATGAAGTTTGAGTTTCTTTTGCAGGGAGGAGATTTTGATCAATTACTTTATTAAAGAGCCAATAGAGACCTATAAAGAAAAAAATAATAAAGCACAAATTAGATTTAACCAAAAAATGTTTACTTTAGCATAGTGAAAAAGTATGAGCTTGGAGTTAAGTAAGATGGACTTAAATCCAGTGTCTGTCAATGTTGGAATTCCATGACACACAGATTAGATCTGTCTTGTTCACTGCCATTTTCCTGATCCTTGTTTCTACCTTATTCATATTTCTTCTTAATTAAATGTTCTGGTTTTTGATAGAGTCAAAAAGATAGATTCACCAGTCTTTCCCTCTAGGCTTTGTAGTTTTTATATCTTTCATTAAAAAGTCTTCCCTTCAGGTACCTGGGTGGCTTAGTATGTAGAGCATGTGACTCTTGACTATTGATCTCAGGGTTGTGGGTTCAAGGCCCAACCTGGGCATAGAGCTTACTTAAGAAAGAAAGAAAGAAAGAAAGAAAGAAAGAAAGAAAGAAAGAAAGAAAGAAAAGAAAAGAAAAGAAAAGAAAGAAAGAAAAGAAGAAAGGAAGGAAGTCTTCCCTTATCTGAAGTATTTAAAATAAGTTCCTATATTTTATTCTATAGGTTTTACTTTTTATATATAATCCATTACTCTGTGTGGATTGCATTGCATTATTTTGGAGTAAAAATTATAAAAAGTAGGAAAAGCATTAACAATCTAATTTGAATTTTAAAAATAAAAGATTTGGGGCACCTGTGTAACTCTTGATTTCAGTTCAGGTCATGATCTCAGGGTCATGAGATTGAGCCCCATGTTAGGCTCCAAGCTCAGCATGGAGTCCTGCTTGAGATTCTCTCTTTTCTTCTCCCTCAGCTCCTATCTACCACACGCCTCTCTAAAATAAATCTTTAAATCAATAAATAGAAATAACAGATGAATTTGGGAATAATTAACATACTAAGACACTGTCTTCTAATAATGAATTTTAGTATACATTTTTATTTATTTTGTTTTTTTCCCCAATAAAGTCCTATACTTATTTTGTTAAGAGTTGTTATAGTTTCCTGTACTAATGCCATAAGTGGTATATGTTTTAAAAAGCAATTTAAATATCTGGTTAAATGTCCTGAAGTTGGAAGTGCACATCAAGAAATATCTATATTTTTATCTAACAAGTGCCTTTAAATAAATCGTTTAATCTTCCTCCCCTGCTGTGAAGGACCACTAAGATAGAAGCCATCGCTCTCAGAATATTTGAGTTACAGAAACAAATTTTATCTCAGTAATTATAACCCACTTTGAGGTATTAAAATGATGGCTCCAGTGTAGAATCCAATTTAAAATTTAAATCTCCCTTCAAGTTCATAGATTTTCCTTCTCCCTAGTTCAGGGCTGACTTAGGCCTAGGAGACCTGACAAAGAAGATTCTTTCCCTGTCTCTTCTCATTCATTTCCCAACCTCTCTACAATTTCTGGGTTCCCCTCCCTTGTCCAATGTAAGTGTGTTGTCAAAGCAAAGACTGCCCTGCACAAAGCTGAACAGACAAGGAGGATTTATTGCAGAATCTCGCAGTAGGCCAGAGAGGCCAGAGCTCAGTCTGAGCTCAGAGAGTTTTTAAAAGCTGGAGTGGGGAGGAGTCTTAGGCCACCTGTGTTTGCTAATTGGCTTTACCCACTGGAAAAAATAACTTTTTCTTATCGTTACAGCAGGAAGTAGTTTTACAACATGGAGCAAGGCTCCCACCAGAGTTTGGTTCCTTTTTGTTGTTGTTGTTATGTCACCTTCATTTCTTTTATTTATTTATTTATTTATTTATTTATTTATTTATTTATTTATTTATTTATAAATTTATTTTTTATTGGTGTTCAATTTAGAATAACACCCAGTGCTCATCCCATCAAGTGCCCACCTCAGTGCCCGTCACCCAGTCACCCCCACCCCCCTCCCACCTCCCCTTCCACCACCCCTAGTTTGTTTCTCAGAGTTAGAAGTCAGAGTTTGGTTCCTGATAGGTACTGTCTTCCTCGAGGAGCACATTTCGAAGGATGGCTCTCAATCCTCCAGACAGGCATTTTAGGTTGTGACGCTGGCAAGAGGCTTTTAAAAAGATTTACATGTTAACAGGACAGAGAAAGAATTTATAAATACGCATTTTTCTAAAGTGAATGTTCTGAGGAAAGAAAGGTCAGGGCCTCCAGTGAGGGAGGCTGTCTGAAGTTTAGTTGAGCCAAGGGGAAGGTGAAGGCTGTCTTTGCACATTGTTGTCCTCTGTCTCATCTAAGCCAAAATTTAGAGGCAACAGGAAGCTCCTTTTTCATCTCTAATGTCTTCTAATTGTTTACGTAGGCATTTCCGAATACAATTAATTTTGTAAATTGATTTTTAAGAACTTTTACCTAGGGAATGAATTTTATAAAGGAATTGTTTCCCTTTTATTATAGGTTTGGAAATAAAGTACCGATTTATAAATATAGTCAAAGGTAATGTTGTTTTCATTCTGTATGTTTTTTTCTTTTAGTTAGTTATTCATTTTCATCTCATAATGACAGAAATTCACTGACACTTTTTTTCTAGTACTTTTGAAATGTTATCTTTTATATTTAAATATTTAGTGCCTCGGAATTAATGTTAGTGAATTCTGTGTCACAGGGTTCTAGTAATTGTCCTCATTTGTGATGTATTAGAATTACCAATAACATAGTGTTATGCTAGGATTTGCTCTTTGGCATAATTCTCTATCTATAATGATGGTTACCATAGACTCTGGAGATGGAGTACTCAGGTTCAAGATCCAGCTTTTTTGCCTTTGATCCTATATCCTTAGTGGATATTTAACCTCTTAGCACCTAGTTTACTCATCTGTAAAGTTGAGATAAAAATAGTGCAATGGTAGGAAAAATTGTGATGATGTTCCCCCCAAGAGTCTCACCTTCTGGTTATTCCATCAAATGCTAACCTAGGTATCACTGTCTTGGGACTTTGCAGATAGAATTAAGGTTACTTATCAGCTGACATTAAGATAGAGAGGTTATCTTGAATTACACAGGTGAGCTCAAAAGTAGTTGCATGAGCCCTTAGATGCAGAAGAGGAAGAAAGAAGGAAGGAGGCAGCCAGAGATGCTTGTGTAAAGTAGAAGCAGGAGAGAGATTCCGAGTGTGAGAAGGACTTATCCCACAGTTGCTGACTGAACACATGTCAAGGAATGTGTGCAGCCACTAAAAGCTGAAAATGGTACTTGGCAGAGAGCCAGCAGGGAAATGGGGACCTCAGTCCTACAACCACAGGAAGTTAATTCAGCCAACATCTAAATGAGTTTAGAGGGTGATTCTTCCCTGAAGCCACCATTAAGGAATACAGCCCTGAGACACCTTGATTTTAGACTGGCAAAAATCTCATTGAACAACTAACCTACAGAAACTATGAATAGTAGGTTTGTTGTTTTAAGGCCCTAAATTTGAGGTGATTTGTCATGGCAGTGAGGGGGTTCAGGAAACACCCCACTCCACCTCCCCCTGGAATGTGCCTCTTTGTCATGTGGATTGTTTTGAGCTGAAGGCACATGAGAGCCTTTGGGTTTAAGAGAAAGTTTTGTCCCTCCCTTAACCACACAGAAGAATCTAAATTGAGGGTCTTTCCCAAAATAAGGGCTATTAACAGAGATAATTTTTATCTGAGACCCATTTGTATAGTAGGGCAAACATCTCATTACCAAACATCTGTTCTCCGTATCACCCTGTGAAATGCATTCCTTTCCTCTGAACTCTCAGGCCCCTACCCCTTCTCCTTAATTCGGAGTGATGTATATCCCTCATTTTATCTGTCTTTGGAATTTCCATATCTATATTAAATGTAATTGTCTCCTGTTAATCTCTCATTTCAATTGGATTCTTAATTCAATTCTAGGACCTTTGAGGAGACAGGAATTCTTGCTCCTCCACAGCAATAATGGACAATGAACACAAGCACATAAGTGAAAGAATTATCATGCAAAAAAAAAAAAAAAAAAGAATTATCATGCATATTAAACAAGTTCACTTGTGTTATTATTTTTTTTTTTTTTTAAGTTCACTTGTGTTAAACACTAGGATAGTACCTAGCAGGAATTAAGTGATAAATTCTGACTTTTATTAAACTACTCCATATATTATTTCATTCTTGCACATCAGGTCTTATGTACTATATTGTTAGAATGCATATCAATAATTTGGTATAAAATATACTCATATTGGGTTTTCATATATAGTTTTAAAAAAAAATTTTTTTAATTTTTATTTATTTATGATAGTCACAGAGAGAGAAAGAGAGGCAGAGACACAGGCAGAGAGAAGCAGGCTCCATGCACCGGGACCCCGACGTGGGAATCGATCCTGGGTCTCCAGGATCGCGCCCTGGGCCAAAGGCAGGCGCCAAACCGCTGCGCCACCCAGGGATCCCTCATATATAGTTTTTAAATATGTTCTCAGATAGCCTTACTCATTTATCATTCCTCATTTTTTCAAATTTAAATCACCATTGGCATTTTTATTAGAAATACTTTAACATGTATACAACTGATTCTACTTTCTGTTTGATTCTATTTATAAAAATAAAAGTTTTTAGCCAGACTGTTGTAATTGAACACTTATTACTATGTGCTCTCTCAAGAATTATTTTTGTAATTTCTCTTACTCTTACATTCATTTATATTATTTAGATCAGTTTTTCTTTTATTTTCAAGGATACATGTTACCCTTTAGTCGCATTTCATTCCCTGTTCTTTATACCTGTTATTTATTGTTGCATTATCAATAGCCTATATTTAATGTTCTTCTATTTTAAATATTTGTCTTTATTCTTTGGATTATAAGGGACATTCCTACAGTTCTCATTAGTATGACAAATTAAATTTTATATTGTTTTCATTAAAAAATAGGTCAAGTTTTACAAATGTTAAATTGTCTTATAATATTTTCATATCCCAGTGAGAGTGTCCCTCCCCTCCTCCCCACCTCCGCATGCCTTCTTACTGTCACTTACATTTTTCACTTGAGTTAATTGTTATCTCATCTCTTATCTATTTTATATGGTCAATATTTTCTTAAATTTTTAGAACTCAATTATATTTTTCATATTTTTCTTCACTGCTATTTTACTTGTTATGTTGACTTTTTCTCATTGGCTTTATTAAGGAGTTCAGATGTTCTTTGTTTCCCAGTCATTAAATGGGGAGAGCTCCGACTTGGCTCAGGTTTTGACATAAACAGAATAGGTAAATTATTTCTGCTCTTCTAATTCTTCAAGTCAGAAATGAATCTGGATTGTAAAATGTGTCCCCAACTAGTATTCTACTGAAATGAAAGGGGGAAAAAAGAAATGAAAGAGCTTTCCTTTTTTTTAATGACAGGAATTTATTACTGGAATATTTGAAAAAGTTCCTTCCTTTTCAGAAACAGTGCATGAGCATCTGTAACCCATTACACACCAACACTCCAGCTTTTTCTATCTCTGTCCTCCCTGTGATGAACCTCACATCTTAAGGTCTAACAGGTCACTGGATGTCCAGTGCAGCCCTGAAATGGAAATGAATGAGAACTAGAGCATCCAATGTGGTTCACATTCTTGGAAAAACAAAACAAAACAAAATTTAAAAAAACAGAGGCTACTCCTGTAAGGTGTATGGATGTAAGTTTTGGCAAGAAAATGGAACATATATTTCTCCTTTCTGGTCTGGGAAGACTTGTTTTCTCTGGGATTGGATGGAAATCTGCCATCATATTCTCAACACCTTTCATTTTTTTGTGTTAAGGTCCTATGTCTGCTATGGTTGGTGACAATTTCTTTGGGACCTGGGAAACTCTTGACCAGAGGTTCAGGTTTTAGTAGTTTGTAGTTGTTTTTGTTTCAATTGTTTTTAAGAAGGGAAGAGAGAGTGTGAGCATGTGCATGCACATGCAGGGGAGAGGGACAGGGAGAGAATCGTAAGCAGGCTCCCTGCCGGTGTGGAGACCTACACAGCTAGATCCAACCACCCTGAGATCATGACCTGAGTGAAATCAAGAGTCAATCTTTAATGGACTGAGCCACCCAGGCACCCCCAGTTTTTAGTAGTTTTATAACATTGCATCTTTTTTCTGTGTTTTCATGAGTATTTCATGAGAAATAGGGAACTCAGCAGCCCTTGTTGGAAGTCATTATTTCAAACTGTAGAATTTCTTTATTTTTGCTATATATTTCATTAAAGCAACTGGTACTAGAAAATCATCTAAGATTTTGGCAATAGATTGACTTTGGCTTTTCCTTGTAAAGATAAAATTTGGGTACTATTCTGTATTTTCTCAGATACTTGAAATATTTTGTGAAAACTAGGCAATGAAATGTCTGGTGACTTCTTAAATTCTGACTTTTACTTTGGATTTTTTATGAACACAAAATAAGCCAACTCAGCTTTCCATACTTTTTCAAATTATTTGGTCATAGCAGAGAAGATATTTTTACAATACTGTTTAGTCACACTTCTCAGGGGAGAAGTTCTCTATAGTTCTGTGTCAGTAGTAAACCAGCATAAGCCGACAGATAATGATGTGACTACCCCAGGACAATGCAACCACAGAAAGGAATTCTCTATGTATGTGGACTGGAAGACTACATTTAGACAGTTATTAAACTCATTTATTAAACTCATTTTGAACAGTTGACATCATGAAATCTCAAATGTTTTGAGCTGTTTTAAGTAGGTCACAAAACTGTGTCTCACCCAACTTCTCCATTCCTATTATTGTTTTTCCATCTTACTCTTTTGAAAATAACTGACTTTCATGCAACCCTTAATCTTTTTTAAAAGCTGAAAGAGGGCCTTTATAAGCAGTGGAGTAGGAAAAAAAATGAAAGAAAAAGCTTCAAAGGAAAACTGAAGCACAACTTGAAACTGTCACAGGGCTGGGAGCTGCTGAAACACGCAAAAAATGTTTTCAGACTTAAGGCAAGCTGCCTGAACAGAGCATGACTTCTCCAGTAACTTCTTTGGAGGGTTATAAGCAGCAATGCCCTCACTGAATCACAGCTTCGAACCCCTGTTGAGGAGGGGTCTCTCCTTTTGATCAGTGTTAACGGGGGTTGACAACAAGCTGGCTAGCTTTTGAATCATTCCACTAAGGTTGTCCTGTTTGTGTATCTGTACTCCTGTCCTGGCCCTGTTCCTTTTTCTAGAATCATGAAACAAAAGAAGGAGAAAAGAGAATATATCAAGGTTTTTGATGGAAGAAACCATTCAGTGCTATCCTCTTCTCTTTCCTCAACTTGGACCCAGTCCAAGTCACAACCACAATATTTAGATGTGAAATGTCATTGATAATGTGAAAAAATATGCTGTAGTCATATAAACAGCACACTCAGTAGAGTTTTCTCATGTTTGCAGGGCATGATCTTTATCTATTCATAAACAACAGATTACTGATTGCTTTAGACAACAACCACCTGAATATGCCTCACTGTTTTGTAAGGTATGAATATGGGCACAGCTCCTGGGTGGTTTTCCTGTTTCATGCCCTAGCAATGCCCCAGTGGTAGTATCTGGCTGGTGGTTAGATGGATCTGGATGGTTCAGGATGGCTTCACTCCTCTGTCTGGCACGTAGGGGAGGAAAGACTGAAGGCTGAGCTCAGAACCCCTCTTCCATATAATTTTAGGGCCTCCCTAGATGGTCTTCCCAGCTAAGTAGTTGGACATTTGGACATCTTTTATGGTAACTCAGGCTCCAAAAGGCTAAGATGGAAGTTGCTACAGGTTTTAGAGTGTGAGCACAGACCTCTATTGATCAAAGCAGTTTTGAGCCAGCCCAGATTCAAAGGGAGTAAGAATAGACTCCAACTTTCCCTGAAAAAGAAAATTAAAAAATGTGTGGCATTCTTTTATACACCTCAGGACATGATACATATTCGGTGCTTAATACCAACATATGGAATATTTCATGTCCTTCACTTCACTTCCATCTGTGCATTCGACTCAATTCAGCACTGGGCAGACAAGAATTCACATTCAAATTTAGCGACCCTGTATTCCCTGTTCTGTGTACACATGTGCATGCGAGCAGGTCGCTGGCCCTGGCCCTTCTCTTTGTTCCTCTCTCTCCATGTCATCTGTGTTAGAGTGAATTTGAGCAGCTAGCCTGACTTCCAAAACATTTTAAAGTGTTGTGTGGTAAGAGGTGAGGAAGATAATTTCTCTCCAGGAAACAATATGGCACAAGTGCCATATATTCAGCAGTGGGTCAACCAAGTGTTACTTCAGGATTATAAATGAGAAACAAATTGCCAGTGGATGATGAACTGAGGCCTGACCTCTCCAAGCCCATCGTGGGCTTTCTCCTCGACAGGACATATTGACGGGAAGGACAACAAAACCAGAGCTAGTGAAATTGGAAGTGATAGGATGTCACGTGGGGGTGGGGATAGCCAGGTTTTCTTATTTGTTTTCCTGACTATAATCGAATACAATTATGCGACAGAAAGACCAAGGGAGGGAGGGAGGTGGGCAAGGAAGGAGACAAGAAGGGGAAAGCCGAAAGCAGGGTTGGGGTGGGGGAGATGAAAGATACGGAAGATGAAAAATTGCTGGAGGAAAAAAACGGTTCTAGTTAATTTCTTCAGCTCAGACCCAAATTAACTGTGTCCTACCAAGTATCCCTCAATACAAAATAAGCTTTATTTCTGTGCTGGCTATCCCTAAGTAAAATATTTTAAGCTGTTATAACTATTAGAAGGCAAGAATTGTTTCTTTTGTTTGCTTATTCCATGGCCTTTTCAGTATCTGACACAGTATGGTAGGAACTGTGTATATAATAAAACCAGGTTACATGAAAGAAAATATGACCGAATCTAAACATGCAACCAGATTAAGATATAATGAATGGATCACATGTACTGGCTTTATTGTTACATTAAACGCACCAATATACATCACCTTTGTAGATATGATCTAAGTAAAATTATTAAAATAATTAGATATTTGTGAATGGCCATAAGGTCTGTTTACACTTCTTTTTTTTTTTTTAAGGCTTTATCTATTTATTCATGAGAGACAGAGAGAGACAGAGACACTGGCAGAGGGAGAAGCAGGCCCCATGCAGGGAGCCTGACATGGGACTTGATCAGGGTCACACCCTGAGCTGAAGGCAGACGCTCAACTGCTGAACCACCCAGGAACTTCTTTTACATAAAAAAATAAATCTTAACCATTCTATCAATACCACCCAATTATATACTCATTTGCTTTTTTTTTTTTTTTTATGGTCCCTCTTCCCCCATTAAAATACCATCCACAAGAATGAGGATTTTGTTTTGTTGATCATTATTTCCTAAGCAGTTAGAACTCTTTCCCAATGAAAGGTGCTCCATGAATATTGGATGAATAAACAGACACAATATAATAGTTACAAAGTCGAGAGGGCAGATGCTATCGATGAGCCAGCATGTCTGCCTTGGGCCATCTGAGGCCACTGGTAGCTAGAGACAGTTTGCAGCATTTCTTAATCAGAAGCCCTGGTCTGTCTCCCTTCTCTGCCTGAGAGCTTTCTCCACCACTAAGGGAGCTTGCTCTCCACCATCAGATGCAATTCTGTAGCTTATGCCCTTGTGAGCAATGCTCCCCCTGGGGCAGGATGAGAGTTAACAGGAGAGTGTGAGAGTTGGCCTGCTTCCAGTAGGTAAGAGAGTCCTGGGGTGAGTTTCACAGTGCTGCTCAGAGGGCCCTACGGCCAGGCAGGATGGTGCCGTCCTTGCTCTTAGGAGCAACTTCCTCATGAATACATTCACTCTGGGCTCTTCTCTGTCCCACTCTCCTCTCTCTCTACTTGGGTTTCTCAGGACTACACTTTGGAGAACCCAAACTATGGACACTTAAAAGTCATTAACGAGCAAGTGTGTAATGATTAAACTTTTTTATTTTGTTATTTGTCTGAATCAAGGGGAAAAAAACAACAAATTCAGGAGTCATTAAAATTATGCATCAAAACAACTCAGTCAATACTTACAAAGTACTAATAGATTTCAGGCAGGTTTTGTCCAGGAGTGTGTATTCATCCTTATGCTTTATGCCAGTGCCTACATCCCTGCCACTCCTAAGTACCTTTCTAGGTTTAAGTTGTAGAAAAGAACTCATCTTAAGTAAAGCATAGATAATCTTATTTCATGTTTAACAGTTATTTTTCCTGGAACTTCAAAAATTACAGTTCTTTTTTTAATTTATTCATTTATTGGATAGAGAGAGAGAATGAGCACAAGCAGGGGGCAGGCAGGGGGAGAAGTAGAAGCAGGTGCCCTGAGAAAGAGGGAGCTTGACGTGGAACTCGATCTCAGAACCCTGGGATTATGACGCGACTGGAAGACGTTCAACAGACTGAGCCACCCAAGTGCCCTACATTTCAAGATAAGCAGTTAAAACATGGAAGAGTGACATTTTTGTGTGTGTATTATCAATAAGAATCTTTAGGCTTTGTGTATAATCCTTCCAAGTGTCATTTTGAAGAGTATTTGATTTCTAGTGAATTTTTCAAATACATTCCATCTGTGAAACATCTCTTTTTGAAAAGACGACCTTTAAACATGAAGTTGAAAAGAAATTTGTGATAACTAATTTTACCATTAAATGAGAAACATCAAAACTGATATGTTTTTATTGCTATATTACTTAGCAATAGTACTTTTTGATGTTTGGCATATTGATCTTTTTTTTTTTTAAGATTTATTTATTTATTTAGAAAGAGAGAGAGAGGCAGAGGGAGAAGCAGGCTCCATGCAGGGAGCCTGACATGGTACTCGATCCGGGGCCTCCAGGATCACACCCTGGGCTGCAGGCGGCGCCAAACTCCTGGGCCACCAGGGCTGCCCTTGGCATATTGATCTTGTGTGATTTAGCAAAATCATAAAATGAGATCCATCCTTTTTGTTACCAAAAACATACTACTCGCTAACCTATGTGAAAAGAAAGTGAAAAAGAAGAGAGATTATGAGAAGGTTGTATCTTAGCACCTCTCTTTGTATGTGCCATGTAAGAAGGTCGCATTAAAATTGCTACACCTTATTGCTAAATCAGATGACCATAATGAGTTCTTTGGTGTTTATATAAGCCTCATAATCACAGTGTTTGGAAAAAAAATAGGCAAGTTTATTTCACTTTTATGTAATAGTTCTAAATTAATTGTCAACATTCACAAAATAATTTTGTTCTACATGGACACTTGGCAGCTTGGATATCTCCAGCGTCATGAAACCACATCCCATACAGCATTTCCATTGTCTCAAAGCTGAATCAGCATGGTCCCTAGCAGCTCTGTCAGTGGAGAGGATAAGGCCACAATCCTGAGGACTCAACATGAAAGTGGAAAACATCACTTCTGCTCACACTCCATAGGTAATTTGCTTAGGTAGACACTCCTCCCTGGGAGGGAAGAGAGAGAAATATGTTGTTCCCATGTTCCCAGAAGGAAGGAAAGACAGGTTTTGGAGGACCGCTCACTACTCCCTAAGCAAACAGTTAAGGCTTTCGGTGTAATAGGTATACCTATTACAGGTATAAAAACATTTTGTGTGATTTTAGAATTCTTGAGTTTGGTCTGAGTTTAAAAGGCGGTATCTGTAATATTCATTCCCATTGTGTGTGCCTAAGAAATGGTGTCTACCAGTCTTATGAACAAGGATTCTAGTTTTTAATGTATAAATTAAATCTAGTTTATGGCATGTTTTAATAAAATATCAATGCAAAACAATTAGTGACTTTTCACATTCAAAAAGTTTAGTGGCAAAATGTCTCCTGTAGGCATGTCTAACTACTTGTGCACAGATTTATTTCAAAGTCGTTACAGAATCGTTCTGATTCATAACATTCTAGATTTTTGTCAAAGCTTAAAAATAGCAATTGCCATCATTGCACACATCCTTCCTTGGTGATGAAATCCATGACACCTCACACGTAGGTAAGGACAGCTTTTTTTTTCGATGACCGTATGCATAATATTAGTCACATAACAAACAAATAATCTTCAAATCCTCTGCTACTGCCATGCCTTTGAGAGCAGAAAATATCAATAATTTCATCTTCCAACACATCTTAACATATAGGTGGAGACATTGATTAGCCAGATGCACAACATGTTTAGAAACATTCACACTTTGAATACTTATCACTATAATTATAATTATTTAATAATTGTCTCAGCCTTGTTTCAGAAACATCAGTCTTCTTTGCATTGTTCTATTGTGTAGAGATTGAAAGCTATAGATTTAAAATTGATGATTTGTATACACTACTATAGCATTAATTTTACAAAATAGAGAGGCTTACATGAGCCAGCTTGATAATGGTGTCATCTAGCTTCGTGAAATAATTTCTCAAGAATACTTATTTATGAAATAAAGTAGATCTAACGCACATAAAAAATGCAGGGATATTTATCTATTTTGTATTATTTATTCATGATACTTCTCTTTTCCTCACTCTTGCCATGGTTTAATATGGAGAAAAAAAATTCTACTTTTCCAGTGAACTTTGCCTTGACCAGGTATTTTTTTTCCTTTTCCTTTTCTTTTTCTTTTTCTTTTCTTTTTCTTTTTCTCTTTTTTCTTTTTCTCTTTCTTTTTTCTCTTTCTTTCTTCTTTCTTTCTTTCTTTCTTTCTTTCTTTCTTTCTTTCTTTCTTTCTTTCTTTCCTTTCCTTTCCTTTCCTTTCCTTTCCTTTCCTTTCTTCTTTCCTTCTTTCTTCTTCTTTTTTTTGCCACTGGAATGCAAATAGAACAGATTTACCATTACTGAGCAGAGGTTTTTAGAGATGTGTGTTTCCACTCACCACTCTGGGAACACATCCCATGTAAGATAGGCCCCTTCATCCTGGATCCCAAAGTGAGGAAACACACAGAGGAGTGTCTCATCCAGCTTGCATCCTACATCCAGGTCCAGCAACGATAAACCCAGTAGAGTGCTCAAGAGTCATAATAGACTCTCAGACGCTGAAGCAAGACATAAATGCAAGGCATTATGAACATCGAAGTTGCCAGCGGAATATTGTGTATGATCACGACAGAACCAGACTGATGCCAAGAGTGGCACCAGATGTAGAATGTTGCCAGGACAAAACCTCAACAGCGTGGTATTTGCATTAGAGACTCATGGTTCAGGCATTCGGCTGTTATTGCAGATGCAAAATATTCAGCCCGTGTAAAATAATGGGATAAAATTTGGCAAAACTGTCACCTGACATAACTTTGGGGTAGAACTGTTCCAAATGAGCCCTGGAACAAGGGCACAGGAGTTCCCTGAGCTGGAGTGGTTTCTGCTTGTTCTGAGCAGAAACAGGAAGAGGCACTGTATGTTTCTGTTTACTCCTCTGAATCCTTCCTCTTCCCTGAAATCCCATGTCCCAGAGGAGAGGAGCTCCTTCAGGTTGTGTCCTAGAATGAGGAGACTTTAATCCCACACTTAATCTGTGGCTAATCACAGCTAAATCTAGCAGAGGTCATCTCCACAAATTACAGCATATAGTTTAGTAGAGAAGCAGCCAAAAATGCATAGACCTGTGAGTCATTAACATTTGTCACTGTCACTCACTGGTTTCCAGGGTTATTATATGCATATGGCAGGGCAGATATAGACAACTAGATTTTCCTTTACACTGTCAGAAATATATTGTTTGTCATTAAAATATTTTGAAAAAAAATGCTTTGATTTTTTTTCTTTTCTCAGTATTTTAAAGTATTCATGAAATGGTTGCATTTATAATCCATCTAAATGTTCATCCTTTTATAGTTTTGTATTATATTGCTTCCCCATGTCTTAGAATCATCATATAGTCTTTTTTTTTTAAAGTTCTATTTGGCCTAATGTATGTGTCTGGAATATCAGACTTCAGATTCTTAAAGGGAAAAATTAATTGTTTTTTTTTTGGAAAAATTAATTGTTGATTACAATCAGCAGTTGAGCCAATTAAAAAAATAATTTCTGCTAAAATAGTTGGTGTTTAAATTGCATATAATATTCTCACTAAAGGAATACATCAATAATTTACCTAGAGATAATGTTTTAGCAGGCAATGTTTAAAAGAATTTAGACTAATGAATTGCATAATCATTCAAAAAATCAGTCATTATCGATCAAAGATTCCTTCAATAATTTGTCTAATGTTCAGATTTTAGATTTGTAATTACAAGTTTTTTTTTAATTTATTTATTTATGATAGTCACAGAGAGAGAGAGAGGCAGAGACACAGGCAGAGGGAGAAGCAGGCTCCAGGCACCGGGAGCCCGACGTGGGATTCGATCCCGGGTCTCCAGGATCGCGCCCTGGGCCAAAGGCAGGCGCCAAACCACTGCGCCACCCAGGGATCCCTAATTACAAGGTTTTAAGGGCTACTCCAATCAGCTGTATAAATCCATAACTTTCCCAAAAAATAAAATATTGTATACTAAATCAGACTTTCTATGATGATTAGAAAGGTAAATTTATTTCAAAAATCAATGTGTTTGTAGCTGATATGCAGTATTTTGATCTAAATTCCACGCTAAAATAAAAGTTGGTAATATTATTATATAAAAATAGTTTTGAAGCAAGCAGACCCAGTCAGAACCCAGGAGCAGGTCCCACAGGACTAGCCAAGTGGGTCCTTGGCTGCGTGTAGGGGAGGACTCAAACATGAGCCAGAGGAACTGAAAAGAGAGGTTATTGTGTAGTGTAAATGACAGGTATAGCAGACAGAGTGTCTGGACTTGGAAAGGAGAGTGAATCTTGATGTCATGTAGAGCTAAGGGGTTATATTAGGAAAGGTTCGAGGGTACACATTCCTCCAGGAATTCAGGGTAGGTTCCAATCAAGGGCAGATGTGAAGTGAACAATAGGTGCTACTCCATAAATAATCAAAGCATTGATGCCAGTATCAGCCCAGGTTGGTTTGAAGCTAAGTCCTGGAACTGGCTGTTTGGGGCCTAGGGCAAAATTCAGAGAATGATTAACTTTCTTGCTTCCCCTGGAAGTGGGGTCTTTGGCTTATTCAGAGGCAAAATGTGGAACATGAGTAAATGGGGCCTAGCAGAAAACCAGCAGAGAGGGAGCTGGAGTCCCCTCTGCCCCCCCTCCCATACTAATTTTGACTCTTTCTTGTAAAATGATCCCTGAATAACTTCTGTGTCCTTTTTGAGTAACCTGATTTTCCTGAAGGTCCTTTTGTTAAGTCACCCCTACATTGAGTCAATCCAGTACCTCTTTCACTTATAAAATATATCTCAGTCTATTACTTTTCGGTTGTGCAAAGTGAAGAAAAAATTCATTTTTGTCATATTTCCTCATTTAAATGTGGACAATAATATTCTCATGTAGTTACTGTGAATAAAGTTTTTTAACACAAAACAGAGTATCCAGTATATAAGTATATAAATGTTTGTGCATTTCCACGTCACTGAGATATCCCCACCTCTTCCCTGTGTAATCACCTATCTTGTTTCCAGAAGTCTTCTTTATTCATAAAAATGAATTTTCTCTTTGTACTTAGCAATGCCTACGGGTAGTAGACAAAATATGTCCTTATACAAAGGAAAGCAATGTGTGTCCGTATACATACCAGTTATAATTCTCAACATTGATATAAGTAGCTATACTCTTAGAGAATTATACATGGATATGTATGTGCACGTGCCTGGGTGCATTTATCTACATGTTCAGATTAGTAGAGAAGAGGGAAAGGATATACTTTGTAATAGACAATATAGCCTCTGTTGGAGTATAGATGATAAATAATAATAAGGTGTGGCCTTTGAGTCATTTTGGAAGTCACCCTTCTTCTCAAATATAAGGGAATCAAGTCAAATTCTTTAATTTGAAAAAAATTTTAAAAATTTGACGACAATTAAGACTCATGTTTCTAACAAGGGCCCATTTGTTGGGCTGTCACAATAAAAATTAACACCAGCATTTATGAGGTCCTGGCTCTTTTCTCCTGGAGGAACTATCTTGCCCATTGTTTGTCATGACCCCTGGCTCTACATGTCAAGAAACTCTTCTTTCTCTGTTGTGCTCTTTGGTCACAGCTTCTGTGAACGGGTATTCTGGGACCCTCCATCCTTGGTATCATACTCCCTCTAAAGACTACTGCTTATGGAAGACTAATGGTCTGTGATTCCAAAAGTCAGTGGTGCAAACGCACCTCATGGAAACCTCATGGTTTCTTTGCTAACAAGATCCCTTCACAAGTTCAAGTTCACTAGACATTGCAATTGTCACTGATGGCAGGCAGTTTTCCCCAATCATATGTATCAAATCTGCTTTATTTTCTGCTGCTTTGCTCCCATGTGCCCCACCTCAATTCAGTTCTCAAATTTGAGCACTCTCTCGTGCTCCCTTCCTCCCTCCCTCTTTCTCTTCTCTCTCTCTCTCCCTTTCTCTCACACTGTCCAATAGAGATATTTTACTGAAACTCTGGATCTTCCATTGTTTGAAGTTAGAATCGGTGGCTTCAGCTTAGAAAGCCCTTCATCCCTTCATCTGTGCCTGCCAGCTGGCCAGTTTGTTTAGGTATAAACCCGTCTCTTCCCACATGGGTTTTAATCCAGCCCACAGAAGCTCGCACAACCTAGCAAGGGTTCATATTCTGAGTCCTGTTTCTAGTTTCTCCCCTGGAACTTTGACCCAGCAAATACATGTGGGTTTTTTTGTTTGTTTGTTTGTTTTCTTTTTTCTTCCTTGTTGCAGATGATGATTAAGTAAATCTTTTCTGTTACAAACATGGATTACTGTTTTTAAAGTCTCCAGTATTAGTTTTCTCACTTTTTGCCATGCAGCTGTTAAATCAATGCCACATATTTTTGGGGTTGGCTAAGACAGAGCCCTGCTTCAAAAAGTTGCATTCTCTGTGAGCTAGGATCCTAATTTTCCATATTGTTAGGAACTATATTTAATAATGAGAAAGCAAAACTATCCATCCAGTGGCCTCCATCCTGGTAGTTCAAAGAAGTCAAAAGGAATGTTCAAGAAACCAATTATTTAGTGATAAGTATGTAAAAACTGCAAAATATGAGAGGCAACTTGGGAAGTAATGGGAATGAAAGACAGCAAAGGTGACATCCCACTGAAAGAAGAGAGAAACAAACAAACAAAAAATATTAGCCCTTTGAAAATACCTGCATTGCACTTTCTTAAATTATGAGTTGGATATGATGCTTAAATAACTAAGTCTTCCTCCAGATATCAAGGAGGCAGATGAAAAAAAAGAAAGCCTTCAAATAGAATAAGTAGATTGTTTGCTTATTATGCCAACAACTTTAGAAGGTCCTGACTTTTTAGAAAGAATAATAAGTAACAAAAAAGTTGTTTAGAAATGGCTAGTAGTACCATTCTCTGTGAACCAAATAAGGACAAAAACATTAGCTACGGCGTACTTACGCATATAGTTGTATATATAACATGGGATTAATTAAAGGCACCTAGGGCATTATTCAAAGGTGGAGAGAGGCAAGTTTGAGGGAGGACCCCCTAAATATAAACAGAGTAGAGAAAAGGAAATTAGTCTGTTAAAGCAATGAGCTTCAAGAAATTGATTTTTACTAATGATAACAAATAGAAATGTTCTCAGGAAAGCAAGTTCAAAAGGTAAATGAGTCCCGGAAATCACAAAGCCGACTTTCGGAAATCATTTCAGCTGTACTTTCTAAAAGTTTATATTGAATAAGAAAAAGAATGAAAATAAACCATCCAAACTCATAGCTACATAATACTGTGAAATTTAAATCTGATAACATGGACATAAGGAAAGAACAATCAGGATAAAGGTAGTTCAAAGATATGCTTCTCCCAGAACACAAGGCAGAGGAACATCCTTTAAGATGTATTTTGTATTTAGGAAGAGATAACCAAAATAAAGCATCAGTACTGTCCTTTAAAGTAAACGATATCTGGGAAACGAACTAGGGGTGGTGGAAGGGGAGGTGGGCGGGGGGTGGGGGTGACTGGGTGGCGGGCACTGAGGTTGGCACTTGACGGGATGAGCACTGGGTGTTATTCTGTATGTTAACAAATTGAACACCAATAAAAAATAAATTTATTAAAAAATAGATTTGATACTGGTGGAGCAATTAAAGTGTATAATCCTTTTTATATATTTTTTCCTTTTTATATTTTATTAACATTTATTTTATTTTTTTGCCATTGCTAACAGTAATACGTGCAGATCATGACCTGAGCCCAATGCAGACACTCAACCATCTGAGCCAACCTGGGTGCCCCAAGTATAATACTTTAATATATTATTGGATTTTATATACAAATAGTTTGTTGAGAGCTTCTGCATCTGTATTAAAGAAGGATATTGACTATGGTTTTCCTTTTTTGTAATGCATTTCCCTGCTCTGGTTATTAGTAGGTCATGAAATTATTTAATAGCTATAGGTCCATTTCAATGATTGATTTCTCCTTGTTTGAGTTTTGGTTTGTGCTTTTCAATTATTCTATTTCATCTATATCATTAAATTTGAGGGCATGGAACTATCTGTATTATTCCATTATAATCCTTTTAAGGTCCATGAGATCCGAAGTGATGACACTTTCTCATATCTGATATTTGTGATTTATGTCTTCTCTCCTTCATTTTTGTTAGACTGCTTATGGCTTTTCAATTTTCTTAGTCTTCTCAAAGAACTACCTTTTGATTTTGTTGATTTTCCTCATTATTTTCTTGTTTTCAGTTTTATGTATTCTGTAATTTTTATTATGTCTTCTCTTCTGTTTGCTTTAGATTTAAAATTGTTCTTTTACTCTCATTTCCTGAGGAAGAAGTTTAGGGTATTGATTTTGGATCTTTTTTTCTGATATGATGTAAATTTCCCTCTAAACACTGCTTTTGCTGCATCACACTCATGTTTTTAATATGTTTACATTTTTCTTACATTCAAAATATTTTTTTTCAAAATATTTTCTAATGAGAATTTTTTCACTAAGTCATGTGTTGTTTGGGCAGCCTGGGTTGAGCTTGGAGGCACTAGTCTTGTGTGCCGGGACATTCCAATTACCTCTCCCAACACTTCCGTCACGCAGCGAGCCTAGGCCTTTTAAAAGCGAAGGGTACCTGCAGGCAGGATGTGGAGGTACAGGCCATAAGCTCAACTCTCAGAATTGTGTATGCATGGGAGGCAGATGTCTGCTACCCACTCGGACATGGGAGTTGGAACCTAGCTACACTCTGATTGAAGAAGGCCTTTGGAAATCGCTGTATTCAACTCAGATACGCGTGAGTTCAGGCCCAATGCTTACACATGCTTTTCTCCCAACCTCTCCCAGCCACTAACATAAGGATGTTAGCAGCTACGTCTACACTCAGGCAGGATGCGGGAGGGTAATGCCCTGACTTCAGCTCTCACAGGGAAGCATGCCTAGAAGCCAACTCTCAACTAGCTGTGTTCTTCTGGCAGTGAGAAGGTAGCAGTATTCTGAATCAGGATGTTCCAAGATTACCACTCTACTGCACCTGGAGATACCGTCCAGGTCTGCGTTGTTAACTTGCGTCTTAGAAGCCTCTGGCAAACGTCTCTGGTGAAGACGTGTGAAACTCACCCTGCAGGCAGTGTGGAACTGTGAGGGACTGAGGGTCAGCTCAACTCTCAGGAGTAAGATGCTTTTGGACAAGGCGTTCAGCTACCTTCTCACGTATGGAACTTAGCGTGTAGCACCAGTCTACCACAGGAATTACTAGGAAATCGCTGGATTGATCTTGGTGGCACTAGTCTTGTGTGCCGGGACATTCCACTTACCTCTCACAACACTTCCGTCACGCACCGAGCCTAGGCCTGTTTGCAGCGAAGTGTACCTGCAGGCAGGATGTGGGAAGTACAGGCCATAAGCTCAACTCTCAACGGTGTGTACACCTGGGAGGCAGATGTCTGCTAGGCACTCGCACATGGGAGTTAGAAACTAGCTACACTCTGATTGGAGAAGGCCGTTGGAAATCGCTGTATTCAACTCAGATACACGTGAGTTCAGGCCCAACGCTTCCACATGCTTTTCTCACAACCTCTCCCAGCACCTAACATAAGGATGTTAGCAGCTACGTCTACAGTCAGGCAGGATGCGGCAGGGTCCTGCCCTGAGCTCTGCTCTCAAAAGGAAGCATGCCTGCAAGCCAGCTTTCCACTAGCTGAGTTGTGACCGTGAGAACGTAGCAGCATTGTAAGTCAGGACGTTCCGTCAATACTGCTCCACCGCACCTGGAGACGCAACCATTGAAGCCTGCAGCTTGCCCCTTGCGTCCCATGAGCTTCTGACAAACATGTCCAGTGAGGATGTTCGTAGCTCCATGTGCAGGCAGTGTGGAACTGGGAAGGACCGCGTGTCAGCTCACCTCGCAGAAGGAAGTTCCCCAGAGAGACAGCTTTCAACAAGGTACTCAGGTTTGGAAGTTAGTATGCAGCTCCCTTCTGAGGGAGGAATTCCTCCGAAGTCGCTGGATTGAGCTAAGAGACACTTGCCTCTCACAAAGCTTGCGTCCCGGATCGAACGAAATCCTTTGGAAGCGAAGCGTACAGGTGGTGAGCATGAGGGAGGTACAGGCCACAAGCTCAACCCAAAGGAGTGTGCATGCCTTGGAGGCAGCCGTCTGCTAGGCGCGAACCTGAGAAGGCAGACACTTGGTTCTCACTTCGCTACTGTCCCGCATACAACGAAATGCTGTGGAAGCAGACCGTACAGGCAGTCATGATGGGGGAGTTGTGGGCCATAAGCTCAAGTCTCAGGAGTGTGTATGCTTTGCAGGCCGATGTCTGCTAGACACTTATCCAGGGGAGCTAGAACCGAGCTACACTCGAATTGAACAAGGACGTTGGCAATCGCTGTATTGAACTCAGATAAAGGAGAGTACGGGCCTGTCACTTCCACATGCATTTCCCCCAACCTTCCCAGCACCTAACATAAGGATGTTAGCAGCTATGCCTCCAGGCAGTCAGGAGGCCGGAGGGTCCTGTCTTGAGCTCACCTCTCAATAAGAAGCATGCCTCAAAGGCACCTTTCCACTAGCTGCGTTCTTATGGCCATGAGGACTCACTCTGCAGGCAGTGTGGAACTGTGAGGGTCTGAGTGAGAGCTCAACTCTCAGAAGTAATTGGAAATTAGATTGTGTATATAGGCCCCAGAGCTCAGGACAGGTAGAGAGGATGAACAGAACATTAAAGGAGACCTTAAGGGATCCCTGGGTGGCGCAGCGGTTTGGCGCCTGCCTTTGGCCCAGGGCACGATCCTGGAGACCCGGGATCGAATTCCACGTCGGGCTCCTGGTGCATGGAGCCTGCTTCTCCCTCTGCCTGTGTCTCTGCCTCTCTCTCTCTCTCTCTGTGACTATCATAAATAAATAAAAATTAAAAAAAAATAAATAAAGGAGACCTTAACTAAATTAGCCCTGGAGACTGGCCGGGACTGGGTGACTCTCCTCCCCTTCGTCCTATAGGTGCTTGCTGAATTTGATGATCGCCAACTTCTTTTCTCCCTCCAAATGTCTTAAACCCATGAGCAGGTGTGGCCTAAGCTGAGGGCCCTCTATGAGACTGGGCCACCCCCGATCCCCATCGATATCGGCCAGGTGACTGGGTGTACGTGTGTACGTGTGGAGATACCAACACCGGACACTTCAACCTCGCTGGAAGGGACCTTAACCGTGATCCTGACCACTCCCACCACTCTCAAGGTCGACGGGATTACTCCCTGGGTCCACTACACCCACGTCCAGCCAGCTGACCCACACACCGTTCTCAAGAACTTTGTTCCAGAATGGAAAAGCCAACCGTACAAGGAAAATCCCCTAAAGCTAAGAGTGCGCCGTTCTCACTAATTTCCCACCTCCAAGTCTCCCTAGTCTGAGGTTGTCCTTCAAAATAGAAAGGGATTAGACTTAGTCTTCCTACAACAAAGGGTGTGTATGTGGGGGGGGGGGGTTATGTGCTGCCTTAAACGTAGAATGCTGCTTCTTCACTGGAATATAAATGGGAGCGAGAACAGCAACAAGGTTGGTTAAAATCCTGGTTTAATCATTCCCCCTGGCTCACTCTAAGAGCAACCTGGACCCTTGATTGGATTCTGCATAGGATCCTCTGAAAAAGAGGGGAATGTGGGACCCAGGAAATTTAACAAAAATCCCCTACCCCTGGACAAGCAGAGGAGGACTGATTCCATTTTGTGCTACACCTGCCACCTCCTGTATGACCCCCACATAACCTGCTTATTGCTTAAGGCGCTGCCCCACCCTAGTCGAGCAGCTGGGCACACCCTAATCGGAAATCGGCTCAGAACAATGTAACCCTGCTTTGTGCCCACCAAAACTGCGCGCCAATTCTGACCAAAGTAATAGGCCAGCTCAAATGGATACTATAGGGTAAGATGTAATTCAATCGGCCACCTGCGTGTGGACCGACATGACTGTGCACCTTTCTGTGTATCCCATGGGCCACTGGCCCCTATAAAGCTGCTATGCCTCTTAGTCTCGGGGTCCAAGTCCCTGCTCCGCAGTGTCGGGTATATTTGGACCCAAGCTCGAGCTTGTAAATAAACCCTCCTGCGTTTGCATCGGTGTCGGCTCCTTGGTGATTTCTCGGATTTGCAATCTTGGGCACAAGACCTGGGCCTGCTGCCCTGACCTCCCTTCCAGGGCCACACTGACCGCCCCACAGGCCCTCTGTGCCCAAGGCACACAGACACGGGGATGCGGGGAGGGGAGGAAGTGCCCCAGAACCCGGCCAGCCCAGGCCCCCAGGACAGAGGGAGCACAGACCTCCTAGGTCGCTTTGCACAGACCCTGGTGACCTGAGGCTCCCTGACTGTCACTCTGTCCCAGCCCCTCCTGGCCCGCGGGGCACAGGCTGGGTCCCAGTAAAGTCCGTGGGGTCCTGACCCTGGTGTCTGGCCGCCCCTGGTAGGCACGTGGGGACGTCAGCTGTGTGTGCTGGCGGAGCCCCTGCAGGGGCTGGTTGGGGCCTGGGTGGTGCCCCCTCCTCCTCTATGGGGGTCTCTCCACACCCCGTGCACAAAGTTCCTGGAGACACAGAAACGGGCTGGCTGTGTATTTTCGCACAACACTTTCTTGACTTTCTACAGCAAAGGGGCTCAGAGCCGAGAGTGCGCGCCCTCCCCTGGGGAGGGAGACCTTTCTGTCCTTTAGGCGAGGGCAAGAATCACACGGGGTGGGGGGGCGGGGGCTGGAGTCCCACACCTGGGAGCATGTGTGGACTCCGGGTGGGGGCGTGTGTCCTGAGGTTTCAGCCTGAGAGACGGTTCTGAGGACAGCAGAGCTGACCTGGACCTGCAGCTCATGGGCTCCTGCGCTGGGTCCCCACAGGGCAGCTGGACCCCGGCCTCGGGCCCCCTGGGGCCCCAGCACCTGGAGGAGCCTGCCTTCTGCTGTGGGTGTTGGTGGGGCCCACCGGCCTACCCCTGCTCTCCCCACCCTGGGGTGTCCCGGGATCCCCAGGGCTGCCCTAGGTCAGCGACCTGGATCTGTGAGGCACACCCAGGGCCCAGGAGGCCACATCAAGCTGTGAGAGGGCTGGCTCAGCCCGGGGCCAGAATCCAGGCCTGGCCAGGGCCATGGGGGGCTGGATCCCTAATGGGATCAAATCACCCCAGCCCCCACAGAGCCCGGGGCCAGGCCAGCCCAGGTCCCTCTGGGTTAGGGGCTGGTGTCCTGTGCAGGGTGTGCTGCCCTCCAGGAGGGACAGTGGGAGGAGGCAGGGCACAGTGCATCCTGTGCTCCACCCACCTGCACCCACCCTGTCGGGGGCTCCAGGCATTCCCTCCTCCTTGCAACCCCTGGGTACTCTATGGGACACTAGGGCTTCTGATGGGAGCAGGCTGTCCAGAGAACCCCGGGGAGGCTGAGCATGTCCTACAGGGGGCAGCTGCACCAGGTCCTTGCTGGGGGCGGATGGTGTGGGGGCAGAGGTATGATGGTGGTGGAGTGTGGGGGATGGTGTAGGGGGGATGGTGTGGGGGTATAGTGTGGGTGGGGATTGTGTGGGGGTGTGAGGGGGATGGTGTAGGGGGGATGGTATGGGGGCGATGCCATGGGGGATGATGATGTAGGGGGATGGTGTGGAGGTGGGGAATGAGGGGGATGGCGTGGGGGGCCTGCGGACAAAAGGGCATCCCCTTTCTCTAAGATGCACACGGAGACGTGTACAGATAAAGGCGACCCCAGTCTGGGGTTTGCTGTGACACCTGCCCCTCGGGCCCCGCGTGGTCAGTGCAGGGCCCTGGCTGGACCGGGGGCATTATCTGGGGGTCATCATACTATGTATGTTTACAAATTGCAAATTGTCTCGAATAAAATGCATAGACTTTAGAAATATATAAAGCATCGAGGGTGGGTGTCACCCTGAGCCGTCTGGCCCTCATCGGATCGAAGTGTGTGTCCTGCTCCAGCCACGGCCATGCTGCCTGGCCCCCAGGTCCCCTTACTGCCCCCCACGGCCCCCACCCCAGCCCCCTGCTTTTCAGGGGGCCATCCCTCACCCCTTTGGGGTTCAGCTCACGTAGCAACCCCTGGAGGCCCCATCCTAGTGGCCTCCTCATCCCTGAACCCCGGGGGTGGGGTCACGGGGGTCATCCCCAGCACCCTACCATGCAGCGGTGTGTTGTTGGCTGCTGTTGCTTCCCCCAGCCTCAGAAACCCCGTGTTTCCTACCCAGAAGCCCCCAGGCCTCCCCTGGGGCCCCGAACCCTCCTGGCCCAGCAGCCTCACCCGACCCGGTAGCAGTCCCAAAACATGGTGTGGCTGCCGAACGTGCTGTTGACGTCCAGGCCTATCTGCGAGATGTCCCTGGAGGAGACCAGGGCCTCCTCCTTCATTTCCTGCGGGAAAACCGGGGAGGAGGAGCCGGCGTCAGGGACACAGACCCTGACCTGTCACCAGCTGCCATCCTGGGCAGGGAGCCCTGGGGCCACCATGGGAGTGTGTCCTGCCGAAACCTCCTGCCTTCCCCTGGGAGGCCGGGGACTGCGGCAGTGCCCACGGTGCCCATGGGACCTGTGTGAGGGCCTGTGCCCAGCTGTTGTGGGCGGGGAGGTGACTGAGGGTCAGCCTGGGTGGGAGGGGACAGGGGGTCAGCCCAGGTGGGGAGGGGACATGGGGGTGTTGTGCTCAAGATTGCGAATCCAAGAAACCACTAAGGAGCCGACACCAATGCAAACACACGAGGGTTGATTTACAAACTCGAGCTTGCGTCCAAGTACACCCGACACAGTGGAGCAGGGACTTAGACCCGAGGTGGGTTTTAGCTTAGTTTTTTTTTTTTTTAGCTTAGTTTTAAGGGCTGGTCTCAGGGACCTCCAGAAGGGCTGGAGCAATTCCTCAAGTTCTGTTTACATTTTGATATGGGGCCTTCAAGGGCATTGAGCTCTGTTCTTATTCTAATAGGGGCTTCCTGCCCTTGGCTTGGGCTCAGTTTTTATTCTAATGTGGGGCTTTCTAGGACATTAAGCTGTAAACTTTTGGTTTTTTTTTCCTGTAACTGAAGTAATGTAAATTTCAGCTCTTATTCACAGGGGCCTGGGATGGCTGGACATGTGCTAACGCTGAACTTAAAGTGGAATGGCCTTAATTTTCTTGGCCTCCACATGTCCCATCCTATCTAGCTCCTTCCCCCTTCCCCTGAGCTCCTAAGAGAGCAGTTGCAAATGACCTCTGGTGGTAGCGTGTGTTGGGGGACAGGCCCAGGGGTTTGGGATCAAGAAGACCTGGAGAACCGGCGTCCTGGCTGGCTGTGCAGTGGGATTCAATGCTGCAGACTCTTATTCCCTAAGGCTATCTTGACAACTGACTTTGTACATAGAAAAGCTCTCCTTTATCTTTAAAAGATGAAGAGCCAGTCAAAGCCTTTTTTCTCTGCCCATCTGATTGCTCAGATTCCAATGTGAGACATATTTCCTGTTAATAAGGATAATTTACTATCCGTAGTACTATGGTTAAAATATTCTGACACACGTAATTCAGAGGGATGAGGGTTTCTCATCTCTTTCTTCACAGTTCAGTCACTCATCAAGAAATGCATCTTTATGGATTTGGAAAGAACTGAGACACATTATTACCAATGGTCCTATTATTATGTGAAGGATTCTTCCCTGAGATTCTTCCCCTGTTTCAACTGACACTGAAACACTGTGAACTCTTTGGAAGACAAATGTCCAGGAAATAAATGTTATATGCATTGCTAATTTTAAATGCACTTGCAATATGGTGTCTATTATAATAGAAGTATTTTTATCTGATTTTTGCTATTTATCATCCTTTCCTGCTTTCAGGTTGAGGAGGCGTTATACGTGCTCATAAGTGTTTTTCTTTCCTTCTGATATAAAATTCTTACTTTGTTCCCATCGAAGGAACTCTTTAAGAATAAGGCAAAAATTGGGATCCCTGGGTGGCGCCACGGTTTGGCGCCTGCCTTTGGCCCAGGGCGCGATCCTGGAGACCCGGGATCGAATCCCACGTTGGGCTCCCGGTGCATGGAGCCTGCTTCTCCCTCTGCCTGTGTCTCTGCGCCTCTCTCTCTCTCTCTGTGACTATCATAAATAAATAAAAATTAAAAAAAATATTTAAAAAAAAAGAATAAGGCAAAAATTAATCTATTCTTAAAATGTCTCCACACTTGGAGCCTGATTCATTTATGTCAATTTTCAAAATAAATCTTATTGATTAGAAAAAAAAAACAAAGATTTATAGGGAAATTGAGAAGATAGTACAGATAATTCTCATGCACTCGCAGTCAATTTCTCCAATTATCGATATCTTATGTTAGTACGGTACAAATATTAGCTAATGAATCAATATTAAAATATTCGCATTAACCAAAGACCATACTTTATTCAGATTTCCTTAGTTTTTGCTAAGTTACCATCCCTCATATCACATTACACTTGACATCATGTTTTCTTAGGCTTCTCTGGATTTTGACAGTTTTTCAGCCTTTTCTTTTAGTTGTTGAACTGGAACACTTTGAGAAGCAGAGTAGTTTATAAAATTTCTCTCAGGTGGGACATGTCTGTTGTTTATATCATGATTGATCTGTGATTGTGGATCATATACAGAGATATACTGCCATTTTTATTATATCATATAAAGGATAGATACTATCAACATGATTTATCAGTCTCGGGAGGCAGATGTCTGCTACCCACTCGTACATAGGAGTTAGAACCCAGTGACACTGATTGAAGAAGGCCGTTGGAAATTGCTGTATTCAACTCTGATAACGTGAGTGCAGGCCCGACGCATCCGCATGCTTTTCTCACAACTTCTCCCAGAACCTACAAAAGGATGTTAGCAGCTACGTCTACAGGCAGTCAGGATGCTGGCGGGTCCTGACTTGAGCTCACTCTCAAAAGGAAGCATGCCTCGAAGGCACCTTTCCACTAGGAGCATTCTTATGGCCATGAGAACTTTGCTACATTGTAAGTCAGGAGGTTCTATGTACACTGCTCTACTGCACCTGGAGACACAAGCATTGAAGCCTGCAGCTAGGCCCTTGTGTCCAAAGAGCATCTGACAAACATGTCTAGTGAAGATGTTCGAAATTCCATCTGAAGGCCGTGTGGAACTGTGAGGCACTGGGGGTGAGCTCAAGTCTCAGAAGCAAGTACCTTTTGGACACTGCGTTCAACTAGCTTTTCATGTATGGAACTTAGTATGTAGCACCAAACTGAGAAAGCAGTTCCTCACATATCTCTGGATTGGGATTTGAGACACGAGTCGTGTTGGCCAGCACCTTCCACTAACCTCTCACAACCCTTCTGTCACGCATCGAGCCTAGGCCTGATAGGAGTGAAGTGTACCTTCAGTCAGCATGTGGGAAGTACAGGGGATAAGTTCAACTCTAGAAGTGTGTATGCATTGCAGGCAGATGTCTGCTAGACACTTATTGATGGGAGCTAGAACTGAGCTACACTCTAATTGAACAAGGATGTTGGCAATCACTGTATTAAACTCAGATGCCCGTGAGTACAAGCCTGTCACTTCAACATGCCTCTTTCAGCACCTAACATTAGGATGCAAGGACCTATGTCTACAGGCAGTCAGATGCGGGAGGGTCCTTCCCTGACCTCAGCTCTCACAGGGAAGCAGGCCTAGAAGCCAGCTTTCAACTCCCTTATTTCTTACGGCAGTGAGAATGTAGCAGTATTCTAAGTCAGGAGGTTCCAAGATTACCACTCTACTGCACATTGAGACACCTCCCAGGTCTGCATTATTCCACTTGAGTCTCAGAAGCCTCTGAAAAACGTCCACGGTGAAGATGTTCGAAACTCATTCTGATGGCATTGTGGAACTATGAGGTACTGGGTGTTAGCTCAAATCTCAGAAGTACGTTGCCTTGGAACAAGGCGTTCAGCTAGCTTCTCTCCTATGGAACTTAGTATGTAGCACCAGTCTAACACAGGAATTACTAGGAAACCGCTGGATTGATCTTGGAGGCACTAGTCTTGTGTGCCGGGACATTCTACTTACCTCTCACAACACTTCCGTCACGCATCGAGCCTAGGACTGTTAGAAGTGAAGGGTACCTGCAGGCAGGATGTGGGAAGTACAGGCCATAAGCTCAACTCTCAGAAGTGTGTATGCCTGGGAGGCAGATGTCTGCTACCCACTCGAATATGGCAGTTAGAACCTAGCTACACTCTGATTGAAGAAGACCTTTGGAAATCGCTGTATTCAACTCGGATACACGTGAGTTCAGGCCCGACGCTTCCACATGCTTTTCTCACCACCTCTCTCAGCACCTAACATAAGGATGTTAGCAGTTACGTCTACAGTCAGGCAGGATGCGGGAGGGTCCTGCCCTGAGCTCAGCTCTCAAAAGGAAGCATGCCTCGAAGCCAGCTTTCTACTAGCTGCGTTGTTATGGCCCTGAGAATGTAGCAGCATTCTTAGGACGTTCCATCAATTCTGCTCTACCGCACCTGGAGACACAACCATTGAAGCTGCAGCTTGCCTCTTGGGTCCCATGAGTTTCTGACAAACATATCTAGGGAGGATGTTCATAACTCCATGTACAGGCAGTGTGGAGCTGGGAAGGACCACGTGTCAGCTCACCTCGCAGTGGGAAGTTCCCCGGAGAGACAGCTTTCAACTAGGTACTCAGGTTTGGAAGTAAATATGTATCTCCCTCTGAGGGAGGAATTCCTCAGAAGTCGCTGGATGGAGCTAAGAGCCACTTGCCTCTCGCAAAACTTTTGTCCCATTTTGAACGAAATCCTTTGGAATTGAAGCGTACAGGCCATCAGCATGTGGGAGGTACAAGCCATAAGCTCAATCCAAAGGAGTGTGCATGCCTTGCAGGCAGCTGTCCACTAGGCACGAAAGTGACAAGACACTTGGTTCTCACTCCGCTAATGTCCCGCATAGAACGAAATGCTGTGGAAGTGAACCGCACAGACAGTCAGGATGAGGGAGGTACAGGCCATAAGCTCAACTCTCAGAAGTGTGTATGTCTGGGAAGCAGATGTCTGCTACCCACTCATACATGGGAGTTAGAACCCAGCTACACTGTGATTGAAGAAGGCCGTTGAAAATCGCTGTATTCAACTCAGATAACGTGAGTGCAATCCTGTCACTTCCACATGCTTTTCTCTCAACGTCTCCCAGCACCTAATATAAGGATGTTAGCAGCTACGTCTACGGGCAGGCAGGATGCGGGAGGGTCCTGCCCTGAGCTCAGCTCTCAAAAGGAATCACGCCTCGAATGCAGCTTTCTACAAGCTGCGTTCTTAAGGCCGTGAGAACGTAGCAGCATTTTAAGTCAGGACGTTCCCTGAATACTGCTCTATTGCAGCTGGAGACACAACCATTGAAGCCTGCAGTTTGCCCGTTGTGTCCCATGAGCTTTTAAGAAACATGTCTAGTGAGGATGTTCGTAACTGCATCTGCAGACAGTGTGGAGCTGGGAAGGACCCCGTGTCAGCTCGTCTCACAAAAGGAACTTCCCCAGTGAGAGAGATTTCAACTAGTTACTCAGGTTTGGAAGTTAGTATGTAGCTCCCATCTGAGGGAGAAATACCTCAGAAGTAGCGTGATTGAACTAAGAGACACCTGCCTCTCACAAAACTTGTGTCCCATCTCGAACGAAATCCTTTGTAATTGAAGCGTACAGGCCGTCAGCATGTGGGAGGTACGAGTCATAAGCTCAATCCAAAGGAGTGTGCATGCCTTGGAGACAGCTGTCCGCTAGGCGCGAAATTGACAAGGCAGACACTTGGTTCTCACTCCGCTACAGTCCCGCATAGAAGGAAGTGCTGTGGAAGTGAACCGCACAGGCAGTCAGGATGGGGGAGGTAGAGGCCATAAGCTCACCTCTCAGAAGTGTGTATGCTTTGCAGGCAGATGTCTGCTAGACACTTATTGAAGGAAACTAGAATCGAGCTACACTCTAATTGAACAAGGACGTTGGGAATCGCTGTATTGAACTCAGATACACGAGAGTGCAGGCCTGTCACTTCCACATGCTTGTCACACAACCTCTTCCAGCACCTAACATAAAGGTGCTAGGACCTATGTCTACAGGCAGTCAAGATGCGGGAGGGTCCTGCCCTGACCTCAGCTCTCACAAGGAAGCATGCCTAGAAACCAGCTTTCAACTGCTGCGTTCTTATGGCAGTGAGAACGCAGCAGTATTCTGAGTCAGGAGGTTCCAAGATTACCACTCTCCTGCACCTGGAGATACCGTCCAGGTCTGCATTGTTCCACTTGAGTCTCAGAAGCCTCTGACAAACGTCTCTGGTGAAGACGTGCGAAACTCACTCTGCAGGCAGTGTGGAACTGTGAGGGACTGAGGGTCAGCTCAACTCTCAGAACTAAGATGCTTTTGGACAAGGTGTTCTGCTACCTTCTCACGTATGGAACTTAGTATTTACCACCAGTCTAACACAGGAATTACTTGGAAATCGCTGGATTGAGCTTGGAGGCACTAGTCTTGTGTGCCAGGAGTTTCCACATACCAGAAACAACACTTCAGTCACGCATCGAGCCTAGGCCTGTTAGGAGCGACGTGTACCTGCAGGCAGGATGTGGGAGATATGACCATAAGCTCAACTCTCAGAAGTGTGTTTGCCTGGGAGGCAGATGTCTCCTACCCACTCGTACATGTTAGAATCTAGCCACCCTCTAATTGAAGAAGCAGTTGGATATCGCTATATTCAACTCAGATACACGTTAGTTCAGGCCCGACGCTTCCACCTGCTTCTCACAACCTCTCCCAGCACCTAACATAAGGATGTTAGCAGCTATGTCTACAGGCAGTCAGGATGCCGGAGGGTCCTGTCTTGAGCTCATCTCTCAAATGGAAGCATGCCTCGAAGGCACCTTTCCACTAGCTATGTTCTTATGGCCATGAGAACGTAGCTACATTGTAAGTCAGGAGGTTCCATGAATACCGCTCTACTGCACCTGGAAACACAAGCATTGAAGACTGCAGCTAGCCCCTTGCGTCCCATGAGCTTCTGGCCAACATCTCTAGTGATGATGTTCGAAACTCCATCTGCAGGAGTGTGGAACTGTGAAGGAATGGGTGTGAGTTCACTCTCAGAAGCAAGTTCCCTTTGGACACTGCGTTCAAATAGCTTCTCATGTATGGAACTTAATATGTAGCACCAATCTATGACAGAAATTCCTCGGAAATTGGTGGATTGAGCTTGGAGAGACTAGTCTTTTGGGCCTGCACCTTCCACTTACCTCTCACAACACTTCTGTCACGCATCGAACCTAGGCCTGTTAGGAGGGAAGTGTACCTGCAGGCAGGATGTGGGAGGTACAGGCCATAAGCTCAACTCTCAGAAATGTGTATGCCTTGCAGGCAGATGTCTGCTTGCCACTCGTTCATGGGAGTTAAAACGTAGCATGACTCTAATTGAACAAGGCTGTTGGAAATCCCTGTATTGAACTCAGATACACGTGAGTACAGGCCTGACACTTCCACATGCTTTTCATGCAACCTCTTCCAGCACCTCACTTAAGGATGATAGGAGCTATGTCTACAGGCAGTCAGGATGCGGGAGGGTCCTGCCCTGAGCTCAGCTCTCACTAGAAAGCATCCCTAGAAGCCAGGTTTCAACTAGCTGCGTTTTTATGACTGTGGTGTCCTTCTAACCTAACCTATACTTGGTCACTCCAGTCCCCAACTGGGCCTCAGCTGGACCTGGTGCCTCTGGTACTTAGTTTGGCCTCACCTGGACCTGGTGACTGTGTTCCCACCTGGGCCTCAACTGGTCTTATGACTTTTGTCCCCACCTGGGCCTCACCCAGACCAGGTGACTGAGTTCCACCTGGGCCTTACCTGGACCTGGTGAATCTGGTCCCCTCCTGGGTATCACCAGGACCTGGTGACTCTGGTCCTCACGTGCGCCTCACCTGCACCTGGTGACTCTTGTACCCACCTGGGCATCATCGGGATATGTTTAGTCTGTTTCCCAAGTGAGACTCTGGAACATTTAACTTTGGTCCTCACCTGGGCCTCACCTGGACCTGGTGACTCTGTTTCCCACATGAACCTCACCTGGACCTGGTGTCTCTGCTGTTCTTCTAGCCTCACCTGTACCTGGTGACTCCAGTCCCGCTCCCCCCAGGCCTCACCTGGATTTGGTGACTCTGGTCCTCAGCTTGGTTTCATCTGGACCTGGTGACTGTGGTCCCCACCTTGGCCTCACCCGGACCTGCTGACTCTGGTTCCCACCTGGGCCTCACCTGTACCTGGTGATCTGGTTCTCACATGGACCACACCTAGACCTGGTACCCGTGCTGTCCTTCTAGACTCACCTTTAACTGGTAACTCTGGTCTCCACCTGGGCCTCACCTGGACCTGGTGAATCTGGTCCCCACTTGGTCCTCAAGTGGACCTGGTGACCCTGGTCCTGAGGTGGATATCATTGGGACATTGTTATTGTGTTCCCCACCTGGGACTCACCTCGACCTGGTAACTCTGGTCCTTACCTGGGCCTCACCTGGACCTGGTGATTCTGGTCTGCACCTGAGACTACCCTGGATCTGGTGACTGTGGTCCCCACCTGTGCCTCACTTGGACCTGGTGACTCTGATCCCCATCTGGGCCTCACCTGGCCCTGTTGACCATGGTCATCTACTGGGCATAATTGGGACCCGGTGACTGTGTTCCACAACTGGACCTCACCTGGACCAGGTGACTCTGGTCCCCCTCTGGGTCTCACCTGGTGACTATGAACCCCACTTTGGCCTGACTTGGACCTGCTGACTCTGGTTGCCACCTGTGCCTCACCTCGAACTGTTGACTCTGGTTCTTTCAAGGGCCTCCCCTGTACCTGGTGATTCTGGTCCCCACCTGGGCCTCACCGGGACCTGGTGAGTGTGGTTGCCACCTGCACCTCACCTGGACCTGATGATTCTGGTCCCCACCGGAGCCTCACCCATACCTGGCGACATAAGTCCCCACGTGGACCTCACTTGGACCTGGTGAATCTGGTCCTTGTCTGGTCCTCACCCGGACCTGGCCACTCTGTCCGGGTGTTGGGCTCCGTTTCAGTGAGACGTTTCTGAAGCTCACAGGCCTCAGCTGGAGCCTGGAAGGAGGCAGGTGTGGCCCCAGGGACGGGGACGCCGCCTCCTGCATGGCCTCCTGCAGTGCGTAAGTGTCCCGCAGATGGCGCCCGAATCCAGGCCCTGCCCAAGGAGCGTGCATGCGCAGTAAGCCTCCTCCGCCTGCACTAACAGGAACCCGCCTGTGCTTGTGAGGCCTGAGGAGGACGTGGGGTCGCGTCCACGCTGATGAGCCCCAGCCTCCTCAGGACCCGCGGTGAGGCTTCAGGAAGCTGTGGGCCCGCATCCACGCTGACAGGAGCCCCTGGGCCTCCTCAGGATCTGCGGTAAGGCTTCAGGAAGATGTGGGCCCGCATCCACACTGACAGGAGCCCCTGGGCCTCCTCAGAACCCACGGGGAGGCTTCAGGAAGATGTGGCGCCACGTCCACTCTAGCAGGAGCTCCCGGGCTCCTCAGGACCCAAGTTGAGGCTTCTGGAAGATGGGGGCCACATCCATGTTGACAGGAGCCCCGGCCTCCTCAGAACCCACGGTGAGGCTTCGGGAGGATGTGGGGCCACGTCCACACTGACAGGACGCTGACCTCCTCAGGACCCCCGGTGTAGACTTTGGGAAATATGGGGATGTGTCCATGTGGACAGAAGACCCCAGCCTTATCAGGGCCCGTGGTGAGGCCTAAGAAAGATGTGGGGACCTCATCCAACTCAGGACCCACTCTGAAGTTTTGGGAAGATTTGGGGCCACATCCATGCTGACAGGAGCCCCCAACCTCCTCAGGTCTTCTGGTGAGGCTTGAGGAAAATGTGGGGCCACGTCAACACTGACAGGACCCCCGTCCTCCTCAGGACATGCAATTGGCTTCGGGACATATGGGGCTGCGTCTATGCTGACAGGAGCCCACAGCCTCCTCACGACCCGCAGTGAGTTTTCGGGGGGATGTGGGGCCATTTCCAGGCTGACAGGAGCCCCCGGCCTCCTGAGGACCTGCTGTGAGGCTTCCAGAGGATGTGAGGCATAGTCCACAGTGACAGGAGCCCCGTCGTCCTCAGGACCCGCTGACTATGACTCAGGAACACATGGGGCCGCGTCCGCACTCACAGGAGCCCGGCTTCCTCAGGACCCCCTGGAGGACTCTGGAGGCGCCATTGGGGGCCACGTCCACATCAGAAGGGACTCCTCAGAACCACAGGGTAAGTGAATGGGTAGGATGAATGGTAGGGTCAGGGGAGGGGAGGCAGTTAGTGGTTAGGGTTAAGTTAGATGTTAGGGGTTAGTGATTAGGCTTATGGTTACAGATTAGAGGTTAGGGTGAAGGATAAGGGTAAGGGTCAGTGGTTAGGAGTTAGGATGGGGGTTAGGGATTAGGGAAAGGGGTTAGGGTTAGGGACAGGATTTAGAGTTAAGGTTAGGGTTTAGGCTTTAAGGATTAGGGCAGGAGGTTAGGAGTTGGGGTTAGGGTTATGGTTACAGTTAGGGTTGGGCTTAGGTTTGCAGTTAGGGTTAGGGAAGGGCAGGCTCCCCAAAGGGAGAGCAGGCTCCACAAAGGGAGGGCGATGTGGGACTCGATCCTGGGATCCCAGAATCACACCCTGAGCTGAAGGCAGATGCTCAACCACTGAGCCACCAGGCGTCCCCCAGGGTTTGGTTTCAAATCTAGTTTGTCTGATATAAGTACGGGTCCTCCAGCTTTCTTTTGCTGTCTATTAGCGTGATAGATGATTTTCCATCCCCTGGCTTTCAATCTGCTGGTGTCTATAGGTCTAAGGTGAGCATCTTGTAGCAGCATACAGATGGATCTTGTTGTTTTGATAAAGATTTTATTTAAGAGAGAGAGAGAGAGGCAGAAAATTAGGCAGAGAGAGAAGCAGACTCCCCACCAGGAGCCCAATATGGGACTCAATCCCAGACTCCAGGATCACACCCTGAGTCAAAAGCAGAGGCTCAACCCCTGAGCCACCCAGGCATCCCGGATCATGTTTTTTAAGCCACTCTGATACTCTTTATCTTTTGATTGGAGCATTTAGTCTATCAGCATTCAGAGTGATTATTGAAAGATATGAACTTAGTGACTTTGTGTTACCTGTAGAGTTGGTGTTGCTGGTGATGTTCTCTGGTCCTTTCTAGTTTTTTGCTTTTTGGTCTCTTTTTTTCCCCCACTAGAAGAGTCCCTCTTAAAATTCCTTACTGGACTGGTTTAGTGGTCATGAACTCCTTTATTTTTTGCCTGTCTGAGAAACTCTTTATCTCTCCTTCTATGCTGAATGACAGCCTTGCTGAAGAAAGAATTCTTACAAATTGAACTCCAATAAAAAAAATTAAAAACATAAAAAAAATTTTGCTATTATGATTGAGGAAAATGGCATTTTATGTTCAGAAAATTTTAATTTCTTCCTAGGGAGATTAAATAAATTTTGATGATTATTCTTAAAAAAAACAAAAGAAAGAATTCTTGGCTGCATACTTTTCCCATTCAGCATATTGAATATTTCCTTCCACTTCCTTCTGGCTTGCCAAGTTTGTGGACAGATCTGCTGCAAACTGATTCATCTTCCCTTGTAGGTTAAGGACTACCCCCCCTAAGCCCCACCTCCACTGCTTTCAGGATTCTTTTCTTGTCTGTGTATTTTGTGACTTTGACTCTGAGGTGCCTGGGTGATGGTCAGCTTCTGTTGAATTTATTGGGAGTTCTCTGTCTCTCGATTTCAGTGTCTGTGTCCTTCCTCAGGTTATAGAAGTTTACATAATAATTCATATAAAACTTCTACCCCCTTTTCTCTCTCTTCATCTTCTGAGTCTCCTATGATATGAATGTTATTGTTTTAATAAGTGGCTGAGTGCCCTCAGTCTGCCTCTGTGGTCCATAACCTTTCTTGTTTTTAAGGCTTCCACTTGGGACTGCATCTCAGTTATAGCATTTTTAACGTTGGCCTGACTAGATTTTAGTTCTTTTAGTTCTACAGTAAGGGATTCTCTAGTTTTCTTCTGTGCTCTTTTTCCAGCCCAGCTGCTATCTTTCTAATCATTGTTTTAAACTGTAGTTAGACATCATATATGTGTATTGATGAACTTCCTGACTGTGAGTACTACCTCATGTTATTTTTTGGAGGTGAATTTCTCCATCTCATTATTTTTTCCAGAAAAGAAAGAAGGAAGAAAAAGAAAAACCAAGAAAAACAATAACAACTGCCCTCCCCCAAAAAACACCAGATTATTTTGGCCTGGTTGTTAAAAGATTCTAAATCCCAAAATAAGAAACACAATTAAAGTACCATGTAAGTAAAAATAAGAAATATATAAGGTACATACATAAAAATTAAAATAAAGCAATTAATAAAAAAGAATCAAAGTAAATAAATGAAAAAAGCACAAAGTACAAAGGAAGCTAGACCCTACTTTCCAGGCAGAGCTGAAGCTCTGCAGCCTCTGTGATCCGACAACTTGGTGGCAGCGAGTGGTCTGTGCGGGGTCTGGGGATGGGCCTTGGCGCTGATTCTCAGGTGCACATCTGCGGGGTCAGAGGCGGGGTGGGCATCAGCGCCTCTGGCCTCCAGCGGGCGGCGCTGTGCTGCTCCCTGAGACTCGGCGCTGATGGGCGGGATGCGGGTGGGGACGCTGGGTCCTCTGGCTCTGGGGCTGAGCATCCCGCCCCCCCAGTCTGCAGGGGCCTCCACAGAAGAGCCCCCAAGCCCCCGGGTCTCCGCCGCTTCTCTCAGAACCCTGCGTTCACTCTGCCTGCGTCTGAGCTTCTTTTGGTTTTGTTTTTTTTATCTCAGACTGTTGTGCCCAAGATTGTGAATCCGAGAAACCACTGAGAAGCCGACACCAATGCAAACGCACCAGGGTTTGTTTACAAGCTCGAGCTTGCGTCCAAGTACACCTGACACAGCGGAGCAGGGACTTGGACCCCGAGGTGGGTTTTAGCTGAGTTTTAAGGGCTGGTCTCAGGGACCTCCAGAAGGGCTGGAGCAATTCCTCAAGTTCTGTTTACATTTTGATATGGGGCCTTCAAGGGCATTGAGCTCTGTTCTCATTATAATAGGGGCTTCCTGCCCTAGGCCTGGGCTCAGTTCCTATGCTAATGTGGGGCTTTCAAAGACATTAAGCTGTAAACTTTTGGTTTTTTGCTGTAACTGAAGTAATGGAAATTTCAGCTCTTCTTTGCAGGGGCGTGGAATGGCTGAACGTGTGCTAACACTGGACTTAAAGTGGAATGACCTTAATTTTCTGGGCCTCCACACATCCCGTCTTCCTATCTAGCTCCTTCCCCCTTCCCTGGAGCTCCTAAGAGAGCAATTGCAAATGACCTCTGGTGGCAGCCTGTTTTGGGGGACAGGGCCAGGGATTTGGGATCAGGAAGACCTGGAGCGCAGGCGTCCTGGCTGTGCAGCCAGATTCCATGCTGCAGACTCTTACTCCCTAAGGCTATCTTGACAACTGACTTTGTACATAAAAAAGCTCTCCTTTGTCTTTAAAAGATGAAGAGCAAGTCAAAGCGGTTTTTCTCTGCCCATCTGATTGCTCAGATTCCAAACTGAGACATATTTCCTGTTAATAAGGATAATTTACTATCCGTAGTACTATGGTTAAAATATTCTGACACACGTAATTCAGAGGGATGAGGGTTTCTCATCTCTTCACAGCTCAGTCACTCCTCAGGAAATGCATCTTTATGGATTTGGAAAGAACCGAGAGACATTAGTACCAATGGTCATATTATTAATTTAAGGATTCTTCCCTGAGGTCCCAAGAAGGCAGTTTTTCCTCGGGCTTGAGGAGGCCTCTTGGAGTGAGGTTAAAATCAGAAATTGTGAGTTTGGGTTTCAGATAATGAACTGGTTAGTTACATAAACACGGACAGGCACTTAGGTTCTTTTTGAATTTCAATTCCCTTAAAAGCTATAGAATAATTTCTAAACACCTCATTGGACTGTTGTAGGATTTCTTTATTGTTAATATAAGTTAACATTCATATGGCACATATATGTGCCAAGAATTGTGTCATGCTTCACATAAAAGAACTCATGGGATCCTCCAACAACCCTATGGGCAGATACTGTTATCTTGATGGGCCAACTAAAGGATTCGAACTCAGGAAGCCTGGCTCCAGGCCGTTATGGCCACCAGAAAATATTTATTAAGTACTTACTAACGTCCTAGATATTGTACAAATAAAGTCCAACTCTTTACTCATTAGAGCTCTATGGCACAGGCATTATTACTGTCACAGTTTTGCAGAGAAAGAAGTAGGTTCAGAGCCTAAGCTCAAGGGATTTGTCCAGAGCCCTAACAATTCAGAGGCAGAAACCTTCCTTTTCCTCATAATATTCTCCTTCCACCACTTACCTTCTCCTTTCTCTAAGTCTTAAGATAAATGTTGCTTCTTCTGGTCATCTTCTCTGAGGCCCCAGTTAGACTAAGCCTTCTTATATATGTACTTGTAGTAAGCTGTATATTTACCTTTATATTGGCTACTATAATCTTGTTTAGTTGTCTTTCTGTCACTTTTTGGTTAGTATCCGTCTCTCCCACCAGCATGGCCTGGAGGGAGCTAGGGACTGCATCTATGTCTGGTTAACTTGGTATTCCTAGGACCTTGCACATAGTAGCTATGCACCAAATACTTAATTAATTAATGGATCCCTAAACTTCTTGAGTTGATGTTGATAAACATTAGAACATGAAATGGACAAAGATAAGAATGAAATTGCTGAATGAAATGATAAAAAGCAATTTTATCCATTCACTCATTCAGTATTTTATCAGGGGCCTACTGTGTGCCATATCTGAGCGAAGGAAAACGATACGTGATTCCATTAGGGTATTATAATAGCAACTTAAAAATTGGCCTTCTAAGGCATTTGCTATAGTTGAAAGCTCTAACTAAAAGGCTCAGTGACTAGGAAGGAACTCAATAAAATCAAAATAAAGTATTATCTGGGCAGTAATTTCCCAGTAAATTTGGTTTAATAAAAATTTCACATGAATCATTTCTTAACTGACACTGAAGCACTGTGAACTCTTTGGAAGACAAATGTCAAGGAAATAAATGTTATATGCATTGCTAATTTTAAATGCATTGCAATATGGTGTCTAATATAAAAGAAGTATTTTTATCTGATTTTTGCTATTTATCATCCTTTCCTGCTTTTCAGGTTGAGGAGGCATTATACGTGTTCCTAAGTGTTTTTCTTTCCTTCTGATATAAAATTCTTACTTTGTTCTCATCGAAGGAACTCTTTAAGAATGAGGCAAAAATTAATTAAACTATCCTCAAAATGTTTTCACACTTGGAGCCTGATTCATTTAAGTCAATTTTCAAAATAAATCTTGTTTATTAGAAAAAAAAAACCAAAGATTTATAGGGAAATTGAGAAGATAGTACAGAGAATTCTCATGGACTCGCACTCAATTTCTCCAATTATCAATATCTGATATTAGTACGGTACAAATATTAGCTAATGAATCAATATCAAAATATTCGCATTAACCAAAGACCATACTTTATTCAGATTTCCTTAGTTTTTGCTAAGTTACCATCCCTCACATCACATTACACTTATCCTCATGTTTTCTTAGGCTCCTCTGGATTGTGACAGTTTTTCAGCCTTTTCTTTTTGTTGTTGAACTGGAACACTTTGAGAAGTAGAGTATTTTGTAAAATTTCCCTCAGTTGGGACATGTCTGTTTATCTCATGATTGAACTGTGATTGTGGATCATATACAGAGATATACTGCCATTTTTATTTATCTTTTTATTTTATTTTATTTTTTTAAATTTTTATTTATTCATGATAGGCACACAGTGAGAGAGAGAGAGGCAGAGACACAGGCAGAGGGAGAAGCAGGCTCCATGCACCGGGAGCCTGACGTGGGATTCGATCCCGGATCTCCAGGATCATGCCCCGGGCCAAAGGCAGGCGCCAAACCGCTGCGCCACCCAGGGATCCCCCATTTTTATTATATCATATAAAGGATAGATACTATCAACATGATTTATCAGTCTTGGTATCGATCTGATCATCTTGCTGAGGTAGTGTTTGTCAGCTTTCTCCCTAGTAAAGTGATTCTTTATTATTATTATTATTATTGTTGTTGTTATTGTTATTGTTATTATTATTATTTTAAACTTTTCATAATATATTTTGTAGAAGGAAGTTACTATGTGTATCCCACACATCAGAGTGGGAAGCTATGCTCATCAACTTGAGGGTGGAATGTCTGCACAAATTGTTTGAAATTCTTCTACATGGGAGATTTCTCTTTCTTCTGTGTTTGTTTGTTTGTTTTTCAAAGATGTTATTTATTTATTTGAGAGAGAGAGGAGAGAAAAAGCATGAGCGAGAGGGGCAGAGGGAGAGGGAGAAGCAGGTTCCCTGCTGAACAGGGAGCCTGTCTTGGGACCTGGATCACGATCTAAGGCAGAAGCTTAACTGACTGAATCACCCAGGTGCCCCTCTTTCTTTCTTTTACAATTTTTAATATTAGTATAGATTCATGGATATTTATTTTACACTTTGGGTTATAATCCAACACTACTTATTTTGTTGCTTATATTGTCTCCGCTCTGGCCACGGGAGCTCTTTCAATTGACACCTGTGTCCCTTTAACATATTTCCATCAGTATAGAGTCTTTTGTGCGTTCATAAATTTTTGAAAGACAAACTTTATGTAAATCTCATTTTTGATTGGCACTTTGTTTCTGTTTGCCTCCTTCCCTCTCCCTTCGCTGTTTCATTTCTTTATTTATTATGAACCGAAAATAGGAAGGGACATAGGATTTCAAATTTTGCTATTTTAAGGTAAATCAATTCTTCTTGGTGCCTAGCCAGTGGTTCTTAAATGTTAGTGTGCAAAAGAATAACCTGGAGAGCTTGTTAATATGGCCAGCCAACATTTTAATTTTTTTTAGGTTAAAGGAAGGGGCAGGTTAGGATTCTACATGTTAACCGGTACCCTCAGAAAATAATAATGGAGTTCTTTGAGGGCTTTGCTTTGAAAAGCAAGGAGCATGAGGGTAGATGGCTGTTCTGATACACATATTTATTATTTCTAGTGGCTTGGACCCATATACCCACCGCCTGTGATAAAAAGGGATATAGATTTGGGGATTTTCTATCGCCATAGGAGAGAACCCTTAAATACTCAGGATCTATGCTCAGAGTTAGTTTTATATTTTAGCATTTGAGTATATAAGATCCCCCGTCTTTTTGTGTTCAGTATAGAGTGTTTAGGACCCCACAGCAGCATTTTAGGTCTGAGAGGGAATTGAGGGATCATCAGCTCTGGTCCTCTCTTCTGAGGCACAGGAAAGAAACTGAGAGTTCCGGAGGATTGGATTGTCCAAGTTCACATGCTTATTGGTCGTGGAGCTAGGTCTGAAAAAGGTCTTCCTAGAGATTGTTGTATCAAGACAGACACCATTGAAATAACTAGTTTAGATAGGCTTTTGTGAAATAGACAATTTTGGGTTACTCTTTCTGCTTTTATACTTTCCCTCTCCCTCGTTTTTTGCATTTTTCCATTCTGGAACTTTGATTTGCTTTTCAGAATACTTATTTATTTGAACTGGGAAAGAATTTCAGGTCATTTTCCATTCACATTCGTAACTTTTTTATGATCTACTGAAGGCCATTTCATAAATGAATTGCTGAGGACGGCTGAGCCTTCCAGTACATTTTTTTAAATTTTAATTTAAATTTAAAAAATTTTTTATTTAAATTCAATTTGTCAACAAGTAGTATAATATCACATCACATGCCCTCCTTAATGGCCATCCCCCAGTTACACTATTCTCCCACCCACCTCCCCTTCCGCAATCCTTTGTTTCCCTGAGTTAGGAGTCTCTCATAGTTTATCTTCTGTGAGACCCAGGAAATTTAACAAAAATCCCCTACCCCTGGACAAGCAGAGCAGGACTGATTCCATTTTTTGTTACACCTGCCACCTCCTGTATGACCCCCACATAACCTGCTTATTGCTTAAGGCGCTCCCCCACCCTAGTGAAGCTGCTGGGCACACCTTAATCGGAAACACTTGCCACCTCCTGTATGACCCCCACATAACCTGCTTATTGATTAAGGCACTGCCCCACCCTAGTCAAGCCGCTGGGCACACCCTTATCGGACAGCACTTAGCCCTTCACCCTGAAGGCCAAGGGTCCTGGGGGATGGTCCTGTCCCCACGCCAGGTGGAAAGGAGATGCAGGCACCCTCCCACATCCTCAGTTCCCATCCTTGGGCCCTGCAGGCCTCTCACCATTCTAGGCAGACTGGGGGTCACAGATGTCCCCCCGACCCCCAGAGTTCACAGCATGGGGTTGCACTTAACATTTGAGGGGCTCCTGGGTGGTTCAGTCCGTTCCACGTCGACTCTTTAGTTTGGCTCAGGTCAGGATCTCGAGGTTGTGGCGTGGAGCCTTGCGTGGGGCTCGGGCTCCGTTGGGTGAGGAGTCCGCTCCAGGTTCCCCCTCTCCCTCTGCCCCTCCCTACCACACCCTCTCTCAAATAAATCTTCTAAAAATTAACATGAAGACACGTGAGCATCTTTATCCCCTCTGCAGAGGTGCCTTCGTGTGTGTAACGACCGTGTAAATGCCTTTCACGGACCCACCGGGAGTCCTACCAGAAACCCCTTTTCCTTGATATTTACTGAAGTACAGTCAACACACAATGTGACAGTAGTTTCAGGGCTACAACTAGTGACTTGACAATTCTGTGCCTTACTTAGCTCCCCCCATGAGAAGCGGCGTCACCGTCTGTCCCCGTACAAAGTTGTCACAACAGTACTGACTCTATTCCCTAGGCTGTATTTTCTAAATTCCTGTGACTTATTTTATTTACGAACTAGATGCTTATAGCTGTTACTATTGTTCATCTATGTCGCCCGTGTCCTACCCACGGCCCCTCTGTCCATCAGTCAGCAGGATCCATCACATTAACCAGAGAAAGGACATGGGGCAGCCCCGGGTGGTTCAGCGGTTTAGAGCCTGCCTTCAGCCCAGGGCATGATCCTGGAGTCCCGGGATCAAGTCCCACGTCGGGTTCCCACAATGGAGCCGCCTTTTCCCTCTGCATGTGTCTCTGCCTTTCTCTCTCTGCCTCTCTCTCTGTGTCTCTCAAGGATATATAAATAAAATCTTAAAAAAAAGAAAAAGGAGAGAAAGGACAAAAAGCATACGATCCTCTCAAGAGTTGCAGAAAAAGCATTTGACAAAATACAACATCAAAAGCATAGTGGGTTTTGAGGAAATGTCTATCAACAGAATAAAGGCCTTTAGGAAGGTCCGCAGCTGACATCATCTTCAAGGGTGAAAACCTGAAATCGTCTCCCCTAAGAGCAGGAAGAAGCCAAGGAGGTCCCCTCTCAGCACTGGAAGTCCTAATGTAGTCAACAGACAGGAAACAGCAAAGGTTCCACACCTGGAAGGGGAACGTCACACTGTCCCTATTTGCTGGAGACGCGGTACTAGAAACAGGGAACCCGAGAGCCCACACCAAAACCTGTTAGAACTAATGATTGAATTCAGTAAATTCACGGGACACCAACTGAACCTACAGAGCTCAGTAGCCTTGCTGTGTCCCGACAATGAGCACTCAGGAAGGAAATGAAGGACGTGACTCCCTTCTCAGGAGCATCACAGAGAATAAATAATGAGACTGAACCAAAGGAGCACAAGACTTGTGCACTGAGCCATACCAGGCTCTGGGAGGTCGTCCTTGGCTCGTGGGGTGGAAGCCTCATCTTGTGAAAGTGTCCGCAGTTCCTGAAGCCACCCTCGGTTTCAATGTCATTCCTATCAAAATCATGGTGGTAGATCCTAGAAATAGGAAAAAAAAAAAACCCTAACATCCGTCAGCCCCCACAAATGACCCCGGACAGCAAATCAGTATTGGAAAAGCAGGACAGAGCGGGACGCAGCACTTTCCTATTTCAAACGACGTCACAGAGACACAGGATAAAGCAGTGTGGTTCTCGGACCCCCGGCTGGCTCTGTCGGTTAAGCATCCGACTCCTGACCTCACCTCTGGTCCTGATCTCGGGGTCGTGAGTTCTAGCCCTGGGCTGGGCCATGGACGAGGTGTGGCGCCTACTTAGACCCACAGGGGGTGGTTCCAAGCTGAAGGAGCAGAACAGAGAGTCCAGAAGGAAATGTGCTCTGATACAACTGATTTTTTTTAACTTAATTTAATTTAAACCCAATTAATTAACGTATAGCGTATTATACTTTCAGAGGTAGAATTCAGGGATTCACCTGTTGGAGAGAAAAGCAGTGCTCGTGACATCACCTGCCCTCCTTCGTGCCCGTCCCCCCTTTACCCCTCCCCCCCTCCCCTCCAGCGATCTTCAGTTTGTTTCCTATGATTAAGAGTCTGGGGCAGCCCCCGTGGCGCGGCGGTTTAGCGCCGCCTGCAGCCCAGGGCGTGATCCTGAAGACCCTGGATCGAGTCCCACGTCAGGCTCTCTGTATGATGCCTGCTCCTCCCTCTGCCTGTGTCTCTGACTCTCTCTCTCTGTCTCTATGAATACATAAATAAAATCTTTAAAAAAAAAAGAGTCTGTATTTCCTGCATCTGTTTTCATCTTATTTGTTTTTCCTTCCCTTCACAGTAGTTCATCTGCTTTGCTTCTTTAATTCCACCTATGAATGACACCACACGGTCATTCTCTTTCCCGACTGACTTATTTCACTTAACATGATCCCTCTAGTTCTATCCGCGTCATTGCAAATGGCAAGATTTCCTTCTCTTTGATAGCTCAGTACCGTTCCTCTCTCTATGACCATCATCTATCTCCCATCCTCTTTATCCATCATCTGTCTGAAGGCACCGAGGCTCCTCCCACAGTGTGGCTACTGTGGACCCGGCTGCTGTAGACATTGGGGCGCAGGTGTCCCGGCGTTTCATTGCATCTGTATCTTCGGAGTGAGCTCCAGGCCGTGCACCTGCCGGTCGCAGGGCAGGTCTATCGGTAACTTCCTGAGGAGCCTCCACACTGTTTCCAGGGCGGCTGCACCAGCCCACGGTCCCACCCACAGTGGAAGAGGGTTGAGTAAGTCTTGGCGGACGTGGTAAAAGTTTGGTCCACATTTCATTCGCATCCTGTGGGTTCCAATTCATTGTCCTTAAGTATTTCTGGGGAAGCCGGGTGTTGGGCTCCATTTCAGCGCGACGTTTCTGAAGCTCCTAGGTCTCAGCTGGAGCCTGGAAGGAGGCAGGTCCGGCCCTGGGTGCGGGGACGCTGCCTCCTGCAGGGCCTCCTTCAGCTCCTGAGCATCCCGCAGGGGGCGCCCGAACCCAGGCCCCGGTCAAGGGCACACATGCGCAGTAGGCCTCGTCCGCCAACAGTAACAGGAGCCCCTCTGCGCTCTGGAGGCCTGAGGAGGACGTGGGGCCGCGTCCACGCTGACAGGAGCCCCGGCCTCCTCAGTACCCGCGGGTAGGCTTCAGGACCATGTGGGGCTGCCTCCACGGTGACAGGAGCCTGGTCTCCTCAGGACCCGCGGTGAGACTTCAGGAAGATGTGGGGCCGCGTCCTCGCTGACAGGAGCCCCGGCCTCCTTAGGACCCACGGTGAGTTTTCGGGATGATGTGGGGCTGTGTCCGCGGGGACAGGAGCCCCAGCCTCCTCAAGACCCGTGGTGAGTCTTCGGGATGACGTGGGGCCGCGTCTACGCTGACAGGAGCCCCGGCCTTCTCAGGACCCGCGGGGAGGCTTCTGGAGGATGTGAGGCATAGTCCACAGTGACAGGACCCCTCTCGTCCTCAGGACCCGCTGTCTATGACTCAGGAACACATGGGGCCACGTCCGCCAAGACAGGAGTCCGGCTTCCTCAGGACCCGCTGGAGGACCCTGGAGGCGCTGTTCAGAGTCACATCCACCTCAGCAGGGCTACTCAGAACGACAAGGTAAGTGAATGGGGAGAATTGAGATAGGGTTAGGGTTTAGGGTGAGCAATAGGTGGTTAAGGTTAGCTTAGATGATATGGATTAGTGATCATGGTTATGCGTACGAGTTACTGGTGAGGGTGAGGGATGGGGTAAGGGTCAAGAGGTAGGAGTTAAAGTAAGGTATTAGGGATTAGGAAATTGAGTTAGGGTCTGGATTAGGGTAATGTTACAGATAGGTTATAGGGTTTAGGGTTAGGGAATAGGGGGAGGGAATACGGTTAGAGATAGAGTGGGGGATGGGGTTAGAGTTTAGGGTAAGGGGTGAAGGCAGGGTTAGGGTTGTGGGTTAGGGTTTGGGCTAGGGGTTTGGGTTAGGGTACGGGTTAGGTGTTAGGGTACGGGTTAGGTGTTAGGGTACGGGTTAGGGATTAGGGTACGGTTAGGTGTTAGGGTATGGGTTAGGGATTAGGGTACAGGGTAGGGTTAGGGTACGGGTTATGGTACGGATTAGGGTACGGGTTAGGGTATGGGTTAGGGTTAGGGTTAGGGTATGTGTTAGGGTACCGGTTAGGGTACAGGTTAGGGTACGGGTTAGGATTAGGGTATGGGTTAGGGTACGGGTTAGGGGTTAGAGTTAGGGGTTAGGGTTAGGGTACGGGTTAGGGTTAGGGTATGGGTTAGGGTATGGATTAGGGTTAGGGTACGGGTTAGGGTTAGGGGTTAGGGTTAGGGTACGGGTTAGGGTTAGGGTACGGGTTAGGGTTAGGGTATGGGTTAGGCTTAGGGTTAGGGTCAGGGTACGGGTACGGGTACGGGTTAGGGTTAGGGTTAGGGTACGGGTTAGGGTTAGGGTACGGGTTAGGGTTAGGATACGGGTTAAGGGTTAGGGTTAGGGTACGGGTTCGGGTTAGGGGTTAGGGATTAGGGTTAGGGGTTAGGGTTAGGGTGCGGGTTAGGGTACGGGTTAGGGTTAGAGTACGGGTTAGGATTAGGGTTAGGGTTAGGGTACGGGTTAGGGTTAGGGTTAGGGTACGGGTTAGGTTTAGGGTATGGGTTAGGGTTAGGGTTAGGGTATGGGTTAAGGTTAGGGTTAGGGTTAGGGTTAGGGTACTAGTTAGGGTTAGAGTACGGGTTAGGGTTAGGGTTAGGGTACGGGTTAGGGTTAGGGTTAGTTTATGGGTTAGGGGTAGGGTTAGTGTTAGTTTACGTGTGAGGGATACGGTTAGGGTGAGTTTTAGGGTTAGGTTAGGGTGAGGGTTTGGGTTAGGTTTAGAGACAGCGTTAGGTTTATGATTAGAGTTAGGGTTAGGTTTAGGGGTAGTTTTAGTGTTAGGGGACAGGTTATGGTTAGGGTTAGGGTAGGGTACGGTATAGGGTGAGGGTTAGGGTTAGGGTTAGTTTTGGGTTAGGATTAGGGTTCGGGTTAGGGTTAGTGTTAGGGTACCATTTATGGTTAGTGTTCGGGTTAGCGTTCGGGTTGGGGTTAGTGTAAGGGTTAGGGCACGGGTTAGGATTAGGGTACGGGTTACGGTTAGGGTTTTTTTTTTTTTTTTTTAATTTTTATTTATTTATGATAGTCACACAGAGAGAGAGAGAGAGGCAGAGACACAGGCAGAGGGAGAAGCAGGCTCCATGCACCTGGAGCCCGACGTGGGATTCGATCCCGGGTCTCCAGGATCGTGCCCTGGGCCAAAGGCAGGCGCTAAACCGCTGCGCCACCCAGGTATCCCACGGTTAGGGTTTGGTTAGGGTTAGGGTACGGGTTAGGGTAAGGGTTAGGGTTAGGTTTAGGGTTAAGTGTTGAGGTTAAGGGTTATGGATAGCATTAGTGTTTCAGGGTTAGGGGTTAAGGGTAGTGTTAGGGTTAGGGTTAGGGTTAGGGTTAGGGGTTTGGGTTAGGGTTAGGGGTTAGGTTTTGGGTTAGGTATAGGGTTAGTGTTAAGGGTTCGGGTTAAGGGTCAGGGTTAGGGTCAGGTTTAGGGGTTATGGTTTAGGGGTTAGGTTTAGGGTTAAGGGTTAGGGGTTAGGGTTAGGGTTGTGGTTAGGGTTAGGAATTAGGTTTAGGGTTTGGGTTAGGGTTAGGGTTAGTGTTAAGGGTTAGGGTTAAGGTTTAGGGTTAGGGTTAGGGGTTTGGATTAGGGTTAGGGGTTAGGTTTTGGGTTAGGGTTAGGGTTAGGGTTAGGGTTAAGGGTTCGGGTTAAGGGTCAGGGTTAGGGTCAGGTTTAGGGTTTATGGGTTAGGGGTTAGGTTTAGGGTTAGGGGTTAGGGTTAGGGTTACGGTTAGGGTTAGGAATTAGGTTTAGGGTTAGGGTTAGGGTTAGGGTTAGTGTTAAGGGTTAGGGTTAAGGTTTAGGGTTAGGGTTAGGGGTTTGGGTTAGGGATAGGGTTAAGGTTAGGGGTTAGGGGTAAGGGTTAGGTTTAGGGTTGGGGTTGGGTTTGGTGTTGGGTTGGTTTTAGGATTAGGGTTAGGTTTAGAGTTAGGGGTTAGGGTTAGGTTTAGGGATAGGGGTTTGGGTTAGGGTTAGGGTTAGGGGTTAAGGGTTAGGGTTATGGTTAGGGTACTGTTTAGGGTTAGGGTAGGATACGGGTTATTGTACAGTTAGGATACGGTTTAGGGTTAGGGTATGATACGGGATAGTGTACGGTTAGGATACGGTTTAGGGTTAGGGTATGGTTTAAGGTTAGGTTAAGGGTTAGGGTTAGGGTACGGGTTACAGTACAGGTTAGGGTTAGTGTTAGGTTTAGGGTATGGGTTAGGGTTAGGGTTAGGGTACAGGATAGGGTTAGGGTTAGGGTACGGGTTATGTTTAGGGTTAGGGTTAGGGTATGGGTTAGGGTTAGGTTACGGGTTAGGGTTAGGGATAGGGTTAGGTTACGGGTTAGTGTATGAGTTAGGGTTCGGGTTAGGTTTAGGGTTAGGTTTAGGGTTAAGGTTAGGGTTAGTGTTAGGGTTAGGTTTAGGGTTAGGGTTAGGGTTAGGGTTAGGGTCCGGGTTAGTGTAAGTGTTAGGGTTAGGTTTACTGTACGGGATAGGGTTAGGGTTAGGGTACGGGTTAGGGTTAGGTTTAGGGTACGGGTTAGAGTTAGGGTACAGGTTAGTGTTCGGTTTAGGTTATGGGTGAGTGTTAGGGTTAGGGTAGGGTTAGTGTATGGGTTAGGTTTCAGGTTAGGTTTAGGGTTATGTTTAGATTTAGGGGTTAGGGTTAGTGTTAGGGTTAGGGTTAGGGTGAGGGGTAGGGTTAGGGTTAGGGTTAGGGGTTAGGGTTAGGTTTAGGGTAGGTTTAGGGTTAATTGTTAGGTTTAAGGGTTAGGGGGATCCCTGGGTGGCGCAGCAGTTTGGCGCCTGCCTTTGGCCCAGGGCGCGATCCTGGAGACCCGGGATCGAATCCCACGTCGGGCTCCCGGTGCATGGAGCTTGCTTCTCCCTCTGCCTGTGTCTCAGCCTCTCTCTCTCTCTGTGACTATGATAAATAAATAAAAATAAAAAATTTATAAAAAAAAAAGAGAAAAAAAAAGAAGGGTTAGGGATAGGATGTGGGTTAGGGGTTGGGGTAGGGTTTGGGTTAAGGGTTAGTGTTAAGGGTTAGGGTTAGGGGTTAGGGCTAGGGTTAGGGCTTAGGTTTAGGGTTAGTGTTAATGTTAGGGTTAAGGTTAGGGGTTAAGGTTAGGGTTAGGGGATAGGTTTAGGGTTTGGGTTAGTGTTAGGATTAGGGTTAGGGTATGGGTTAGGGTATGGGTTAGGGTACCGGTTAAGGTTGGGGTACAGGTTAGTGTTAGGGTACCTGTTAGGGTTAGGGTATGGGTTAGGGTTAGGGTACGGATTAAGTTTAGGGTTAGTGTTTGGGTTAGGGTTAGGGGTTAGGGTTTGGGTTAGGGTTAGGCTTAGGGCTAGGGTTAAGGGTTAGGGTTAAGGGTTAGGGTTAGGATAGGTTTAGTGTTAGGGGTTAAGCGTTAGGGTTTAGGGTTAGGGATTTGATTCAAATCGATTCTTTTCAATTCGATTTGTTTCGATTCAATTCTTTTCAATTCGAATCAATTCGATTCAATTGTTTCAATTCGATTCTTATCGATTCGATTCTTTTCGATTCAATAGATTCTTTTCTATTCGATTCAATTTGATTCGATTCAATTTGATTCGATTCGATTCTTTTCGATTCGATTCAAGTCTTTTTGATTCGATTTGTTTCAATCAATTCTTTTCAGTTTGATTCGATTCAAATCTTTTCAATGCGATTCAATTCGATTCTTTACGATTCGATTCTATTCTTTTCAATTCGACTCGATTTTTTCGATTCGATTCGATTCTTTTCCATTCGATTTCATTCGATTCTGTTCGATATGATTCGATTCTATTCTTTTCTATTCGATTCTCTTTGATTCGATTCGATTCTATTCTTTTCGATTCGATTCGATTTTTTCGATTCGATTCAATTCCTTTTGATTCGATTGAATTCGATTCAAATCTTTTGTTTCGATTCTATTTTCGATTCGATTCGATTCTTTTCGATTTGATTCAATTTGATTCGAATCTTTTCAAATCGATTCTATTCTTTTCGATTCGATTTGATTCTTTCCAATTCGATTCGATTCTTTTTGATTCGATTCTTTTCGATTCGATTCGGTTCAATTCTGTTCGATTCGATTCGATTCAATTCGATACTTTTTGATTCGATTCTATTCGATTCGATTCTTTTCGATTTGATCGATTCTTTTCGATTCGATTCAATTTGATCTTTTCGATTCGATTCGATTATTTTTGATTCGACTCAATTCGATGGTTTGATTCGTTTATTTTCAATTCGATTTGATTCTATTCTTTTCGATTCGATTATTTTCGATTCAATTTGATACGATTCGATTCTTTTCGATTCGATTCAAGTCTTTTTGATTCGATTCGTTTCAATCGATTCTTTTCAGTTCGATTTGATTCAAATCTTTTCAATGCGATTCAATTCGATTCTTTACGATTCGATTCGATTCTTTTCAATTCGACTCGATTTTTTCGATTCGATTAGATTCTTTTCCATTTGTTTTGATTCGATTCTGTTCAATATGATTCGATTCTATTCTTTTTGATTCGATTCGATTTTTTTCGATTAGATTCGATTCTTTTCGATTTGATTCAATTCGATTCGAATCTTTTCGAATCGATTCTATTCTTTTCGATTCGATTCGATTCTTTTCAATTCAATTCGATTCTTTTTGATTCGATTATTTTCGATTCGATTCGGTTCAATTCTGTTCGATTCGATTCAATTCAATTCGATTTGATTCGATACTTTTTGATTCGATTCTTTTCGATTCGATTAGATTCTTTTCAATTTGATCGATTCTTTTCAATTCGATTCGATTCAATTCGATTCAATTTGATCTTTTCGATTCGATTCGATTATTTTTGATTCGACTCAATTCGATGGTTTGATTCAATTATTTTCGATTCGATTTGATTCGATTCTTTTCGATTCGATTCTTTTCGATTCAATTTGATTCTATTCGAATATTTTCGATTCGATTCGATTGCATTAGGTTCGATTATTTTTGATTCAATTCGATTCGATTTTTTTATTTGATTCGATTCATTTCAGTTCGATCCGATTATTTTTGATTTGAATCGATTCGATTCTTTTCAATTCGATTCTTTTTGATTCAATTCGATTATTTTCGATTCAATTCGACTGTTTTCGATTCATTTCAATTCTATTATTTTCGATTCGATTCAATTCGATGCGAATCGATTATTTTCGATTCGATACGATTCGATTATTTTCGATTCTATTTGATTTGATTCGATTCTTTTCGATTTGATTTGATTATTTTCAATTGGATTATTTTCGATTCGATTCGATTATTTTGATTCAATTCGATTCGATGCAATTATTTTCGTTTCTTTCTTTTTTTTTTTTTTTTTATTTATTGGTGTTCAATTTACTAACATACAGAATACCCAGTGCCCGTCACCCATTCACTTCCACCCCCCGCCCTCCTCCCCTTCTACCACCCCTAGTTCGTTTCCCAGAGTTAGCAGTCTTTACGTTCTGTCTCCCTTTCTGATATTTCCCACACATTTCTTCTCCCTTCCCTTATTTTCCCTTTCACTATTATTTATATTCCCCAAATGAATGAGAACATATAATGTTTGTCCTTCTCTGACTGACTTACTTCACTCAGCATAATACCCTCCAGTTCCATCCACATTGAAGCAAATGGTGGGTATTTGTCATTTCTAATAGCTGAGTAATATTCCATTGTATACATAAACCACATCTTCTTTATCCATTCATCTTTCGTTGGACACCGAGGCTCCTTCCACAGTTTGGCTATAGTGGCCATTGCTGCTAGAAACATCGGGGTGCAGGTGTCCCGGCGTTTCATTGCATTTGTATCTTTGGGGTAAATCCCCAACAGTGCAATTGCTGGGTTGTAGGGCAGGTATATTTTTAACTGTTTGAGGAACCTCCACACAGTTTTCCAGAGTGGCTGCACCAGTTCACATTCCCACCAACAGTGTAAGAGGGTTCCGTTTTCTCCGCATCCTCTCCAACATTTGTTGTTTCCTGCCTTGTTAATTTTCCCCATTCTCACTGGTGTGAGGTGGTATCTCATTGTAGTTTTGATTTGTATTTCCCTGATGGCAAGTGATGCAGAGCATTTTCTCATATGCATGTTGGCCATGTCTATGTCTTCCTCTGTGAGATTTCTGTTCATGTCTTTTGCCCATTTCATGATTGGATTGTTTGTTTCTTTGGTGTTGAGTTTAATAAGTTCTTTATAGATCTTGGAAACTAGCCCTTTATCTGATATGTCATTTGCAAATATATTCTCCCATTCTGTAGGTTGTCTTTGAGTTTTGTTGACTGTATCCTTTGCTGTGCAAAAGCTTCTTATCTTGATGAAGTCCCAATAGTTCATTTTTGCTTTTGTTTCTTTTGCCTTCGTGGATGTATCTTGCAAGAAGTTACTATGGCCGAGTTCAAAAAGGGTGTTGCCTGTGTTCTTCTCTAGGATTTTGATGGAATCTTGTCTCACATTTAGATCTTTCATCCATTTTGAGTTTATCTTTGTGTATGGTGAAAGAGAGTGGTCTAGTTTCATTCTTCTGCATGTGGATGTCCAATTTTCCCAGCACCATTTATTGAAGAGACTGTCTTTCTTCCAATGGATAGTCTTTCCTCCTTTATCGAATATTAGTTGCCCATAAAGTTCAGGGTCCACTTCTGGATTCTCTATTCTGTTCCACTGATCTATGTGTCTGTTTTTGTGCCAGTACCACACTGTCTTGATGACCACAGCTTTGTAGTACAACCTGAAATCTGGCATTGTGATGCCCCCAGATATGGTTTTCTTTTTTAAAATTCCCCTGGCTATTCGGGGTCTTTTCTGATTCCACACAAATCTTAAAATAATTTGTTCTAACTCTCTGAAGAAAGTCCATGGTATTTTGATAGGGATTGCATTAAACGTGTATATTGCCCTGGGTAACATTGACATTTTCACAATATTAATTCTGCCAATCCATGAGCATGGAATATTTTTCCATCTCTTTGTGTCTTCCTCAATTTCTTTCAGAAGTGTTCTATAGTTTTGAGGGTATAGATCCTTTACATCTTTGGTGAGGTTTATTCCTAGGTATCTTATGCTTTTGGGTACAATTGTAAATGGGATTGACTCCTTAATTTCTCTTTCTTCAGTCTCATTGTTAGTGTATAGAAATGCCACTGACTTCTGGGCATTGATTTTGTATCCTGCCACGCTACCGAATTGCTGTATGAGTTCTAGCAATCTTGGGGTGGAGACTTTTGGGTTTTCTATGTAGAGTATCATGTCATCGGCGAAGAGAGAGAGTTTGACTTCTTCTTTGCCAATTTGAATGCCTTTAATGTCTTTTTGTTGTCTGATTGCTGAGGCTAGGACTTCCAGTACTATGTTGAATAGCAGTGGTGAGAGTGGACATCCCTGTCTTGTTCCTGATCTTAGGGGAAAGGCTCCCAGTGCTTCCCCATTGAGAATGATATTTGCTGTGGGCTTTTCATAGATGGCTTTTAAGATGTCGAGGAATGTTCCCTCTATCCCTACACTCTGAAGAGTTTTAATCAGGAATGGATGCTGTATTTTGTCAAATGCTTTCTCTGCATCCAATGAGAGGATCATATGGTTCTTGGTTTTTCTCTTGCTGATATGATGAATCACATTGATTGTTTTACGGGTGTTGAACCAGCCTTGTGTCCCAGGGATAAATCCTACTTGGTCATGGTGAATAATTTTCTTAATGTACTGTTGGATCCTATTGGCCAGTATCTTGTTGAGAATTTTTGCATCCATGTTCATCAGGGATATTGGTCTGTAATTCTCCTTTTTGGCGGGGTCTTTGTCTGGCTTTGGAATTAAGGTGATGCTGGCTTCATAGAACGAATTTGGAAGTACTCCATCTCTTTCTATCTTTCCAAACAGCTTTAGGAGAATAGGTATGATTTCTTCTTTAAACGTTTGATAAAATTCCCCTGGGAAGCCATCTGGCCCTGGACTCTTGTGTCTTGGGAGGTTTTTGATGACTGCTTCAATTTCCTCCCTGGTTATTGGCCTGTTCAGGTTTTCTATTTCTTCCTGTTCCAGTTTGGTAGTTTGTGGCTTTCCAGGAATGCGTCCATTTCTTCTAGATTGCCTAATTTATTGGCGTATAGCTGTTCATAATATGTTTTTAAAATCGTTTGTATTTCCTTGGTGTTGGTAGTGATCTCTCCTTTCTCATTCATGATTTTATTAATTTGAGTCTTCTCTCTCTTCTTTTTAATAAGGCTGGCTAATGGTTTATCTATCTTATTAATTCTTTCAAAGAACCAACTCCTGGTTCTGTTGATCTGTTCCACAGTTCTTCTGGTCTCGATTTCGTTGAGTTCTGCTCGAATCTTTATTAACTCCCTTCTTCTCTTGGGTGTAGGATCTATTTGCTGTTTTTTCTCTAGCTCCTTTATGTGTAAGGTTAGCTTTTGTATTTGAGTTCTTTCCAGTTTTTGAATGGATGCTTGTATTGCGATGTATTTCCCCCTTAGGACTGCTTTTGCTGCATCCCAAAGATTTTGAACGGTTGTATCTTCATTCTCATTAGTTTCCATGAATCTTTTTAATTCTTCCTTAATTTCCTGGTTGACCCTTTTATCTTTTAGCAGGATGGTCCTTAACCTCCATGTGTTTGAGGTCCTTCCAAACTTCTTGTTGTGATTTAGTTCTAATTTCAAGGCATTATGGTCCGAGAATATGCAGGGGACAATCCCAATCTTTTGGTATCGGTTCAGACCCGATTTGTGACCCAATATGTGGTCTATTCTGGAGAAAGTTCCGTGTGCGCTTGAGAAGAATGTGTATTCAGTTGAGTTTGGATGTAAAGTTCTGTAGATATCTGTGAAATCCATCTGGTCCAGTGTATCATTTAAAGCTCTCGTTTCTTTGGAGATGTTTTGCTTAGAAGACCTATCGAGTATAGAAAGAGCTAGATTGAAGTCACCAAGTATAAGTGTATTATTATCTAAGTATTTCTTCACTTTGGTTAATAATTGATTTATATATTTGGCAGCTCCCACATTCGGAGCATATATATTGAGGATTGTTAAGTCCTCTTGTTGAATAGATCCTTTAAGTATGATATAGTGTCCCTCTTCATCTCTCACTACAGTCTTTGGGGTAAATTTTAGTTTATCTGATATAAGGATGGCTACCCCTGCTTTCTTTTGAGGACCATTCGAATGGTAAATGGTTCTCCAACCTTTTATTTTCAGGCTGTAGGTGTCCTTCTGTCTAAAATGAGTCTCTTGTAGACAGCAAATAGATGGGTCCTGCTTTTTTATCCAGTCTGAAACCCTGCGCCTTTTGATGGGGTCATTAAGCCCGTTCACATTCAGAGTTACTATTGACAGATATGAGTTTAGTGTCATCATGATATCTATTCAGTCTTTGTTTTTGTGGACTGTTCCACTGAACTTCTTCTTAAAGGGGAATTTTAAGAGGCCCCCTTAAAATTTCTTGCAGAGCTGGTTTGGAGGTCACATATTCTTTTAGTTGCTGCCTGTCTTGGAAGCTCTTTATCTCTCCTTCCATTTTGAATGAGAGCCTTGCTGGATAAAGTATTCTTGGTTGCATGTTCTTCTCATTTAGGACCCTGAATATATCCTGCCAGCCCTTTCTGGCCTGCCAGGTCTCTGTGGAGAGGTCTGCTGTTACCCTAATACTCCTCCCCATAAAAGTCAGGGATTTCTTGTCTCTTGCTGCTTTAAGGATCTTCTCCTTATCTTTGGAATTTGCAAGCTTCACAATTAAATGTCGAGGTGTTGAACGGTTTTTATTGATTTTAGGGGGGGATCTCTCTATTTCCTGGATCTGAATGCCTGTTTCCCTTCCCAGATTAGGAAAGTTTTCAGCTAGAATTTGTTCAAATACATATTCTGGCCCTCTGTCCCTTTCGGCGCCCTCGGGAACCCCAATTAAACGTAGGTTTTTCTTCCTCAGGCTGTCGTTTATTTCCCTTAATCTATCTTCATGGTCTTTTAATTGTTTGTCTCTTTTTTCCTCAGTTTCCCTCTTTGCTATCAACTTGTCTTCTAGGTCGCTCACTCGTTCTTCCACCTCGTTAACCCTCGTCGTTAGGACTTCTAGTTTGGATTGCATCTCATTCAATTGATTTTTAATTTCTGCCTGATTAGCTCTAAATTCTGCAGTCATGAAGTCTCTTGAGTCCTTTATACTTTTTTCTAGAGCCACCAGTAGCTGTATAATAGTGCTTCTGAATTGGCTTTCTGACATTGAATTGTAATCCAGATTTTGTAACTCTGTGGGAGAGAGGACTGTTTCTGATTCTTTCTTTTGAGGTGAGGTTTTCCTTCTAGTCATTTTGCTCAGTGCAGAGTGGCCAAAAGCAAGTTGTATTGGGAAAAAGAGAAAAAGAGAGGAGAGAAAGAAGGAAAGAAAAGAGAAAGAGAAAAAAAAAGGGGAAGAAAAAGAAAAAAAAAAAAACGAAAAAAAAAAAAAAGAAAAGAAAAAGAGAAAGAAAAAGAAAGGAGAAAAAAAAAGGGGGTGGGGGAAGGAAACAAATCAAAAAGCAAAACAAAACAGAAACAAAAACAAAAACAAAAACAAACAAACAAAAAAAGAACCACCGGCGAGTATCTTCTGATTCTGTGTACTTTAAGTCCCTTGGCTTCTCCTGGAAGTTGTCCGTCTAGCTGGTGTTCTGGGGGAGGGGCCTGTTGTGCTGATTCTCAGGTGTTAGCAGTTGGGGGAGCTGTTGTGCCCCTGCCTGGTGCAGGGCTCAGTGGGGGTTGTTTACCCCGTGAGGCCGCAGGAGGAACAACCCCAGTGGCGGGGCAGCTCTGGAAACCTGGATTCAGCTCCGGCAGGAACTCCGTCTGCAGGGCCTGGAGGCTCCGGGGCGGGGCCGCTGATCTGCTCAGCTGGGGCAGGAGCGTCCTCGCTGTCCTGGGCCCTCCCGGCCTCTGCCTGTCCCGGGGGAGGCGGGATCCTGGGCTGTGTCCCGGCGCCCTGTGCTCCGGAGCCTGCGCTGGTGGATTCGCGCTCCCGGGCCGCGCAACCCCAACCGCGGAGCCGCCGCCCGAGCCCCTCCGAGCTGCTCCCGGGGCCGCGCAGCCCCCTCCGCGGAGCCGCCGCCCGAGCCCCTTCAGCTGCTCCGGGTCCCGCCGGGTCCCGCCGTGCGCGCTGCAGCCCTTAGGGAGCTCGGCGCACTCTCCTGGGCGCGCAGTTGCTGTTACTGTCCCCGGGAGCCCGAGGGCATCCCCTCCCTTCTGGGTCCTGCTCCAACTCCCCGCGAGCCCCTTTCCGCCCGGGAAGGTCGGTGCAGCTCCTGCTCCTCCGGGACGGGGCTCTCCTGTCCTGGGGACACTCGCCCCGGCCTCAGCCCGGCTCCTCGCGGGGCCCCTCCCCCTTGGAGGCCTTTGTTTCTTTACTTCTTTTTCCCCGTCTTCCTACCTTGATAGAAGCGCGAACTCTTCTCACTGCAGCATTCCAGCTGGTCTCTCTTTAAATCTCAGGCCGAATTCATAGATTTTCAGGATAATTTGAAGGTTTTCTAGGTAGTTTGGTGGAGACAGGTGATTTGGGGACCCTACTCTTCCGCCATCTTGCTCCTCCCCTCTATTTTCGTTTCAATTCAAATCAATTTGCTTATCTTTGATTCAATTTGATTGGATTCGATTCCATTATTTTCGATTCGATTCAATTATTTTTTATTCGATTCGATTCTTTTATTTTTGATTCAATTCGGTTCGATTTGAATCGATTATTTTCGATTCAATTTGATTTGATTCGGTTCGATTATTTTCGATTCGATTAAAATATTTTTGATTCGATTTGATTTGATTATTTTCGAATCAATTCGGTTCAATTTGATTCGATTATTTTAGATTCAATTCGGTTCGATTCGATTCGATTATTTTAGATTCAATTCGGTTCGATTCGGTTCGATTATTTTCGATTTGATTTGATTCGATTCGATTATTTTAGATTTGATTCAATTGGATTAGTTTAGATTATTTTCGATTCGTTTCGATTCTTTTCAATTCAATTCAATTATTTCCGATTCGATTCGATGCGAATTGATTATTTTCGATTCGATTACAATCGATTCAATTCGATTATTTTTGATTCGATTCGATTCGATTCTTTTCAATTCGATTCAATTCTTTTCAATTCGATTCGTTTCTTTTCAATTCGATTCAATATTTATGATTCGAATCGACTCAATTCTTTTCGATTCGATTCGATTCAATTCGATTTTATTATTTTCAATTCGATTCGATTATTTTTTATTTGATTCGATTCGATTATTTTCGATTCGATTCGGTTTGATTATTTTTGATTCAATTCGATTTATTCGATTATTTTCTATTCGATTCGATTCTTTTCGATTTGATTCGATTGTTTTCGTTTCCATTCTATTTAATTGTTTTCGATTTGATTGATTCGAATCAATTATTTTCGATTCGATTCGATTCTCATCAATTCCATTCTTTTTTTTAATTCCATTCTTTTCCATTCGATTCGATTCGATTCTTTTCGATTCAATTGGTTATTCGATTCGATTATTATCGATTCAATTTGATTCGATTCTTTTTGATTCAATTCGATGATTCAATTCGATTATTATCGATTCGATATGATTCGATTCTTTTCGATTCGATTTGATTATTTTCGATTCGATTCGATTATTTTCGATTCAATTTGATTCAATTATTTTCTATTTGATTCGATTCGATGCATATCGATTATTTTCGATTCGATTCGATTATTTTCGATTCAATTAAATACGATTCTATTCTTTTCGATTCGATTCTTTTTGATTTGATATGATTCGATTTGATTCTTTTCTATTTGATTCGATTCAATTAGATTCTTTTCAATTCGATCGATTCGATTCGATATTTTCGAATCGATTCGATTCTTTTTGATTCGATCTATTCGATTCTTTTCGATTCAGTTCGATTCGATTCGATTCTTTTCGATTTGATTCGATTCTTTTCCACTCGATCTGATTTGATTCGTTTGATTTTTTCTGATTCATTTCTATTCGAATCTATTCGATTCCTTTCGATTCAATTCGATTCGATTTGATTCTTTTTGATTCAAATAGATTCGATTCAATTCCATTCGATTCGATTCTTTTCAATTCGATTCGGTTCGATTCTTTTCGATTAGATACGATTCGATTCTTTTCAATTCGATTCAACTCAACTCGATTCTTTTCGATTTGATTTTTTCGATTCGATTCTTTTCGTTTTGATTAGATTCTTTTCGTTTCGATTAGATTCTTTTCGATTTTATTTGATTCGATTCTTTTCAATTCGATTCGGTACTTTTCGATTCGATTCTTTTCGATTCAATTCATTTGGAATCTATTCTATTCGGTTCAATTTGATTCGATTCGATACGATTCTTTTCGATTGTATTCGATTCGATTCTTTTCGGTTCTATTCGATTCGATTCTTTTTGATTCAATTCGATATGATTCGATTCTTTTCGATTCCATTAGATACGATTCGATTCTTTTCGATGCTATTCAATTTGATTCTTTTCGATTCGATTCGATTCGTTTCGATGCTATTCAATTCGATTCTTTTCGATTTGATTCGATTCTTTTCGATTCGATTCGATACTTTTCATTTCGATTCGATTCTTTTCGATTCGTTTTGATTCTTTTCGATGTATTCAATTCTATTATTTTCGATATGATTCAATTCTTTTCGTTTCGATTCGATTCTTTTCTATTCGATTCTTTTCGATTTGATTCGATTCGATCATTTGGATTCGATTTGTTACATTTCAATTTGATTCTTTTCGATTCAGTTCAATTCGATTCTTTTCGATTTGATTGGATTCTTTTCTATTCGATATGATTCGATTCGTTTCGATTTTTTTCGATTCGTTTCGATTGGAATCTATTCGAATCTTTTCGATTCAATTCGATTCGATTGATTCTTTTCGATTCAATTCGATTATTTTTGATTTGATACGATTCGATTTGATTCTTTTTGATTCGATTCAACTCAACTCGATTCTTTTCTATTCGATTTTTTCGATTCGATTCTTTTCAATTTGATTCTTTTTGTTTCAATTCGATTCGATTCTTTTCAATTCGATTCGATTCGATTCTTTTCGTTTCAATTATATTCTTTTCGATTTTATTTGGTTCGATTCTTTTCAATTTGATTCGGTACTGTTTGATTTGATTCTTTTCGATTCAATTTGATTGGAATCGATTCTTTTCGATTCAATTCGATTCGATTCGATACGATTCTTTTCGATTGGATTCGATTTGATTCTTTTCGGTTCTATTCGATTCGATTCTTTTCAATTCAATTCGATATGATTCGATTCTTTTCGATTCAATTCGATTCAATTCTTTTCATTTTGATTCGATTCATTTAGATGTTATTGAATTCGATTCTTTTTGATTCAATTTGATTCGTTTCGATGCTATTCAATTTGATTCTTTTCGATTTGATTCGATTCTTTTCGATTCGATTCGATTCAATTCTTTTCGATTCGATTCGATTCTTTTCGATTCATTTCCATTCTTTTCGATGTATTCGATTCTATTCTTTTCGATTCGATACGATTCGATTCTTTTCGATTCGATTCGATTCAATTCGATTCTTTTCAATTTGATCTTTTCGATTCGGTTTGATTCTTTCCGTTTCGATTAGATTCCTTTCGATTCGTTGCTTTTCGATTCGATTCAATTCGATTCTTTTCAATTCAATTCGATTCGATCCTTTTCATTTCGATTTGATTCTTTTCTATTTTATTTGATTCAATTCATTTCAATTAGATTCGATACTGTTCGATTCGATTCTTTTCGATTCATGTCGATTGGAATCTATTCGATTCTTTTCAATTTGATTCGATTCGACTCATTTTGATTCCTTTTGATTCTCTTTGACTTTTTTGATTCGATCTTTTCAATCGATTTGATTCGATTAGATTCTTTTCGATTCAATTCTTTTCGATCGATTTGATTCTTTTCTATTCAATTCTTTCCAATCGATTTGATTCTTTTCGATTCGATTTGATTCTTTTCGTTTAGATTCGATTCTTTTAGATTCGATTCAATTCGATTCGAATCTTTTCATTTCAATTAGATTCTCTACAATTCGATTCTTTGGATTCGATTATTTTTGATTCGATTCGATTTGATTCTTTTCGATTCGATTCGATTCTTTTCATTTCGAATCAATTCAATACGATTCGATTTGATTACTTTTGATTCGATGCAATTTGATTCGATTTTTTTGAATTGATTTGTTTCGATTGGATTATTTTCGATTTGACTCGATTTGATTCGATTCGATTATCGATTCAATTCAATTCCAATTATTCTCGATTCGATTCGATTCAATGATTTTTTATCCAATTCGATTCAATTCTTTTCGATTCGATGCGATTCGATTTGATTCGATTCTTTTCGATTCTATCAATTCGACTTGATTCTTTTCAGTTCGATTAGATTCTTTTCGATTTGATTGCATTCGATTCAATTCTTTTCGATTCGATTTGATTCGATTCTTTTCATTACGATTCAATTTGATTCGATTCTTTTCGATTCGATTTGATTCTTTTTGGTTCAATTCGATTCTTTTCGATTTGATTTGAATCTTTTCTATTCTTTTCAATTCGATTCGATTCGATTCTTTTCGATTCGATTCTATTCAATTCGATTCGTTTTTTTCGAATCGATTCTTTTCGATTCCACTCCTTTCGACTCAATTTATTTGGATTCGATTCTTTTCGATTCGATTCGATTCTATTCTTTTTGATTCGATTCAATTCGATTCTTTTTGATTCGTTTATTTTCAATTCTATTCGAATCTTTTCTATTCAATTAGATTGTTTTGACCCAATTCGATTCGATTCGAAACTCTTCGATTCAATTCTTTTTGATTCGATTCGATTCGATTGTTTTCGATTCGATTCAATTCTTTTCGATTTGATTCGATTCTTTTCAATTCTTTTCGATTTTTTCCATTCAATTATTTTTATTTGATTTGTTTCGATTATTTTCAATTCGATTTGATTCGATTCTTTTCGATTCGATTCGATTCTTTTCTATTTGACTTGATTCTTTTCTATTCGATACGATTCGATTCGATATTTTTTTATTCGATTTGATTCTTTTCGATTCAATTCGATTCGATTTTTTTCATTTCGATTCGATAGCTTTTGATTCGTTTCTTTTTGATTCGATTCGATTCGAATCTTACAATTCGAGTCTTTTTGATTCAAATTCCTTTCTTTACCAAACGAGTCAATTCGATTCAATTCTTTTCCATTCGATTTGATTCTTTTCCATTCGATTCGATATTTTCGATTCAATTAGATTCCTTTTTGTTAGATTTTTTCTATTCGATTCGATTCTTTTCGATTTGATTTGATTCTTTTCTATTCGATACAATATGATTTGATCCTTTTCGATTCGATTCGATTCTTTTCAATTCGATTGGATTCGATTCTTATATTCAATTCGATTTGATCTTTTTCGATTCGATTCGATTCTCTTAGATTCGTTTCGATTCGATTTTTTTCGTTTCCATTCTATAGTTTTCTAATCGTTTCTTTTCTATTCGATTCAATTCGATTCTTTTCTATTCGATTTGATCGAATCTTTCTATTCGAGTGTTTTTTATTTGAATTCCTTTATTTTAGAATCGATTTGATTCGATTCTTTTAGATTTGATTCGATTCAATTCTTTTCGATTTGATTCTATTCTTTTTGATTCGATTTGATTCAATTCGATTATTTTCACTTCCATTCGATTCGATTCTTTTGATTCGGTGCGATTCGATTCAATTTTTTTTGTTTCCATTCTATTCGATTTTTTTGATTCGAATCTATTTGATTCTTTTGATTCGATTAGATTCTTTTCCATTCGATTCTTTTCGATTCGATTCGATTCTTTTCCATTCAATCTGATTTGATTCTATTCGATTCGATTCGAATCTTTTTGATTCAATTCGATTCTATTCGATTTGATTCTTTTTGATTCGATTCAGTTAGATTATTTCATTTCGATTTGATTCTTTTCGATTCAATTCTTTTCCATTGAATCTGATTCGATTCGTTTCGATTCTTTTCTATTCGATTCTTTTCGATTCAATTCTATTCGATTCTATTTGATTCTTTTCGATTTGATTCGATTCTTTTCCATTCGATTCTTTTCCATTCGATTCGATTCTTTTCAATTCGATCTGAATCGATTCATTTCGATTCTTTTTGATTCGTTTCTTTTCGATTCAATTCGCTTCGATTCTTTTCTATTCGATTCGATTCGATTCTTTTCAATTTGATTCAATTCGATTCTTTTCGATCGATTCATTTTGATTCTTTTCGATTCTATTTGATTTGATTCTTTTTTATTCGATTTGACCGATTCGATTCTTTTCGATTCGATTCAATTCGATTCTTTTCATTTAGATTCGATTAGATTCAATTCGATTCTTTTCGATTCGATTTTTTTCGTTTCGAATCGATTCATTTCGATTCGATTTGATTCTTTTTGGTGCGATCAATTCGAATCTTCAATTCTATTCTATTCGATTCTTTTCTACTCGATTCGATTCTTTTTGATTCGATTCAATTCGATTCTTTTCGATTCGATTCAATTCGATTCTTTTCATTTAGATTCGATTAGATTCAATTCGATTCTTTTCGATTCGATTTTTTTCGTTTCGAATCGATTCATTTCGATTCGATTTGATTCTTTTTGGTGCGATCAATTCGAATCTTCAATTCTATTCTATTCGATTCTTTTCTACTCGATTCGATTCTTTTTGATTCGATTCAATTCGATTCTTTTCGATTCGATTCATTTTGATTCTTTTCGATTCTATTTGATTTGATTCTTTTTGATTCGATTTGATTAGATTCTTTTTGTTTAGATTCGATTCTTTTCGATTCGATTCGTTTTGATTTTTTTCATTTCGATTCGATTCTTTTCGGTTTGATTTGATTCTTTTCGATTCGATTGATTTGATTCTTTTCAATTCTATTCTATTCGATTCGATTCTTTTCAATTCAATTCGATTCTTTTTGATTCGATTCGTTACGATTCTTTTCGATTCTATTCGATTCTTTTTGATTCGAATATTTTCGATTCTTTGATTTGTATCTATTCGATTCTTTTGATTTGAATCGATTCTTTTCTATTCGATTCCATTTGATTCTTTTTGATTCGATTCGATTCAATTCTTTTAGATTTGATCTGATTCGATTCTTTTTGAATCGATTAGATTTTTTCGATTTGATTCTTTTAGATTCGATTCGATTCTTTTCATTTCGATTCGATTCATTTATATTCAATTCTTTTCGATTCGATTCGATTCTTTTCATTTTGATTCGATTCTTTTCGATTCGATTCTTTTCTATTCTATTCATTTCAATTCTTTTTGATTCGATTCTATACGATTGGATTCTTTTCGATTCTATTCGATACGATTCGATTCTTTTCGATTCGATTCGATTCGATTCTTTTTGATTCGATTCGATACAATTCTTTTCATTTCGATTCTAATCGATTCTTTTCGATTCGATTCAATTAGATTCTTTTCAATTCTATTTGATTTTTTCGATTTGATTCTTTTTGTTTCAATTCTATTCTTTTCGATTCGATTCTTTTTTATTCAATTCAATACGATTCTTTTAATTTGATTCCATTCGATTCTCTTTTACTCAATTCGATTCTATTTGACAATTTTAGATTCGATTCTTTTTGATTTGATTTGATTCGATTCTTTTCACTTAGATTCGATTCTTTCAATTCGATTCTTTTCAATTCTATTAATCGATTCGATTCTTTAGGATTAGATTTGTTTTCTATTCAATTCGATTTGATTCTTTTCGATTCGATTCGAAATGATTCTTTTCAATTTGATTCGATTCGATTCTTTTTTCATTTCTATTCGATTCAGTTTGATTCTTTTCGATTCAATTATTTTCTATTCGATTCGGTTCGATTTATTTCAATTCGATTCGATACGATTCTTTTTGTTTCGATTCGATTCTTTTCAATTCGATTTTTTATTCGATTCTATTCGATTTTTTCGATTCGATTCTTTTCGATTCGATTAGATTCGAATTGATTCTTTTCGATTCGATTTGATTCTTTCGTTTCAATTCGATTCTTTTCGATTCAATTCGATTCTATTCTTTTCAATTCTATTTGATTTGATTCTTTTCGATTCGATTCTTTTAGTTTAGATTTGATTCTTTGCGATTCGTTTCTTTTTGATTGGATTCTATTCTTTTCGTTTCGATTCTTTTCAATTCGATTCAATTCGATTATTTTCGATTCGGTTAGAAACTTTTCAATTCTATTCGATTCTTTTCGATTCGATTCGATTCTTTTCGATTCGATTTGATAATTTTCGATTCCATTCGATTCTTTTCCATTTGATTCTTTTCTATTCGATTCTTTTTGATTCAATTCTATTCGATTCTTTTGATTCGATTCGATTCTTTTCGATTCGATTCAATTCTTTTCCATTCGATCTGATTCGATTCATTTCGATTCTTTTCGATTCTATTCGATTCGATTCTTTTCTATTCGATTCGATTCGATTCTTTTCGATACGATTCAATTCGATTCATTTCGATTTGATTTGATTTGATTCTTTTTGATTCGATTTGACCGATTCGATTCTTTTTGATTCGATTCGATTCGATTTTTCTGTTTAGATTCGATTCTTTTCGATTCGATTCTTTTCGATTCATTTCGATTCAATTCGATTCTTTTCAATTCGATTCATTTTGATTTTTTTCATTTCGATTCGATTCTTTTCGATTTGATAGATTTGATTCTTTTCAATTCAATTCTATTCGATTCGATTCTTTTCTATTCGATTCGATTCTTTTTTATTCGATTCGTTATGATTATTTTTAATTCGATTCGATTATTTTTGATTCAAATCTATTCAATTCTTTTTGATTTGTATCTATTCAATTCTTTTGATTTGAATCGATTCTTTTCAATTCGATTCGATTCGATTCTTTTGGATTCGATCGATTCAATTATTTTCAATTTTATTCTATTCGATTCGATTCTTTTCTATTCGATTCGATTCTTTTTGATTCGAATCAATTCGATTCTTTTCAATTCGATTCATTTCGATTCTTTTCGATTTGATTTGATTTGATTCTTTTTGATTCGATTTCACCAATTCGATTCTTTTCGTTTAGATTCGATTCTTTTCGATTCGATTCAATTTGATTCTTTTCGATTCGATTCGTTTCGATTTTTTTCGTTTCGATTCGATTCGATTCTTTTCGATTCGATAGATTCGATTCTTTTGAATTCTATTCTATTCGATTCGATTCGATTTGATTCTTTTTGATTCGATTCGTTACGATTCTTTTCAATTCGATTCGATTCGATTCTTTTTGATTCGAATCTATTCAATTCTTTTTGATTCGTATCTATTCGATTCTTTTGATTTGAATCGATTCTTTTCAATTCGATTCGATTCAATTCTTTTCGATTCAATTCGATTCGATTCTTTTCGATTCGATGCTTTTCGATTCAATTCGATTCTTTTCGATTCGATTAGATTCTTTTCGTTTAAATTCGATTCGATTCATTTTGATTCGATTCGATTCGATTCTTTTCATTTCGATTTGATTCGATTCTTCTCAATTTGATTCGATTCTTTTCGATTCCATTCTTTTCAATTCGATTGGATTCAATTCCCTTCGGTTCGATTCATTTCAATACGATTCGATTCGAATCGATTTTGTTCGATTCGATTCGATTCTTTTCGATTCGGTTCTTTTCGATTCTATTTGAATCTTTTCGATTTGATTCGATTTGATTCCTTTGGATTCGATTCGATTCGATTTGATTCTATTCAATTCAATTGTTTTCGATTCGATTCGATTCTCTTCGATTCGATTTGATTCTATTCGATTCTTTTCTATGCAATTTGATTTGATTCAAAACTATTTGATTCAATTCTTTTCGATTCGATTCTTTTCGATTCGATTGTTTTCGATTCGATTTGATTCTTTTCAATTTGATCGATTCTATTGTTTTTTATTCGATTTGATTGGATTCGATTCTTTTCGATTCAATTCAATTCGATTCAAAACTATTCGATTCAATTCTTTCGATTCGAATATTTTCAATTCGATTCAATTAGATTCGATTTGATTCTTTTCGTTTCCATTCGATTCGGTTCTTTTCTATTCGATTCGATTCTTTTCTATTCGATCCGATTATATACAAATCTATTCGTTTCGATTCTTTTCGATTCAATTCTTTTGATTCGATTTGATTTGTTTCAATTCAATTATTTTTTATTCGATTAGATTCGATTCGAATTCCGATTCAATTCGATTCTTTTTGATTCAATTTGTTTCGATTCTTTCCGATTCGATTCGATTCTTTTCGATTCATTTCGATTCGATTATTTTTGATTCGATTCGTTTTGATTTGATTCGATTGGATTATTTTCGATTCGATTCTATTCGATTCGATTCCTTTCGATTCGATTCTTTTCGATTCGTCGATTCGATTCTTTTGTATTCGATTCTTTTCGATTCGATTCTTTTCATTTGATTCGATTCAATTTGAATCGATTCTATTCAATTCTTTTGGATTCGATTATTTCTATTCAATTAGATTCGATTCGATTCTTTTTGATTCGATTCTTTTCGATTCAATTCGATTCAATTTGATTTTTTTCGATTCGATTCTTCTTTATTTGATTCATTTCGATTCTATTCGATTCAATTTGATTCGATTTGATTTGATTCTTTTCTATTCGATTCGTTTCGATTCAATTCTTTTCTTTTCTATTCAATTTGATTCTTTTTGATTCTTTTCTATTCTATTCGATTCGATTTGATTCGATTCAAATCTTTTCAATATGATTTTATTCTTTTCGATTCCATTCAATTCAATTCGTTTCGATTCTTTTCTATTGGATAATATTCGATTTGATTTGATTGTTTTCTATTGTATTCGATTCAATTAGATTCTTTGCTATTCTATTCAAATCGATTCAATTTGATCCGATTCGATTTGATTCTTTTCTATTCGATTTGATTCGATTCAAATCAATTCAATTTGATTCTATTCTTTTCGATTCGATTGTTTTCTATTCGTTTCGATTCTATTCTTTTCTATTCTATTCTTTTCTATTCTATTCGATTTGATTCTACGATTCCATTCCATTCTATTCTATTCTATTCTATTCTATTCTATTCTATTCTTTTCTCTTCGATTCGATTGGATTCTATTCCATTCGATTCTTTTCTATTCTATTCGATTCGACTCAACTCGATTCGATTATTTTCTATTCTATTTGATTCGATTCCATTCTTTGCTATTCTATTTGATTTGATTCAATTTGATTCGTTTCGATTCAATTCTTTTCAATTCAATTCCTTTCTATTCGATTTGATTTGATTCAATTCAATTCGATTTGATTCTATTCTTTTCGATTCAATTTGTTTCGATTCGATTCGATTCTTTTCTATTCTATACGATTTGATTCTTTTCCATTCTATTCTATTCGATTCGATTATTTTATATTCTGTTTGATTCGATTCATTTCGATTCCTTCGATTCGATACTTTTCTATTCGATTCAATTCGATTCTTTTCGATTTGATTCGATTCGATTCTTTTCTATTCGATTAATTTGATTCTTTTCTATTCAATTTGATTTGATTCTTTTCTATTCTATTCGATTTGATACTATTCGATTCGATTCAATTTGATTCTTTTCTATTCGATTCGATTCTTTTGTATACGATTCGATTCAATTCAATTCTATTTTTTCTATTCGATTCATTCGATTCTATTTGATTCTTTACGATTTGATTAGATTCGATTCGATTCGATTTTTTTCTATTCTGTTCGATTGGATTCGATTCTTTTCTATTTGATTCGATTATATTCAATTCAATTCAATTCTATTCTATTCGACTCGATTTGATTCTTTTCTATTCTATTTTTGATTCGATTCGTTTTGATTCTTCTCTATTCTATTCTATTCTTTTCTATTCTATTCCATTCGATTCATTTCGATTCGATTCGATTCTTTTCTTTTTGATTTGATTCGGTTCCATTCGATTATTTTCCATTCGATTTGATTCTTTTCGATTCTTTTGTATTTGATTCGATTCGATTCTTTTTTATTAGATTAGATTCGATTCGAATCGATTCTTTTCTATTCGATTGTATTCGATTCGATTCAATTCTTTTTTATTCTACTCTATTCTATTCGTTTCTATTCAATTCGTTTCGAGTCGATTCGATTCGATTCTTTTCTATTCGATTTGATTCTATTCTCTTCTTTTCGATTCTTTTCTATTCTAGTCACTTCAATTCGATTCGATTCATTTCGTTTAGATTCCTTTCTATTCGATTCAATTCGATTCTTTTCAATTCTACTCTATTCCATTCTATTCTATTCTATTCTATTCTTTTCGATTCGATTCGATATATTTCTATGTGATTCTCTTCGATTCTATTCGATTCGATTTTTCTCATATCGGTTCGATTCTATTCGATTCGATTTTGTTCTATTCGATTCAATTCGATTCTTTTCTATTCTACTCGATTCGATTCGATTCTTTTCTATTCGATTTGATTCCATTCAATTCTTTTCTATTCTATTCGATTCTTTTTTATTCTATTCGATTCGATTCGTTTCAATTCGATTTGTTTCTTTTCTATTCGATTCGATTTGATTCGATTCTTTTCTATTCTATTCTATTCTATTCTATTTAGTTCGACTCAATTCTTTTCTTTTTGATTTGATTCGATTCAATTCCATTCTTTTCTATTCATTTCATTCGATTTGATTCTTTTCTATTCGATTCGATTCGATTTTTAATTCGAATTGATTTGATTCGAATCGATTCTTTTCTATTCGATTGTATTCGATTCGATTTGATTTGATTCTTTTTTATTCTACTCTATTCTATTCTATTCGTTTCTACTCAATTCGATTCGATTCGATTCTTTTCTATTCGATTCAATTTGATTCTTTTCTATTCTATTTGATTTGATTCAATTCTTTTCGACACTTTTCTATTTGATTCAATTCGATTCTTTTCAATTCTACTCTATTCTATTCTTTTCTATTCGATTCGATTCTCTATTTTTCTATGCGATTCTCTTCGATTCTATTCGATTGGATTCTTCTCATATCGATACGATTCGATTCGATTTTTTTCTTTTCTATTCGATTCAATTCTATTCTTTTCTATTCTATTCAATTTGATTCCACTCGATTCGGTTCTTTTCTATTGTATTCGATTTGATTCTTTTTTACTCTATTCTATTTGATTCGATTCGATTAGTTTCTTTACTATTTGATTCGATTTGATTCTTTTCAATTCTATTCTTTTCTATTCGATTTGATTCTTTTCTATTCTATTCTATATGATTCGATTCGATTCTTTTCAATTCTACTCTATTCTTTTCTACTCTATTTGATTCGGTTCTTTTCTATTCGATTCGATTCGATATTTTTCTTTTTTTTTTAGGATAAAATGTTTTATTATTAAAATAAAAAACTTTGTATAAAAGCATTACAGATCAAAAGCTCTATTTACACTTATTGATTCAATGTCCAATTAGGCATCAAACACTGAACATGCACAGCATCAGGCTGCACATGCAAAGAAAATGGACACACAAACACTTAGATTCCACCTCTATAAAATGATTTGATTAATGCAAAAGGGGAGGGGGCAGGACACGTGGAATCTGCCCAGAAAACTAAAAGGGCAGAGATGTCCAGTTAACAAACTGTTGAAAGTCACCCAATTCCAAAAAGGCACTTCTCATTGTTATAAAAGTGCTTAAAACCGGAATGTGAACCCTGTGCCTGGTTTATAACTTCAAGAAAGCGAATACTGCAAAGACTGGTAGTAGTACTATCAATTTTCCATACAAAATGATCAGGAATTAATTTGAAACACCTCACAAACAAATGGAAATAAACCTGGCCAACTAAAATTACAATGAAGTGTTAGAGCATGAATCCAAGCTGGCCTTTTCCTGAAGCCTCAGCATCCTAATTCCCTGGGGGGTCTTTTCTACGATGATTTTGAGCATAGCAATGCCCACAGACCACGGCGCAGGGACTGGGAGAGCCAGATGTACCACTTAACCTCCTAGCGGAAGAAAGCATCAGCAACTAAGTCTCAACTGGGACACCGTGTAAAAGCAGCACGATACACAGAATACTCTCACAAGAGGCATCCAAAGTAATATACTCCACTTTCCGACAATTACTCCAATTTCTCCACATGGTTTTAAGACTTGTGTGCCTTGATTCTGTTAAAAAACATCAACTAGTATGAACGCTACATCTTAAATTATACTGCTTTCTTGTAAACAAGCTAGAAGGCTGTTCTCTGGAATTCAATAGATGTAGTTAGTAAACATTACTACTGTGTTTCTAAGTGCTTGGTTTTATGGGTAGATTCCGGGGCTATTTCAACGCCAATTAAATCAAACATGCTTTCGTAAAATTGCCATTTAAGAAGAATTCAGGAATAGAACGGTGGGAGAGAACCACTGGAAGCAGAGGGGGATGGTATGGGGTAGGGAGGAAAAAAAGCAGAGGAGAAACGGCAGGAGGGCAAAGTATAGCTGGCTATATACCTCTGTGATGCTCAGAAACACATGTCTAACGAAATTAATGTGATTTGCTTTTCCTATAAAACTGACTGATCATCCAAATTCTTAACTCGGGTTTCAAGCACATGACAAAATGGAAAACTTCAGGAAGATTTGCACAGTGGAGGGACGGACAGTGGATCTTCAAAATGCTATGCTTGCATTTCGAATTCCTGTTTCAGGCTTTTCAAGTAAGCATGCACGTTCCCAAAGCCATGATATTTGGCTAAATACACAAGGACCCCAGTTGCACACCTCCCATCTCGCTGTCGGCAGAAACTGCAGTTGCAGATCCTGCGGCAAGGTGGGCAATGCCAGTTTGGATCTAGGAGAGCATCCTTGACCTCTTCACCATAACGGTTTCGAAGGCAGGGACCACAGAACTGGCCTCGAACGCCCCAGCACTCCGGGTTCCTGCAGTTTGTTTTGGTATCAATAGTTTTCTGGCGGCATTGATGGCAAGTAGATCCCAATGTACGGTTATAGATCTTCTCTCGAGAATTGTTGCAGATGTTCTCCAGCTCTTCCTCTGTAATTTCTTCCACCGGGCGAATTATATGTGGAAGGGTCATGGATCCAGTGCAACGACTTCTGGGCATGTCATCTTCATTCATGTAGTTGTCCACGGTCTTCCTCTTTCTCACCAACATATACTTATCCTCCTCCTCCTCCTCCTCCTCTTCTGTGGGTAGAGCACTAAGAGACCCAAGGATCCGGGACCTTGACCTGGTAAGAGGACGAGCTCTTCGTTCAGGGTTTCTCCTGGAAGCAACACCCGGGAATGTACGCCTTCGGGGTGTCTTTGACTGTGAACTGGGGCCTGGTAGGGAACGCCTTCCAGGGAATGAGCCAGGGAAGCTTTCTAATTCCGACATTAGTTTTGCAAGCATTGCTTTGTTTTGCTTTATATTTAAAGCTCTTTTCTCCAAAAAGTTCATTCCATTTTCATCTTCTGAATCGGAATTAGAATCAGTCACAGAATTCTCAGAGGGTTCGGGGGGCACTGCTCTTTTGCTGGCGGCTCCCCTGGTGTTCTGAGTTGGAAACTTCATGGCCACTCGGAGGGGTCCGGACCGTCTGCACTGGCTGCGGGTCTTACAGCCAGTGTGGTCTGACTGCAGTCTCATTCCATCTTGTATCTCACTCTCTGAGAAACCGCAAAATGATTCATCGTCAGAGTCGGCATGAAAAATACTGGCCAGTTCTTTAGTGACATCTGGCCTTGGTTTCTGTAAAAATCCACAATGGTCTAACACATCTTGCACCTCACTTTTGTGTTTGCAAAATTATCAGAAGCAAAGCTGTCACAACTGTCATCAGAGGATGACGACGTTTCCATGGAAATCAACTTCACATATCTAAATTTCTTTACGTTCTTCTTTACTCCGTGATCCTTTTGCCGCACGCGGCGAGCGTCCATGCCGGCGGCGGGCGCGGAGCCGGAGAGCCGAGCACGGCGAGCGCCGCGGTCCCCCGATTCGATATTTTTCTATGCAATTCTATTCGATTCTAATCTATTCGATTCTTCTCGTATCGATTTGATTCGATTCGATTCGATTTTTTTCTATTCTATTCGATTCAATTCGATTCTTTTCTATTCTTTTCAATTCGATTCAATTCTTTTCTATTCAATTCAATTCGATTCGACTCGATTGATTCTTTTCTATTCTATTCGATTCGATTCGATTTTTTCTATTTAATTCGATTCGATTCAATTCTTTTCTATTCTATTCGATTCAATTCTATTCTATTCTATTCGATTCGATTCGATTCTTTTCTATTCAATTTGATTTGATTCTTTTCTATCCTTTTCTATTCGATTTGATTCAATTCTTTTCTATTCGATTCGATTCGAATCTTTTCTTTGATTCAATTCGATTCTTTTCATTTTATTCGATTCGATTAGATTCGATTCTTTACTATTCTATTCGGTTCTATTCGATTCTTTTTATTCTACTCTATTCTATTCGTTTCTATTCTATTCTATTCGTTTCTATTCATTTCGATTTGATTTGATTCTTTGTATTCGATTTGATTCGATTCAATTCGATTCGATTCTTTTCTATTCGATTTGATTCAATTCGACTTGATTCGATTCTTCTCTATTTGATTCTATACTATTCTATTCATTTCGATTCTTTTCAATTTGATTCGATTCGATTTTTTTCTATTCTATTCTATTCTATTCGATTCTTTTCTATTTGATTCGATTTGATTCATTTCAATTCTTTTCTGTTGAATTCGATTTGATTATTTTGTATTCTATTCGATTCAATTAGATAGGATTCGATTCTTTTCTATTCTATTCAATTCAATTCTATTTCTTTCTATTCTATTCTAATTGATTCGATTCTTTTCTATTCTATTCTATTCAATTCGATTCTTTTCTTCTTGATTCGATTCTTTTCTATTCAATTCGGTACGATTCGATTGTATTCTATTCGATTCTATTCAATTCATTTCGATTCAATTTGATTCTTTTCTATTCGATTCGATTCAATTCTTTTCTATTCAATTCGATTTGATTCAATTCTATTCTATTCGATTCGATTCTTTTCTATTTGATTCGATTCTATTCGAATCGATTCTTTTCTGTTTGATTCTATTCTTTTCGATTCGATTCGATTCTTTCATATTCTATTCGATTCGATTTGATAGATTCGATTCTTTTCTATTCTATTCTATTCTATTCTATTCTATTCTATTCTATTCGATTCCTTTCTATTCTATTCTAATTGATTCTTTTCTATTCGATTCGATTCGATTGTTTTCTATTTGATTCGATACGATTCGATTCAATTCGATTCAATTCGTTTCGATTCAATTCTATTCGATTCGATTCAATTCTTTTCTTTTTTTTAAATTTTTATTTATTTATGATAGTCACACACACAGAGAGAGAGAGAGAGAGAGGTAGAGACACAGGCAGAGGGAGAAGCAGGCTCCATGCACCAGGAGCCTGACGTGGGATTCCATCCCGGGTCTCCAGGATCGCGCCCTGGGCCAAAGGCAGGCGCTAAACCGCTGCGCCACCCAGGGATCCAGATTCAATTCTTTTCTATTTGATTCGATTCTATTCTTTTCTATTCTGTTTGATTCGATTTGATTCGATTCTTTTCAATTCCATTCGATTAGATTTGATTTGATTCTTTTCAATTCAATTCCATTCCATTCTTTTCTATTCGATTTGATTCTATTCGATTCGATTCTTTTCTATGCGAATCAATTCAGTTCGATTCTGTTTTTTTCTATTCTATTTTATTCTATTCGATTCGATTCTTTTCAATTCGATTAGATTCTATTCGATTTTATTCGATTTTTTTCAATTCTATTTGATTGGATTCGATTCTTTTCTATTTGATTTGATTCTATTCAATTCGATTCTATTCTATTGAATTCTATTCTACTCGATTCAATTCTTTTCTATTCTATTTTCGATTCAATTCGATTCAATTCAATTTGATTCTTTTCTATTCTACTCAATTCGATTAGACTCGATTCTATAATTTTCTATTCTATTCGATTGTTCTCTATTCTATTCGATTCTTTTCTATTCTATTCTATTCTATTCTATTCTTTTCAATTCGATCCTTTTCTATTCGCTTCAAATCGATTCGATTCGATCCTCTTCCATTCGATTCGATTCGATTCCTTTCTATTCGATTCTTTTCTTTTTTTAATAAAATAATTTTTTATTGGTGTTCAATTTACCATCATACAGAATAACACGCAGTGCTCATCCCGTTACGTGTCCCCTTCAGTGCCCGTCACTCTCTCACCCCCACCCGCCGCCCTCCTCCCCTTCCACTACCCCTATTTCATTTCTCAGAGTTAGGAGTGTTTATGTTCTTCCTCCCTTTCTGATATTTCCCACACATTTCTTCTCCCTTCCCTAATATTCCCTTTCACTATTATTTATATACCCCAAATAAATGAGAACAGACATTGTTTGTCCTTCTCTCATTGACTTACTTCACTCAGCATAATACCCTCCAGTTCCATCCACGTTGAAGCAAATGGTGGGTGTTTGTCGTTTCTGATGGCCGAGTAATATTCCATTGTATACATACACCACATTTTCTTTATCCATTCATCTTTCAATGGACACTGAGGCTCCTTCCACAGTTTGGCTATTGTGGACATTGCGGCTAGAAACATCGGGGTGCAGGTGTCCAGGTGTTTCATTGCATCTGAATCTTTGGGGTAAATCCCCAACAGTGCAATTGCTGGGTCGTAGGGCAGGTCTATTTTTAACTCTTTGAGCAACCTCCACACAGTTTTCCAGAGTGGCTGCACCAGTTCACATTCCCACCAACATTGTAAGAGGGTTCCCTTTTCTCCGCATCCTCTCCAACGTTTGTGGTTTGCAGCCTTGTTAATTTTCCCCATTCTCACTGGTGTGAGGTGGTATCTCATTGTGGTTTTGATTTGTATTTCCCTGATGGCAAGTGATGCAGAGCATTTTCTCATGTGCGTGTTGGCCATGTCTATGTCTTCCTCTGTGAGATTTCTCTTCATGTCTTTTGCCCATTTCATGATTGGATTGTTTGTTTCTTTGGTGTTGAGTTTAATAAGTTCTTTATAGATCTTGGAAATTAGCCCTTTATCTGATAGGTCATTTGCAAATATCTTCTCCCATTCTGTAGGTTGTCTTTGAGTTTTGTTGACTGTATCCTTTTCTGTGCAAAAGCTTCTTATCTTGATGAAGTCCCAATAGTTTATTTTTGCTTTTGTTTCTTTTCCCTTCGTGGCTGTATCTTGCAAGAAGTTACTGTGACCGAGTCAAAAAGGGTGTTGTCTGTATTCTCCTCTAGGATTTTGATGGAATCTTGTCTCACATTTAGATCTTTCATCCATTTTGAGTTTATCTTTATGTATGGTGCAAGCTAGTGGTCTAGTTTCATTCTTCTGCAGGTGGATGTCCAATTTTCCCAGCACCATTTATTGAAGAGACTGTCTTTCTTCCAATGGATAGTCTTTCCTACTTTATCGAATATGAGTTGACCATAAAGTTCAGGGTCCACTTCTGGGTTCTCTATTCTGTTCCATTGATCTATGTGTCTGTTTTTGTGCCAGTACCACACTGTCTTGGTGACCACAGCTTTGTAGTACAACCTGAAATCCGGCATTGTGATGCCCCCAGATATGGTTTACTTTTTTAAAATTCCCCTGGCTATTCGGGGTCTTTTCTGATTCCACACAAATCTTAAAATAATTTGTTCTAACTCTGTGAAGAAAGTCCATGGTATTTTGATAAGGATTGCATTAAACGTGTAAATTGCCCTGGGTAACATTGACATTTTCACAATATTAATTCTGCCAATCCATGAGCATGGAATATTTTTCCATCTCTTTGTGTCTTCCTCAATTTCTTTCAGAAGTGTTCTATAGTTTTTAGAGTATAGATCCTTTACCTCTTTGGTTAGGTTTATTCCTAGGGATCTTATGCTTTTGGGTGCAAATGTCAATGGGATTGACTCCTTAATTTCTCTTTCGTCAGTCTCATTGTTAGTGTATAGAAATGCCATTGATTTCTGGGCATTGATTTTGTATCCTGCCACGCTACCAAATTGCTGTATGAGTTCCAGCAATCTTGGGGTGGAGGCTATTGGGTTTTCTATGTAGAGTATCATGTCATCGATGAAGAGGGAGAGTTTGACTTCTTTGCCAATTTGAATGCCTTTTATTTCTTTAGGTTGTCTGATTGCTGAGGCTAGGATTCCAGTACTATGTTGAATAGCAGTGGTGAGAGTGGACATCCCTGTCTTGTTCCTGATCTTAGGGGAAAGGCTCCCAGTGCTTCCCCATTGAGAATGATATTTGCTGTGGGCTTTTTGTAGATGGCTTTTAAGATGTCGAGGAATGTTCCCTCTATCCCTACGCTCTGAAGAGTTTTGATCAGGAATGGATGCTGTATTTTGTCAAATGCTTTCTCTGCATATAATGAGAGGATCATATGGTTCTTGGTTTTTCTCTTGCTGATATGTTGAATCACATTGATTGTTTTATGAGTGTTGAACCAGCCTTGTGTCCCAGGGATAAATCCTACTTGGTCATGGTGAATAGTTTTCTTAATGTACTGTTGGATCTTATTGGCTAGCATCTTGTTGAATTTTTGCATCCATGTTCATCAGGGATATTGGTCTGTAATTCTCCTTTTTGGTGGGGTCTTTGTCTGGTTTTGGAATTAAGGTGATGCTGGCCTCATAGAATGAATTTGGAAGTACTCCATCTCTTTCTATCTTTCCAAACAGCTTTAGTAGAATAGGTATGGTTTCTTCTTTAAACGTTTGATAGAATTCCCCTGGGAAGCCATCTCACCCTGGACTTTTGTGTCTTGGGAGGTTTTTGTCCATCTCAAATTTAAATTTTAGTTTTCTGAGGCAGAAACTCTATCTACAGCTCAGTATTTAGTCAACACTGTGCTTTTCTGAAAATGTAGCTTCCTCTGACATTTTTTTAAAATATGAGATTGATTCCTTTATTTCCAGGTCCACTTCAGTATCATAACTTTTCATACTGTCTTGTAAGTTATATTAGCTGAACTAATTAATTAATTCTTTTTTATTTTTTTATTTTTATTTTTAAAAATTATTTATTTATTTATTTATTTATTTATCTATTTATTTATTTATTTATGATAGTCACAGAGACAGAGAGAGAGAGAGAGGCAGAGACACAGGCAGAGGGAGAAGCAGGCTCCATGCACGGGGAGCCCGATGTGGGATTCGATCCCGGGTCTCCAGGATCGCGCCCTGGGCCAAAGGCAGGCGCCAAACCGTTGCGCCACCCAAGGATCCCAATTAACTCTATTTAACTTGTGGGTTTTTTTTTAAAGTAACGTAAAATTTACCATCTTCGTTGTTTTAAAGTGTGCAGTTTGCAGTATTAAGTATATTTACAGTGTTGTACAACAGATCTCCACAGCCTTTTCATCTTGCAAAACTGAAATTCTGTAACCCATTAAATAGCAGCTCCCCATCTCTTTCTCCCTAAGGTCCTGGCAGCCACCTTCCTACTTTCTATTCCTATGAATTTGACTACTTTAGATAGCTCGTATAAGTGGCATTTTAAACACAATATGATCTATATTTTTATTGCATATACAGTCACAAAAGCCATGGCAATATGATTTTATATGTTAGTATATTAGCACGTTAATTGTTTCAAAGAGCTTGCATGATATTAAGTCCCCCTTTATTCAGTACTTTCTCTCCTGTCACCCTCTTTCTCAGACTTCCCACTCTTCACACCCTTTTCATCATGGCCTTCAAAACTCAATCCCACTGTAAGCAAGCATTCTGTACCCTTAGTCTTAACTGAAACCCCACTTTCCCTGGAGAATCTTTTCTCTCTCTAAACCTTTAAGGAAGGCTCTTTGTTCTCTTATAACTCACACAGTCCAAGGCCATGGTGATAAGGTATAGGAAGGAGTATATTAGTTAATAGTTAATAGTCTTTTGGTTAGTAGTAATAGAGACTCAGACTAATGTCTAGCATAATCTTAAAAAATTATGGACCTATATAACTGAAGAGAGGTATTCTCAAAGATGCAAACAAATATCAGAAATATTATTCCAACTTTCAGCCATTATTTCTACTTGTCTCTGCTCAAAATAATTTTCTCAGGATTCTATGGCCATCTTCTAGGCAGTGGGCAAGATGGCTGCTGATAACAAGGTCACATCATCTTTACCCTCATCTTGAAGAGTACATCTACAATTCAGAAGTACTGTAGTTGAATAGCTTGGGTAATAAAGTTATTCTTTGATCCAGTTACTTTCTATGCAAACACTTTCCATAACTTTCTATTGGTCCAGCCTGGAACATAAGTCCACTAATTTGTGAGGCTGAACACCAAAATAGATAGCTCCTCCAAAATCACATGAAGTTCATATCTTCAAAGAAAAACATAACAGGCTATCTACTAGAGAAGAAGTGGCATTCTTTAGCACCTCATGTTAGTTTTAAATCATTTCTTATCTTCCTCTAATAAAAGCTAACAAACCTCTCCTCCTTTGAGACATGTTACCCAGCTCCTATTCTCAGCCATCTACTGCCATTGGTCAATACTTAACTTAGATGGGTTTGGCACAAGTTTTTCAAAATATTTATCATCATAGTGTACTACTTCCTTGTCCATTTGGATGACTTCTCCAATAGCCTAAAGTCTTAAGTTCATAGTTCTTTGGTCCCCTAAACTATAGTCATCTTAATTTTCTTTTTTCTAAATCTTATCAACCATGGAAATCTTCTTTTTAAAAAAACCTTAAGATTCTACTGTTAATCTCTCTGACCACAAATTCTGACTTTCTCCCAACATGTCCACACAGACATCCAACAGAAACATAAAGCCTGATATGTCTAATTGATAAATCATGGTAGACTGTATTAAAATTGTGCCCCAGGCACTGCTACAGTTCACACACCTTGTCTCTGACCTGCTTGCCCACCTGACAAAGAGCCGCTGCCCATCAACAGCGATTCCAGCTCTGACCGGATCTCCTCCTTTGGGTTTTCTGAGTACCAATCTAGGTGTACATGCAATAACATGTAAAAGGCACCAGCTTTAATCTCAGGTCATCCAGATGTTGTGAGCATCAAACAAGTTCCCTCTGGCCACATGAGTTCCAGTTTGTTTCCTCAGGTTCCACTCTGTCCCTGTGGACCTCAGCTTGCATTTTCCTTTCCTATGTGTCCTGCTGACCTACACTAACTGCAAGCCCACCATCATATGCAGAGGGGACTTAAAGATATTATTTCTCCAGTTTCCCTTCATGATGATTAGCAACTTTTCTCTGATCTTCCAACATCACTGTTAAGATTTCTGTGCCTCCAGGTTCTTGTACACTTTGTACGATCTAATCCCTACAATACCTCTATTTCCTATCACTCATAGGGGTACTCCTTCCCTAATCAAGCTGTAACTGAGACACCTGATTGGAGGTTATTGCACAAAACTTTGAGAAGTATCTATAGAAAAATAAAAGTCCTTAAGAAGCAAAAGAATTCACATCAAAGGAGAATTTATATTCTTAGATGTGTTTGAAAAGTTCTGTATGATTGGAAATGAGAGGAATAGCAGGACTGAAAAACACTCATAAATTTTATGTCTCAAATCACTTAGGATGCTATTTCTATGTAACCTCATCCCTTTTTCCATTCCACATAAAATCAAGAATCATTAACAATTTTTTACTAACTGGTCCTATGCTTTTCCCCACCAACCTCAACCAAACATTTTATGTTACATTTCAGTACAAAATGGTAGATTCAGCCTATTTTCCACTTTTCTTCTTCTGTATACCCTGTAAGATTATAATAAGGGTTATCTAAAATTATAAAAACAGAATAACTAAAAGAAAATAGTGGGAACATACAAAAACAAGTACTTTAACATATTTCTTGAATATGGAAATTGAGAAAGAATACCTCTTGTGCTAAAGCTCTAGCCCAAAATAAGAGAGAAGGAGGCTTCAGCAGATATGGGAAACACCTTGTCCAGCAGAAATCAAGATGCTTCAGAATAGAGACTATAGGTAGAAGAAAGGTCAGGAGAAAGTGGACATGAAAACGAGATTAAATGAAGACCTGTCTGTATAAGACATAGACACCTGTCTTCTCACACAGACTTGTAGTTAGACATTTCACTGGTGCCAGAAAGCAAAACCCCTCTCCTTCTAGTATTAGCTAAAAGCAAAGGCATTTGGCTCACTTCCCTCTAACTATAATGTAAAGCTTCTAGCCACCAAACCTCTTCACATACAGAACACACCATAACCTTTTAATCCCCTCAGTTTTAAATACAAATGGGCAACACATGACTACCAGAAAACTGAGGGAAGGTTGCAGTGTAACAGAAAGACCAAGATAAATAGCAAAATTTTCCCCTAAACAAAAAGAATATCCAGGAAACAGCAGAAGAGAGCTTTAAGTAAAACTTTAGTGTCCTTATACAGAAAATACTAAAGATCAACAAAATTGAGAATCAATATAAAGTCTAATTATTAAGAATTCTAAAGAGATGAGAACAATTTATCAAAGAATTAAAATAAGATAATTCTCCAGAGATGAAAGGAAGACCTGTCTCCAATCTCGTAGGGTCCTCTTGCAACCAATGGTATGAATTTAAAAAGAACCACACTTGGGCACATTATTATAAAACTTCATAACTCCAAAAGTTAAAAGTTATTAAAAAGTTTCCACAGAGGACTGGGAAAGACAATTGTGTACACAGAAATTAGATCAGAAGCATTGATTCCTGGGATGCCTGGCTCAGTGGTTGAGTGTCTGCATTTGGCTCATTCTGAGGTCCTGGGATAGAGTCCTGCATCAGGTTCCCAGCAGGGAGGCTGTTTCTCCCTCTGCCTGTGTCTCTGCCTCTCTCTGTGGGCTCTCATGAATAAATTAATAAAATCTTTTTAAAAAGCATTGATTCCTTTTTGTTTTATTAGCGACACCACATAGTACAGCAATATTTTTAAGGTTCTGTGGGAAGCTTTTTTCCAACTTAGCATTCTCTACCCAGCCAAACCATTAATCAAGTGGGAGAGAATGAAAAAGAACTTTTTGGGGATCCCTGGGTGGCGCTGCGGTTTAGCGCCTGCCTTTGGCCCAGGGCGTGATCCTGGAGACCCAGGATCGAATCCCATGTCGGGCTCCCGGTGCATGGAGCCTGCTTCTCACTCTGCTTATGTCTCTGCCTCTCTCTCTCTCTCTCTCTCTCTCTGTGTGACTATCATAAATAAAAATTAAAAAAAAAAAAAAAGAAAGAAAAAGAACTTTTTGGTCTGAAAGCACTGATAGATTTATCTCCATACTCCCTTCCTTGGGAAGTTCCATGAGGAGTGGTGACAGATGTGAGAGTTGTGTGAGGTAAACCCTCATGACCATTAGCAGGATGACACTAGGAAGTGTCAAAGTTGATAAGTCAAGAAATCGCATTATACATGATTTATTGGAGACATGGATTAACCACCAGAATAACAAAAAAAAAAAAAATGAAGTTGTAAAAGTAGCGACTTCTAAAGATGGACTTAGATGGTAGGGTCAACCCTTCAGTAAAACTTTAACCACGTACATATATTAACCTGAAGTAATTTTTAAATGTACTACCAGAGCTCCAATTAAAATTCTTTGTCTAATGTTTTATAATATTAACTACATGGACTGTGGTGAGCAGAATGATACCCACAACGAGGACCACATCTTGTGAATATGTTATCTTATGTGGCAGGAAGGGACTTTGCAGATATGATTAAGGTTCAGGATCCTGAGATGGGGAGATTAGCATAACTTATCTAGGTGGGCCTGACATAATCACAAGGTCCTTAAAAGTAGAAGAGGAGGGCAGCCCCGGTGGCTCAGCTGTTTAATACTGCCTTCAGCCTGGGGTGTGATCCTGGAGACCCGGGATTGAGTCCCACGTTGGGCTCCCTGCACAGAGCCTGCTTCTCCCTCTGCTTGTCTCTCTCTGTCATGAATAAATAAGTAAAAAATTTTTTAAAAAAAGTAGACGAGGAAAGCAGAAGGGAGTCAGAGGAGATGTGACTAAGAAGAGTAGGTGGAGAGGTGTAACTTTGCTGGCTTTAGAGATGGAAGAAGATGCCAAAAATGTAGGCAGTCTCTGGAAACTGGAAAGGCAAAGACATTGATTCACCCCCGGAGACTCCAGAAGGGAATACAGTCCTGTTGACCCCTCAATTTTATTTCAGCAAGATCCATGGCATGCTTCTAACCTGCCAAAGTATAAGAAAGATTTTTGTTTTATTTTACCATGTTTGTGGTCGTTTGTTACAGCAACAATAGAAGACTAATACATGGACTTACATCTGACCGGAATTAACTCCTTTTGATGTTTTCCCATCTTAGACTATTATTTTCCCTTCAGCTATTATGATAAGGTTTTCCATTTTAAAGGGTAGCAAAACAGATTCTTTGCTTTTCCTATTTTATAGGTACTGGCTTTTCTGTTTAGTATTTCAGGCAGTTTACCACCATAGTATCAAATCTTCCTTTGTATCAATTTTGGATTAATTATAATGTGTCTATTTTCAGTGAAGCCATGATGGAACATTTTGTGATGATCTTCTTTCCTAGAAACCTGAATAATTTCATCTGATTGCCCGTGTCTTTTTTCAAGAGCTTCAACATCCAGAAACCACATTTTCAGACACAAAAAAGAAAGTGATTAAGTGAAAGAAAAAGTGATTCTGTTTTTTCTGACACAATTAGTTTTATTTCTCTGTATCGAGTCTTCTAGACATAACTTCAGGTTGTGTCAGCAAGGTCAGAAGCTTTTGCTAAACACTCCACTTAACAATCATGTATTTTCATTTAATTATACCTTAACGTAATTTTATGGTTGTCATTATATATGTACTAATCTTCACTTTCTCTAAACTGAAATTCTCTTTGCCTCTTTATGGGGAAAACATGGACTTTGAGAGAAATATATCTAGATTCCGGACCTGGCTCTCTCATTTACAGTCTACATAACCTTGGGCAAGTTATTTAACCTCTCTGAGCTTTCTCCAACTATAAATACAGAGGTTGTAATACTTTATACTGCCTACCTCACCTCTGCACTACTGACATTTTGTTTTTAATAATAAATTTATTTTTTATTGGTGTTCAATTTGCCAACATACAGAATAACACCCAGTGCTCAACCTGTCAAGTGCCCCCCTCAGTGCCCGTCACCCATTCACCCCCACCCCCCGCCTTCCTCCCCTTCCACCACCCCTAGTTCGTTTCCCAGAGTTAGGAGTCTTTATGTTCTGTCTCCCTTTCGGATATTTCCCACACACTTCTTCTCCCTTCCCTTTTATTCCCTTTCAGTATTATTTATATTCCCCAAACGAATGAGAACATATAATGTTTGTCCTTCTCCAGTTGACTTACTTCACTCAGCATAATACCCTCCAGTTCCATCCACCTTGAAGCAAATGGTGGGTATTTGTCATTTCTAATGGTGAGTAATGTTCCATTGTATACATAAACCACATCTTCTTTATCCATTCATCTTTCGATGGACACCTAGGCTCCTTCCACAATTTGGCTATTGTGGACATTGCTGCTAGAAACATCAGGGTGCAGGTGTCCCAGCGTTTCATTGCATCTGTATCTTTGGGGTAAATCCCCAACAGTGCAATTGCTGGGTCACAGGGCAGGTCTATTTTTAACTCTTTGAGCAACCTCCACACAGTTTTCCAGAGTGGCTGCACCATTTCACATTCCCACCAACAGTGTAAGAGGGTTCCCTTTTCTCCGCATCCTCTCCAACGTTTGTGGTTTGCAGCCTTGTTAATTTTCCCCATTCTCACTGGTGTGAGGTGGTATCTCATTGTGGTTTTGATTTGTATTTCCCTGATGGCAAGTGAGGCAGAGCATTTTCTCATGTGCATGTTGGCCATGTCTATGTCTTCCTCTGTGAGATTTCTCTTCATGTATTTTGCCCAGTTCATGATTGGATTGTTTGTTTCTTTGGTGTTGAGTTTAATAAGTTCTTTCTAGATATTGGAAACTAGCCCTTTATCTGATACGTCATTTGCAAATATCTTCTCCCATTCTGTAGCTTGTCTTTTAGTTTTGTTGAGTGTATCCTTTGCTGTGCAAAAGCTTCTTATCTTGATGAAGTCCCAATAAATAGTTCATTTTTGCTTTTGTTTCTTTTGCCTTCATGGATGTATCTTGTAAGAAGTTACTGTGTGTGCTAAGATATTTGATCTTCATCCTGGAGATGATTGTTTTTCCAATGTGGATTAGCCTTCAATGCCAAGTGTGTTAACATTGATCAGATGCTGTTTTATCTATAGCTGTAAATTTTTGTTGTAAAATGTTTACCTTATATGCCCAAAAGCCAAGCAAAATTTTATCACCCCACAATAGTATTCTAACCCTAAGGACTCTTTCTACACGGAGCTTCAAGAACAGAAACAGTTCCTTGGAATAAAATGAACCTGAATGCTCATTATACTCGCATTAGACCTAATTGCTTACCGTGAATACAGATAGGTGTTTTCAGAGTATTTCTTCCACGGCTCACTTGTAATCGTCTTTCTTTTTCCTTCTGGACCCACAGAGTTCTTGGGCCAAACCTGATGTACTAATGTGCAGTATAAATCAATGATAGGGGATCCCAGGGTGGCGCAGCGGTTTGGCGCCTGCCTTTGGCCCGGGGCGCGATCCTGGGGACCCGGGATCGAATCCCACATCGGGCTCCCGGTGCATGGAGCCTGCTTCTCCCTCGGCCTGTGTCTCTGCCTCTCTCTCTCTCTCTCTCTCTGTGACTATCATAAATAAATAAAAATTGAAAAAAAAATTAAAAATAAATAAATAAATCAATGATAGCTTTTTGGTGACTCATTATTGTCTGGAAGCTCCAAAGTCAAATGAGATGATAAAAACCGCTTTAAGAAATCATGTCTAATCAATAATAATGTATTTTAAGGTTGTTTGTTGTTTTATTATATTTAGAAAAGATGTAGAATTGAGTATAGCTCAGCCAAGGATGACTAACACTTTCTCAGTTTTCATTATGAAAATTATGAGGAAAACTTACAGTTTGTACAAATGAATAGTTTCCGCTTCAAATTATTAGCTTGTCTATGCTATGAAAGGGGACTTCTTTCTGGTTTCAAAAAATATTTGCTATGGCAGTAAAAACAAATATGTATTTAGATGATTGTCGGGAATAATTTTGAGAATGTTGTTTTAATCCACTATCTGAGGTTGTGAGCTAAATTATAAATAATGCAATATAATCAACCCCACCTGTGGAATGGGTCATGTCAAACTGATTACTTTAGCTAGTCAAAGCTGAGTAGCAAACCAAATGTTTGCAGAAAGTTAAAGTGTCACTTTATGAAACTTGGTCATAGGTAAAGGATTTCTGAAAACATTGGCCAGATAAAAGTATAAGTATAGACACTAAAGTTAGATGCTAAGCAAATATCTGTAATATGAATGTGACCCATTGCACAGGAATCTGAGTTAGGTGTGGCACCACACCACACATTCCTGTGAATGCTTAACCAAATCCTTGAATTCTAGGATACTTGCTAAATGTACATGTTTGCACTTACATCCTTCATATACGGCTCCTCATCCCTGCTTACCTGCTTACCAGCGTTCCTAGGTTCAGAAATCTGTCAGGAAGTAAGAAAGCCTGCTACTTTTTGTTTGTTTGTTTTTGCTTTTAATGTTAATCCTATTTTAAAGAAAAAACCAAGTTTTCCATCCATTCAGTTCATTCAAGAAATAATTACTGTGCACCCATTATTTGCAAGGCATTTGCCTAAATTCTGCAGATACAGCAATGACCCAACACAAACAAAATCTGTCCTTATGAAGCTCAGGTATTAGTGTTTTGGTTTATAGGAAGTTATACTTAACTCGGAAAGCTACTGTTTTAGTACTAGGCAGTGAGAGGCAGTTGCTAGGAGGGTCCTCATCAGGCTGGATATTCATTAGAATAAACGTCAATCCATCATCTCTAAAACAAAAGTCCATTAAAAGCCCCTCTTCTAGTTCTACAAAGACTTCATCTGTATGTATTCCGGAAGTGATTATCCTGTCTATGAACTCAGCACCTTGCTATAAGACTTCTTGTTATGTGTTTACTCAATTTCTTAATTGACATTTTGCTATAACTGAAACTTGAAAGAAAAAACATGGCAAGAATCATCAGATCAATCAATTTTGTTAACTCATTAGCAGTTCAGACATAGAAGTGACAAGCCAATATAATAGTTAATATTTAAGGAACACCACCTGACAAAAAAATGAGCCTCTATTACATACATAAAATCTGAAGTGAATATATGTATATATCCATGTATATATTTTAAATGAGTATCATTTATATATCTTAAGTAGATATATATAATCTTAATATATATCCAAATACAAAGTAATGCATATAAAATTTGACCTATATCTCTTAATTGTAGATATATATACATATGTATACAGATACATACAGATACAAACCCACAGATTTTACTTAAACCTCTAGCAACCCTCCTTTTACAACCAAGACAATGAAACTGAAGCCGGAAGAGGTTAAGTAACTGCCCAAGTCATACAGCTATTTAGACCTGAATCCAAGTACTCTGTACTCCAGGGTCTGTTCTTAACAGCAACACTGTCATGCCTCTGTCTACTGACTGCAATGATTTTGGATCTTCTACGGATTTTGCCTTACAGTTTGTATTTCTCTTCCCTTTCACTATCACAAATGCAAGTGTAGATGTCTAAAAACCAGGCACTACTAACAAAAACACTCTATTCCATGGGAAATAACAAGGATTTATTAATACCAGGACACATAACTGAAAATCAGCCTAGTACTAATTCCTCAGGTAATAGTCTTATATTTAAGCAGAGCTCTGAAGTGGAGTTCTTCATTTGAAGTCAGGCAATCTTGATCGAAGAATAATACACCAAGAGGCATGATACCTTATATCACAAGCTAGGAAAAATACATAATTATTGTTACTAGCATTTGGAAGGATCATCATTGTGAGAGCTAAATGCCCCAAAAGTTAAAATTAAATTTTTTGCACCAACATTTATTCTGAGTTGGATTAAATACCTTAAAGTCTAAGGAGTCCTGAACAAAAAACATGGAAGAAAAGTAACAAGTATGATTTTTGCTCTATGTTTAACTTCAACAACACTGCAATTTTCTTCTAAAGGTGATTTAAATTTTAAATCAATTCTATCTGGGCACTGTATCTACAGAGAAATATGATCTTTTAAGTTTCTCATGTTAACAATGACATTTTTAGGTTCTGCAAAGACTCCAAAAGGTTGATAATCCATATCAATATTTCAGACATTTCGGTGTACCTAACTTTGAATATTTTATCAATATTTGACATTTCATGTTTCGACTCAGCAAAACACAACTTAGAAAAGTATGACCTGTCCTTTGTTATTTAATAAATGTTTCTAACTGGTTAATCCTATCCTTTTGAAAAAATAGTTTTCCCATACTGTTTTGAAATAGACTCCATTGACATAATGGACCTGGTTCTATTTAAGAGGGCTGGTGAAGAATTTTGGTAGACTGTTTTGGTTCTTTTTCCACTTCCATAATACAGTTAAAAATCAATATACTTGGAAAGGAAGTTATAGTCATGCTACAGACTTGGAGTGATAAATAAATGATTGTATTGTAATATCTGAAAGCATTTTAATAAAATCAATTTTTGTTTATATTAAAAAGCATTAAAAACACTTTACATTTTAAATTAATTTTAAATATACTATCTCCAATATGTTTTCCAACATTGTTTAATGGAACTAAGCTCCTTTACTGAGGGGAAATAAAAGAAACACTCTTTCCCTCCCTCCATCAAACACATGCCTCAGTTTATGCTGAAGAGAAAGATGGCTGTAAAAGATGATGTTGTTGTGTTGCCAGGTTTTTTTTTTCTTTCTATTCTTAGACTTGGTACCAGAGGAACCAACAAAAGCAGCAATTGTTTGTGTGGACTTCTATTCACTAGAATTTGCCTCATTCTGATTTTTAACATTGAGGTATGAAACCATCACAGAGGCTTTGGCTTCTAGACACTAGCAACCCAATTGTAAATTAAACTGGGATGAGTGTACCGAATTTTTCCCTTGAGACTTTTTCTCTTAATATAAAGAGAACATAAATTTAGAGACCTTTCCCCTTAATTTTTAAATTCTCTTTGCACAAATGGTCTATTTTTAGGTAGCCCTTAGAGGGAAAGAGAAAGAAAGAAAGGGTGGGAGTGAGGGACTGGTCTTTGACATACAGAAAGACTTGATTTTCATCTTATAATGATTCCATTAGAATCCAAACATCACATGGACCAACTTTCCCATTTGGAAAAAATGAATTTTTACCATGGTTAAGGAGAGTCAAGGTTTGAAAGAAAGCTGGTTAAACTGGTTAACAACCAGTTCCATTCCAGGCAGGAATTATTGACATAACATCTCTGACAGATGGTTTCTCAACTCAGCTTGGACTATTCAAGGCAGTATTAATTATGTTTTTCATGCAAAGACTGAATGAAGGGAAAGCTGTCAACAGCTGAGCTGATAAAACCCACTCTCTGTCAGTGAAGGAAAAGGCTTTTTTCAAGGCTTTCAGGAGCTAATATATCTTGTGTATTGCACATTGCTAATGTATTGCTTAATACATTGCTTGTGTATTGGAATGAAACGTTTTATAAGACACTTTTCTTGTCATTAAAAAATCAGTGTTTCATTCTTTTATCATGATACGTATGGTCTTACATCTTTCCAAATGATGCCTTCATTCACTGAGTCTAAGCAGCAAGGCTTTGAGAACTTTGAGAGTAACTGACATTATTTCAGAGAAAGAGGAAAAAAGAAACATTGGCTGTAGATAGAGGAGTTGAAGGTTAAATGGTAGGGACCCTGCGTCGGTTGCTGGAGTCTCAATGTGGCTGGACCCAGGAAAAGCCTTTGGTTGCTTCTCAGGGCTACCTACAGAAAGTCAACTGGGGGACTTTCCTGATAGTTTCCTCTGGCAGGCCTAAACAGCTGCATTAAGAAAGGAATTGAGAGGCCACAGGTGTCACAGAAGCAAGTAGCTAGCCAGGAAGGATGAAAGATGCCAATCGGAAAAAGAGAATTATATATTAAAGGGAAAGCTAGCTCCACTTTTGATGGGATTCCAACAGACAGTTAGGTTATATCTGAGATACTTTATTAACGTATTATTAAATATAATGATGAAAATAAGACTTGTTTCACAGGATCTCAGATTCAGAACTTTAAATATTTGAAAGGTAGTTGTTGTTGGAGAAAAATGGTATTGAGAAGAATATGCAGAAAGTTTACATCATCTAATTTTGATTACCCACTAACTTTTAGATACTAAAGCAAAATTAAATATGCTGTTGTACATTTCTGAGGGAGAACTATTTTAGTCTTAACCTTTTATTAGAAACAATGAATGGACAGGAAGATAAAATAAATAAGAAAATTCCCTGGAGTACATCAGAGCAAGTACTCAGATCCTAAGTACTCAAATGCAAATATTTAACAAAATTTATCATTGTTCTTACTTGTAATGAGGATATTTTCAACAAACAAAACAGAAACAAAAGAATAATAAAGGCATTAATAGGAGATATAATGAAAAGGATAGTATTCAGTAGCTTTAGAGAGCCCATGGATTATCTTTCTATGTAAAATAATTCAGATTATGAATGTTTTTCTAGGTCTTTATATCATGTAAGATTTGAATTAAAAGAAAATGTTGAGTTCATGAAATACTGTACACCTTTAGTTTGGTGAGGTATCAAAATGTGTACTTTATTATGTTAACATTTATTCAGCAAATTTTCTGAGTTTTTTTTTTTTTTGCATGTGTAATGATGTGATTGGACATACTATAAAAGTTTTAATAATGTGCTTTTAAAGTCTCTACAAATGTACAAGTAAACAGTCCACAACTTACTAAAACCTAAAATTATGGTATTTCAGGGGCACCCGGCTGGCTTAGTTGGTAGAGCATGTGACTCTTGATCTGGGGTTGTAAGTTCGAGCCCCACATTGGGTGTAGAGATTAATTTTAAAAAATTAAATCTTAGGGAAATAAAAATAAATAAAACCATGGAGTTTCAGAATTTGAGGAGAGAACTAAAGGTCATCTAATTTAACTTCCAGACAGTAGAATAATTCTTTCTAGATCCTCTTTTACAGGTGTCGTCCACTCTCTTCTTGATCACATCCAATGAGATTATGATACTTACTCAGCTCTCGCAGGCCAAGAGAGCTGAGTCAGTATCATTTCTTTGTTCTATTGTTTTAGTTGCTAGAAAGTTCTTAACAGTAAGAGATATCTGTAATTTTCACACATTTCCCAAGTTTTCACCCATCGAAAGAGGACCAAAGGTTTGAAGAAAGTTTCCAAGTGTGTCTTAATTGTTTTACTCCAGGTGAAATATCCAAGATCTTTCAGCAATAGATAATAAGGTGTACAATTAGAAAATTATTATCTACTTCAATCAGGGCACTTTATTTCTGCAAATGGGAACAACATTAAGAACTATTAGCTTTTTTAGCAGCTCTGACCACTTAATTGTTTCTTTTCTTTTTTTAAGGAGATTTATTTATATGAGAGAGGGAGCAAGCTTGGGGGTAGGGGAGGGGCAAAGGGAGAGGAAGAGAGAGTCCTAAGCAGACTCTGCACTGAGAATGGAGCCAGGCTTGTGATCTCAAGATTCTGAGATCACCACCTGAACTGAAACCAAGAGTCTGACTGATGTTCAACTGACTGTGCATCCCAGGTTTCCCCCCACTTCAATTGTTTCAATTGAACTTTTATTTCTCCAAACACCCCAAGTCTCTTGTAAACTGCTGTTAAGCCTGTGATCACTTTGTGTATATGCACATTTGTATAAAAATAATTGGCATGGATCTGTGCTATTCCCATACTCCATGAATTGGCTTGAAGGTGAATGATAGAGAAATGAAGGCAAGTTGAGTGAAGATTAGAGAATCGACCACTGAATTCACTCTTCATTTCCTTCATTCCTCTGATTTTCCTACTCTCATTTTGAGAATGAGCATTTGTCATTCTTATGTTTTCTCCACAGTTAAGAAAGAACCTAGCACAGAGCCGTACTCAAATTTTGTTGTTGATGATGAACTTATCTGAGCTTTCATGTCAGACAATTCAATAGTGGAAGCAGGAATTAGGAATGTGCCACATGGCCACATGGCCACACAGGACATTAATTTATGGAACATACACGAGACTCACCACGTGCCTAGAATTAGGTGGAATTTGCTTAATCTCTCCTCTCCTTCCCTCATCTGTTCAGCAACTTCTTTTGTCAGGTGCAGAACTCTATAAGAGATTTTAGCTACATTATAGATTAAAATTTGTAAGCTATTTATAGACCCTAAGTACCCTTTGAAATGTTATTTTGGAAATATGAATTTTAAAAAACCGACGTGCACATGAACTAGTTGGTGGTATAAGTATTACTACATGACACTTCCCTAAAGACTGTCTTGCTCAGTTTGCAGCTTACTGATACCTGTCTTGATTATTGTTGCTTTTTTTGCTGATGACTTTCTGGATTTTGGCAATTTTTGAATAAAAAAGAAAAACAAAATTCAAATTTAGTTATATTTAGAAAATTGCTGCTAGTGACAGGAGGTAAACATTTATGTTTATTATCTATGTATCTGATCACTTCTTGGTATATTTCCAACTCCAAATATTATTGACAGATTGTATTAGTCAGGATTCTTCAGAGAAACAGAACCAATAGGAGATATATATGTATAGGTAGACAGATATTGTGATAGATAGATACAGAGATAGATAGAGATATACAAAGAGAGAGGCTTATTATAAGGAATTGGCTCACACAATTATGGAAGCTGACAAGTCCTGAGACCTGTGGGGTGAGTCTACAAGCTGGAGACCCAGCAGGGACAATGGTGCAAGTTCTAGTCTGAGCCCAAAGACCTAAGAACCATGAGAAACAATAGTGCACTTTCAATTCAAGACTGGCAGGCTCAAGATAGGAAGAGCTGATGCTTCAATTGGAGTCTGAAGGCAAGAAAATACCAATGTCCCAGCTAGAAGGCAATAAGGCAGGAAGAATTTCCTTTTATTCAGAGATGGTCAGTCTTTTTGTTCTATTCAGGACTTCAGCGATTGCATGAGGCCCACCCACATTAGGAAGGACAATCTGTTTTACCTCATCTATTGATTTAAATATTAAACTCGGGGCACTTGGGTGGCTCAGTCACTGAGCATCTGCTCAGATCATGATCCCGGGATCCTGGAATCGAGTTCTGCATCAGGCTCCCTGCAGGGGGGAGCTTCTCCCTCTGCCTATGTCTTTGTCTCTCTGTGAGTCTCTCAGGAATAAAATGAAATCTTTAAATATATATGTTTATATACTATATGTCAGCCAGAAATATCTTCACTGAAATATTCAGAACATTTGATGAAATATTCAGGCATCCTTGGCTCCGTCCAGTTAAGACATAAAATTTACCATCATACGGAGCAAAGCAATTGAACCAAAGGATTAAAAATGAGCATAAGGAAAATTGAGGAGGGTTTATTCACTCACCTGTTCAACAAATATTTAAATGTGTATTGTGTGTTGAAAGCCAAAGGAGACATAGATAATTCTTCTTCTCATGGAGCAAAGATACAGATTTTAAAACAAAATTTTATGTCAGAGAAAGATGCTATTGGAGGAGAAATAACAGACCACCACCTAGACTGAAGAACATGGTGGCAAAACTCTACAAAGAGGGTCCAGGATGCTAAAGGTCCTGGCAAGAGTGAGTATCAGACACTGAGTAACTCAAAGCCCATGGAGTGTAGATTAAGAGAGAGTAGTATAGCAGGGTGCGTGAGAGCTGAGCTAGAAAGGTAGGCAAAAGGCAGGTCCTGAAGCCTTCCTGGCACATTAGAGTAGGAGAACCATTTCCTAAGGGTGTTGACAAGTTACTTAGAGAGTTCAAACAGACAAAGGACTGATCCTCTTTGCATTTTTGAAAGGAAACCGAGAGAGGACAAGATGAGAAATAGAAAAAGCCAGCTATGGGGCTATTATACAAAAAAGTGAGAGGGGCACCTGGGTGGCTCAGTGGTTGAGCATCTGCCTTTGGCTCAGGTTGTGATCCCGGGGTCCCTGGATCAAGTCCCACATCGGGTTTGCTGCAGGGAGCCTCTTTCACCCTCTGCCTGTGTCTCTGCCTCTCTCTGTATGTCTCTCATGATGAATGAATGAATGAATGAATGAATGAATGAATAAACAAAAAATACTTTTAAAAAAGTGAGAGATGGATGCTGGGCTGGGCCAGGATTGATGGTGGAGATGGACTAGCATAATACATCTGAGAGACACGTAAGAGACCCAGCAGATGGTGTGTGGTGATTAGATGGTTGTGCAAGGAGAAGGAGAGAAGCAGATGCAGTTGGCTGAGAAGTGACTGTAGACTCAGAGCCTTGAGGACCTCCCAAAGCAAGTGAAAAGAGGAAGTCTGCAAGAGATGCAGGGATAAATGGTCAGATAAGCAGGTGGTCCAGAGAATGTGGTTTGGAAGACAACAGAAGAGAGAGAAGGAGGATGTGTTCAGTATCATTAAATTGAGCTTGAAATTAAAGCAAATTAAGAACAGAATCAATGACCATTGTATTCCAAGATATTCAGGAAGAGGAAGTGTAGGCAGGGATCTGAGATGTGAAACTGAAATATACTGAGAGTTGCAACCTGGGAAAATGATGATGGTGGTATATGTGACTGGTCTGAAAAGTGGCTGTGGGGGCACCTGGGTGGCTCTGTCCCCTAAGCTGCTGGCTCCTGGTTTTGGCTCAAGTCATGATCTCCTGGTAGGGGAGGGTGGGGAGATTGAGCCCCATGTGGAGCATCACATAGGACTCTCTGCTGAGTGGAAGTCTGTCCCACTCCCCTGTCCTCTGTCCCTTCTTCCCTACCCCACCCCATCCACATGTCTTTCTCTCTCTCTCAAATAAAAAAATCTTTTAAAAAATGTAAAAGCAGAGGGAAAGGACTGGCCTGTAGGCAAAGAGAGGTAAAGGGTCAAGGGAGAATTTTTTATCTTCTAAATCGGGAGATTTGTTCATATATAAATGTTGCTGGGAAGGAGCCAGTATAGAGGTTGAAGGTACAAAAGGAAGGAGATATTAGATCTCTGGTTAAAGTAGGTTTAAGAATAATTGATAACTATGAGTGATGAGAGCTCACTATTTGTTTTCTATGCATGACATGTATCAGTTTAATTCCCCCAGCAACCTCCTCATAGGTACTATAATTATCTCCATTTTTACACATGCTATTATTGGCACATGGGGTAGTTAACCACCTTGCCTAAGGCCACGAGAGGTAGAGCCAGGACTTGGGCCCAGGCAGTCTGGATCCCAAGCTGCATTCTCTGAACACCTACATAGTCAAATGGAGGAAAAACGTAAAGGGGCAGATAGAAAGGGAAGAAGAACCTGGGATTGGCTCTACACTGAATGTCCATGCTGCCCATATACAATCTAATAAATAAGCCAGAGAATGCATCTGAAACCAGTTCTACTCAAAGAGAATTCAGATGCTTATCTGTTGACTAACTTTTGTATTTTGGATTCAATTATAGATTTGTTTATTCAGTAAAGACTTTTTGAGCACCTACTATTTAATAGGCACTGAAAATGCTCTGGGATTAAAAAATGAGCAAATCTAGGAATGCCTGGGTGACTCGGTCAGTTAAACATCTCCCTCTGGTTCAGACACAATCTCTGGGTCCTGGGATCGAGCCCTGAGTCCATTGGACTCTCGGTGTCTCCCTCTCCCTCTGAACTTCCCCCCTTTCTTTGCTCTTCCTTGCTCTCTCTCAAATGAATGTATAGAAAAAATCTTTTAAAAAATATGAGCAAGTCTAACATGGACCCTACCCTTGATACCCTAACTTATTGTATTACTCAACTCAGGCTGCAGACTGGTACTGTGAGCAGCAGAAACTTATTTTCTCTGTTCTGGAGGCTGGAAGTCCAGGATCAAGGTCCAGCAGGATGGGTTTCGCATGAGAGTGCTCTTCCCGGCTTGCTGATGGCTGTCTTCTCACTTGTCCTCATATGGCAGAGAGAGAGCAAGGTCTCTGGTGTCTCTTCCTATAAGGACCAATCCTATCAAGATCAGAGTCTTTCCCTTATGATCACATTTAAACATTACCTCCATAAAGGCCCTGTCTCCAGATATAGTGACATTGGGGGTTAGGGCTTCAACATATTCATTAGGGTGGGGAGGAGGGGAGATAAAATTTGGTCCATAGTATATATTCTTTCTTAATTCCCCCAATGACCCTGTATGGTGGTGGTTGTTTTTATTTTTTTATTATCGTTATTAATTTACAGTTCACAGACGAAGTGATTGAAACCTATCTGCCACACAGCTAGTAAGGGACAGGAATGAGACTCCATTTCAGCATTCTTTATAGGCAACACATCAGTCTCTTAGAAAGTCCAGGGTGGTATTATTAGTCAAGAGGGAAAGACACTAAAAAAGAAGGAGCATCCTGTTAGTCTTAACCCTCTATAGTTATATAAACCAATCATCATTGGTTTTTATTCTCTCTAGAGATAAGTTCTATTTTGTCCGTGCCTAATTTTAACCTTTCTTAGTATTTATACACAGATTTCTAAGTGAACCCCTCCCATTTTTATTTTATTTTTTCTCCAGAGTCTATTTGTTACCCAGAAAATTATCTCTCTGGAAGCATCTGACCACAGACACTATGTCTCCAGGACTTTCCGCAAGCTAACACAGAGGTTTTAAAGGGCAACTACACTCAGAGCCAATTCGTTTCATTTCATACAATATATCTTGAGATTAGTGTTTAATATAGTTGCCCAGTGGTATTCAAGAGTACAAAATCAATTTTCGATGTATTATAACTTTTATTGGGTAATCACATTTCCATTAAGTTTATAGGGTATTTATTTCCATTTCAGAAACATGAATTCCTAATATTATTTCTAGATGATCTATAAATAACTGTAGATATGCTTGCCAATGTGTTGCTTTGCCTTTGATGGCATAAAATGGAAAAACATAAATAACAACGTATTTCATTTTCTTAGCCAAAGGAAAGAATATCTTTTTTAAATCCAGAAAATTGTATATTACTTTGGAGGCTGTATGCAAATCAGACAATTTAGACGCAATATCAGAAGGAAAGGCGGTCTCCTAGGAAACTCTTGGCAGTTTAAATGTTTGGTAGGTTCCTTCTTCAATTAAAGCAGAGTACAGTAAAGGGACATATCCCTTGAGTCACCCCATGTAGTAGAAGTCATCAGCCTTCCCAAAACACTAGAGGTAGTCTGAGTGAAAACTTTTTGTTGGAGCAACTGGGTGAAATCCTGGAGCATAAATAAATCCCAGATTTTAAACTTCACCACACAAATCACATTTTGGGGGATAATATGTTTAATTTCATGGTAAGAAATTCTGTCGAGGGTCAACTTGCTGCCCCCAAGTAGTTGAAGTAGGTCAATGGAAACTTCTCAAAAATGGTAAAGGTCAGTGAATGGCCTTTCTACAAAAATACTTTCTTTTCCAATACTAGACTTTCTTGAATAGGCTCATTCACTAAACCAGATAAATGTTGATAAATAATTTGATAGTCAGCTTTACACCAGGATGAACCAATAGAACACTTGTTTTGTTTTGTGCTTTGGCCTTTTATAAAACACAGTTGGGAAAGGGTTGCCCTAAATGGATCAACTAACATTCAGCCTATGCCATGACTCACTCTGATCTTCTTACTGTTGGAAACTCTACAACAAAAGCACTCCTTTTGCCCAGGATTTAAATGTATTAAAAAAGTTTCTCAAAATTTAAGAGTAGTTGAGATTCCTCCTTTTTATATACCTTACATACAGCCAGGAACCCAGAATCTCCTCTGAAATTGTCATTTGCGTTAATTTCTTTCCATTCCCTCAGCCTCCAGAGCAAACAGAAATCAATTGTAAGGGTCTCATACATTACCTCCCTCACCCCAATTTCTGTACAGTTCAATGTCTAAACTAATTTTAGAGGACAGTGTCAGGAGCTACATCTTCTACTGTATACCTAGTACCTGTAGTTGACTTTTAGCAAAGCAACATCATCCATCATATTAAACCGTTTATTTTTTATGTTATTGCTTTATATTAATATATAGATGCATTTCAGTTTTACCTTCATGTAGAGCCATGAATACAAGGTTTCATCCCCATTTTTGTTTATTCATTATTTAATATCCCTGATAATTTTTTCTCCCTCAAGGACATTTCTGGAAGTTTCTTTCATGCAAGTGCCAGAAACATACTTTCTGCAATTTCCAGTTTTCATATACTGTTTTGTAGAAAAGCTTGGTACTTTAAATGGAGGCATTTTTTTAAAGGGTTTTATTTATTTATTCATAAGAAACATACAGAGAGAGAGGCAGAGACATAGGTAAAGGGAGAAATAGGCTCCCTGCAGGGAGCTTGATGTGGGACTCCATCCCTGGACCCTGGGATCACGACCTGAGCCAAAGGCAGATATATGCTCAAACACTGAGCCACCCAGGTGCCCCGAAATAACAGAATTTAAAGACTGGTGCTGGCAAGTTCCAGGATTTGGGGTCAGCAAATAAGCAGACGCCACACTTCCAAGCAAGGTACACTGTCTGCTTCTCATCCTCTGTTATCACCCCTCAGGCTGCCACAGGCTACATTTTGGAGTGTGCATTTTTAGTAGAAGTAAGACAGCCCTCCTAATTGCAGCTTGCAAGAAAGCACTAGGACCAGAACTATGTTAAGGACACTTTCCCAGGAGGGCACAGATGTTCTGGGTGAATTCCAGGTCTAATAGTTATGAATCCTTCAGTGGATCCATATTTTTCTATTCCAGAAAGTGTGTGTATGATCTGATTCTGAGCCTATGTACAGACATACATGGGAGATCTAACAAGGGAAAGTCCTGTTACCTGACCTATTTCCACATTGTCTAAACCAAAAGTGAAAAATACATTTAGCCATAGGCTATAGAAATACAAATAAGAAAGATTTATAAGTAGAATATCTCTGACTAGATTTATGATTGTAAAAAAACACTATGTTTTTCTCCTTGTTTTTCTTGTTATCTGAGAGTTGAAAGATATCCACTTTAAAACAAATACAGCATCATAGAAACATAACTTATTATATTACCTAATAAATAATAAATGGAAACAATACTTATAAATATATATTAATAACTTTCTAGTATTAGTCTGGGGCTTCTTTTGATTACCTTGCATAGCATATTAAGTGATTTATACAGTTGAACTCTTTTACATGTTTTAGAAGACGAGCATATCCTAAAGTAATATGCTTAACGTTTTCTTTTTTTCTTTTTTTTTTTTTTGCTTTTTTTTTGCTTGCTTAACGTTTTCAAACAGAAATTTGCAGTCTTTCATCTTTTAAAGTATCCTTGCTCTCTTTTTTTAATGTATTTATCATTCAGTGGCCCATAAGAAATGGTTACATTAGCACATTATAGTAGCATGTTTTAAAAATCTGTTGTTATAAATTTGTTGAGTATGGATATGGCTTAACTTAAGGAATATTAATTTGGAATAAAATTGATTTGTGTATTTTTATCATTCAAATATTAATGTAGTCTAAGAACAAGATACTTTAATACTCTCTAAAAGCAAGATACTTTAATACTCAGAGTTACTATTGAAAGATATATATTTACTGTCAGCATACCTATTCAGTCCCTGTTTTTGTGGATTGTTCCCTTGAACTTCCTCTATTACAGAATCCCCCTTAGTATTTCTTACACAGCTGGCTTTGTGGTCACATATTCTTTCAGTTTCTGCCTATCTTGGAAGCTCTTTATCTCTCTTATTCTAAATGAGAGCCTTGCTGGATACAGTATTCTTGGCTGCATATTCTTCTCATTTAGGACCCTGAATATATCCTGCCAGCCCTTTCTGGCCTTACAAGTCTCTGTGGAGGGTTCTCCTGTTATGCTAATACTTCTACCCATAAAATTTAGAGATTACTTGTCTCTTGCTGCTTTAAGAAAATTCTCTTTATCTTTAGAATTTGCAAGTTTCCCTATTAAATGCCCAGGTGGACAGCAGTTTTTATTGATATTGGGGTGGGAACTATCTCTTTACAGGATCTGAATGCCTGTTTCCCTCCCGAATTTAGGGAAGTTTTCAGCTATGATTTGTTCAAATACATATACTAGGCCTCTGTACGTTTTGGTACACTAGGTAACACCAGTTAAATGTAGATTTTTCTTTCTGAGGCTACTATTTTTTCCCTTAAACTATCCTGATGATCTTTTAGTCGTTTTCTCTTTTTCCCTCAGTTCCCCTCCATGCCATCAACTTGTCTTCTATGTCACTCACTCGTTTAATTGATTTTTAATTTCAGCCTGATTAGATCTAAATTCTGCAATCATGAAGTCTCTGGAATCATTCACGGTTTTTTCGAGAGCCACCAGTAGCTTTATAATTGTGCTTCAGAATTGGCTTTCTGACATTGAATTGTAATTCAAATTTTGTAACTCTGTGGGAGTTTCTCATTCTTATTTGAGGTGATTTTTTCCTTCTAGTCATTGTACTCAGTGCAAATTGGCCAAAAACAAGTTGTATTGGGAAAATGAGAAAAAGAGTGAAGAGAAAGAAGAAAAGAAAAAGAAAGAAGAAAAAAGAGTAAAAAGAAAAAAGAAAAGAAGGAAAAAAGAGAATAGAATAAAAAGGGGGAGGTAAGCAAACAGAAATCAAAAGACAAAAAACAAGGGAGAGCATACTCTCATTTTCTATGCTGTAAATCCCTTGGCTTCCCCTGGAACTTTCCAGTGCATCTTGGTCAGTAATTAGTTTTTCCCCTGTCCGTCTAGCTGATCTTATGTGGGAGAGGCCTGCAGTGCTGATTTTCCGGTTTTAGCACTTCGGGGAGCAGCTCAGCCCCCTCCCTGGTGTAAGGCTCAGTGAAAGATTTTTAACCTCTTTATCCCTCGAGGTCACTGTGGGGCTGGTGGGGGGGGGGGTTGTTTATCCTGTGAGGCCCCAGAAGGAACAACAACAGTAGAGGCGGCCAGCTCTGGAGCCCTGGAGTGAGCTCCGGCAGTAGCTATTGAGTTTGCAGTCTGCAGAAGCCTGGATGCTCTGGGGGCAGGAGCCGCTGATCTGCCCAGCTCGGGGCCACCCGGCGGCAAGGGTGTCCTTGCTGTCCTGCGCCTTCCTGGCTTCTTCCTGTCCCGGGGGAGGCGCCAGATCTTGGGCTGTGTCCCCAGCGCACTGTGCTCCCAGGCCTGAGCTGTTGGAATCCTACTCCAGGCCGCCCAGCCCCCTCCATGTGGAGCCTCTGCCCTAGCGCATTCTGAGCAGTTCCCAGGGCCGCCCAGCCCCCTGCGCAGAGTCTCTGCCTGAGCCGCTTCCGAGCTGTGCCCAGGGCCTCAGCTCCCTCCCAGCGGAGCCACTGCCTGAGCTGCCTCCAACCTTCTCCAGAGCCTTGCCATATGCACCCTGCAGCCCTTTAGGGAGCTTGGCGGTGGTGTGGGGCGCTGGTGCTCTGTTAGTGTCCCAGGGAGGCTGAGGGCATCCCCGCCCCTCCTGGGATCTTGCTCCAACTCTCGGGAAGATTGGTGAAACCCCTGCTTCTCTATGACGGGGCTTTCATGTCCTGGGGACACTGGCCGTGGCCTTAGCCCGGGTCCTCTCGGGGCCCCTCCCACTTGGATGCCTTTTGTTTCTTTATTTCTTCCCTTGCCCTCTCTTCCTACCGTGATAGAAGCGTGAACTCTTCTCACATTAGCATTACAGCTGTTCTCTCTTTAAATCTCAGGCGGAATTAGTAGGTTCTCAGGATGATTTGAAAGTTATTTATGTAATTTAGTGGGGACAGGTGACTTGGGGACCCTACTCTTCCACCATCTTGCCCCCTCCTACTCTGTTTTCCGTTTAAAATTGTTTCTAGGCAACAGTATCAGGAGGGTCAATGAGAAAGCCATCTGACATTGGCCACCTGAGCTGCTTGGTGATTGGCCACCTGAACCAGGCCACCAGGAGAGCATGCGTGATTGGCCGGGGCATGGCAGTGACATCACAGAGGGGCACTCTGATGCACCTGGGCTGATATAAAAGCATGACAACCGCTCACGAGCTGATCCAGGGGCCGTGCAGCCTCCTCCCCACGGAGCCTCTGCCAGAGCCACTTCTGAGATGCTCCTGGGGCCGAGAAGACCCTCCTGGCAGCGCCGCTGCCTAAGATGCCTCCGAGGTGTTCCCGTGACCGAGCAGTCCCCTCCCCTCGGAGCCTCCGCCCGAACCGCCTCCGTGCTGCGCCCTGGCCGCTGGGCGGGCGCTCCAGCCATTTTCGGAGCTCCATCCTTTTGGTCTGTGGTGCGCTCTCCCCATTTCCTATGTTCGAGACCCCGGGAACCTGGGGGCGCCACTGCCCCTCCTGGCAGATGGAGAGCTCCGTAGTTACTGCGGGAGCTGAATCCAGGGCTCCAGAGCAGGCCGCCGCCACTGTTGTTCCTTGCGGGGCCTCGCAAGGTAAACAAACCCCACTGAGCCCTGCACCAGGCAGGGGACAGAGCAGCTCCCCCAAGTGCTCACACCTGAAAATCAGCACAACAGGCGCCTCCCCCAGAAGACCAGCTGGACGGACAAGTTCCAGGGGAAGTCAAGGGACTTAAAGTATACAGAATCAGAAGATATTCCCCCCTGGGTTTTTTTGTTTGTTTGTTTGCTTGCTTGCTTGTCCCACCCTTTTTTCTTTCTCTTCTTTTTCTTTTTTCTTCCTTTTTTCTTATTTCTTTTTCTCTTTTTTTCCTTCTTTCTCTCGTCTCTTTTTCTCCTTTTCCCAATACATCTTGTTTTTGGCCACTCTGCACTGAGCAAAATGCCCAGAAGGAAAACCTCACCTCAAAAGAAAGAATCAGAAACAGTCCTCTCTCCCACAGAGTTACAAAATTTGGATTACAATTCAATGTCAGAGCCAATTCAGAAGCACTATTATAAAGCTAATGGTGGCTCTAGAAAAAAGCATAGAGGACTCAACAGACTTCATGACTGCAGAATTTAGATATAATCAGGCAGAAATTAAAAATCTATTGAATGAGAAACAATCCAAACTAGAAGTCCTAACTACAAGGCTTAACGAGGTGGAAGAACGAGTGAGTGACATAGAAGACAAGTTGATGGCAAAGAGGGAAACTGAGGAAAAAAGAGACAAACAATTAAAAGACCATGAGGATAGATTAAGGGAAATAAATGACAGCCTGAGGAAGAAAAACCTATGTTCAATTGGGATTCCCGAGGGTGCCGAAGGGGACAGAGTTCCAGAATATGTATTTGAACAAATCCTAGCTGAAAACTTTCCTAATCTGGGAAGGGAAACAGGCATTCTGATCCGGGAAATAGAGAGATCCCCCCTAAAATCAATAAAACCGTTCAACACCTTGACATTTAATAGTTAAGCTTGCAAATTCCAAAGATAAAGAGAAGATCCTTAAAGCAGCAAGAGACAAGAAATCAATTGACTCATTTCACTCAGCATAATACCCTCCAGTTCATTCCACGTTGAAGCAAATGGTGGGTATTTGTCATTTCTAATGGCTGAGTAATATTCCATTGTATACATAAACCACATCTTCTCTATCCATTCATCTTTCGATGGACACCGAGGCTCCTTCCACAGTTTGGCTATCATGGCCATTGCTGCTATAAACCTCGGGGTGCAGGTGTCCTGGCGTTTCATTGCATTTGTATCTTTGGGGTAAATCTCCAGCAGTGCAATTGCTGGGTCATAGGGCAGGTCTATTTTTTTTTTTTTTTTTTTTTTTTAGGAGGGCAGGTCTATTTTTAACACTTTGAGGAACCTCCACACACTTTTCCAGAGTAGCTGCACCAGTTCATATTCCCACCAACAGTGTATCGCATCCTTTCCAACATATGTGGTTTCCTGTCTTCTTAATTTTTCCGACTCTCACTGGTGTGAGGGGGTATCTCATTGTGGTTTTGATTTGTATTTTTCATGGACAGTGATGCGGAGCATTTTCTCATGTGCTTGTTGGCCATGTCTATGTCTTCTTCTGTGAGATTTCTGTTCATGTCTTTTGCCCCTTTCATGATTGGATTGTTGTTTCTTTGCTGTTGAGTTTAATAAGGTCATTATAGATCTTGGAAACTAGCCCTTTCTCTGATACGTCATTTGCAAATATCTTCTCCCATTCTGTAGATTGTCTTTTAGTTTTGTTGACTGTATCTTTTGCTGTCCAAAAGTTCCTTATCTGGATGAAGTCCCAATAGTTCATTTTTGCTTTTGTTTCTTTTGCCTTCGTGGATGTATCTTGCAAGAAGTTACTATGGCCGAGTTCAAAAAGGGTGTTGCCCGGTTCTCCTCTAGGATTTTGATGGACTCTTGTCTCACATTTAGATCATTCATCCATTTTGAGTTTATTTTTGTGTATGGTGAAAGAGAGTGGACTAGTTTCATTCTTCTGCATGCGGATGTCCAATATTTCCGGCACCATTTATTGAAGAGGCTGCCTTTCTTCTAGTGGATAGCCTTTCCTCCCCTATCGAATATTAGTTGACCATAAAGTTCAGGGTCCATTTCTGGATTCTCTATTCTGTTCCATTGATCTATGTGTCTGTTTTTGTGCCAGTACCACACTGTCTTGGTGACCACAGCTTTGGAGTACAACCTGAAATCTGGCATTGTGATGCCCCCAGATATGGTTTTCTTTTTTAAAATTCCCCTGGCTATTCGGGGTCTTTTCTGATTCCCCACACAAATCTTAAAATAATTTGTTCTAACTCTCTGAAGAAAGTCCATGGTATTTTGATAGGGATTGCATTAAACGTGTAAATTGCCCTGGGTAACATTGACATTTTCACAATATTAATTCTGCCAATCCATTTGCATGGAATATTTTTCCATCTCTTTGAGTCTTCCTCAATTTCCTTCAGAAGAGTTCTATAGTTTTTAGGGTATAGATCCTTTACCTCTTTGGTTCGGTTTATTCCTAGGCATCTTATGCTTTTGGGTGCAATTGTAAATGGGATTGACTCCTTAATTTCTCTTTCTTCAGTCTCATTGTTAGTGTATAGAAATGCCACTGACTTCTGGGCATGATTTTGTATCCTGACACACTACCAAATTGCTGTATAAGTTCTAGCAATCTTGGGGTGGAGTCTTTTGTGTTTTCTATGTATAGTATCATGTCATCGGCGAAGAGGGAGTTTGACTTCTTCTTTGCCAATTCGAATGCCTTTAATGTCTTTTTGTTGTCTGATTGCTGAGGCTAGGACTTCCAGTACTATGTTGAATAGCAGTGGTGAGAGTGGACATCCCTGTCTTGTTCCTGATCTTAGGGGAAAGGCTCCCAGTGCTTCCCCATTGAGAATGATATTTGCTGTGGGTTTTTCGTAGATGGCTTTTAAAATGTTGAGGAATGTTCCCCTTATCCCTACACTCTGAAGAGTTTTGATCAGGAATGGATGCTGTATTTTGTCAAATGGTTTCTCTGCATCTAATGAGGGGGTAATATGGTTCTTAGTTTTTCCCTTGCTGATATGATGAATCACATTGATTGTTTTACGAGTGTTGAACCAGCCTTGTGTCCTGGGAATAAATCCTACTTGGGCATGGTGAATAGTTTTCTTAATGGATTGTTGGATCCTATTGGCTAGTATCTTGTTGAGAATTTTTGCATCCATGTTCATCAGGGATATTGGTCTATAATTCTCCTTTTTGGTGGGGTCGTTGTCTGGTTTTGGAATTAAGGTGATGCTGGCCTCATAGAACGAATTTGGAAGTACTCCATCTCTTTCTATCTTTCCAAACAGCTTTAGTAGGATAGGTATGGTTTCTTCTTGAAACGGTTGATAGAATTCCCCTGGGAAGCCATCTCACCCTGGACTTTTGTGTCTTGGGAGGTTTTTGATGACTGCTTCAATTTCCTCCCTGGTTATTGGCCTGTTCAGGTTTACTATTTCTTCCTGTTCCAGTTTTGGTAGTTTGTGGCTTTCCAGAAATGTGTCATTTTCTTCTAGATTGCCTAATTTATTGGTGTATAGCTGTTCGTAATATGTTTTTAAAATTGTTTGTATTTCCTTGGTGTTGGTAGTGATCTCTCCTTTCTCATTCATGATTTTATTAATTTGAGTCTTCTCTCTCTTCTTTTTAAGAAGGCTGGCTAATGGTTTATCTATATTATTAATTCTTTCAAAGAACCAACTCCTGGCTTTGTTCATCTGTTCCACTTTTCCTCTGGTTTGTAATTCATTGAGCTTTGCCCGAATCTTTATTAGCTCTCTTCCTCAGCTGTGTTTAGGATCTACTTGTTGTTTTTTCCTCCAGCTCCTTTATGTGTAAGGTTACCTTTTGTATTTGAGTTCTTTCCAGTTTTTGGATGGATGCTCTTATTGTGATGTATTTCCCCTCAGGACTGCTTTTGCTGTTTCCCAAAGATTTCCAATGGTTGTATCTGCATTCTCATTAGTTTCCATGAATCTTCTTAATTCTTCTCTAATTTCCTTGATCCTTTCATCTTTTAGCGGAATGGTCCTTAAGCTCCACGTGTTTGAAAACCTGTTGATTGCAGGAAGCTCTACATTCAAGTCACCACGTAGAAGTGTATTATTTTCTAAGTATGTTTTAACTTTGGTTATTAATTGATAGATATACTTGGCAGCTCCCACTTTCGGGACATAAATATTGATGATTGTTAGGCCCTCTGGTGCGATAGGTCCTTTAAGAATGATATAGTGTGGGATCCCTGGATGGCGCAGCAGTTTGGCGCCTGCCTTTGGCCCAGGGCGTGATCCTGGAGACCCGGGATTGAATCCCATATGGAGCTCCCAGTGCATGGAGCCTGCTTCTCCCTCTGCCTGTGTCTCTGCCTCTCTCTCTCTCTGTGTGACTATCATAAAAAAAATAAAAAAAGAATGATATAGTGTCCTTATTCATCACTTACTACAGTCTTTGTGAAGAAATGTAGTTTATCTGATCTAAGAAAGGCTACCCCTACTTTCTTTTGAGGAACATTGGAAGGGCTTGTTATTCTTCAACCTTTTATTTTCAGGCTGTAGGGGTCCTTATGTCTAAAATGAGTCTCTTGTAGACAGCAAATAGATGGGTTTTGCATTTTTATCCAGTCTGAAACCGCAGCTGTGCCTTTAATGGGGTCATTAAGCCCATTCACGTCCAGAGGTACCATTGAAAGATCTGTATTTCGTGTCATCATGATACCTATTCAGTCCCTGTTTTTGTGGATTGTTCCCTTGAATTTACTCTATTACAGAATCCCCATTAGTATATCTTGCAAAGCTGGCTTCGTGGTCACATATACTTTCAGTTTCTGCCTATCTTGGAAGCTCTTTATCTCTCCTTCTATTCTGAATGAGAGCCTTGCTGGATACAGTATTCTTGGCTGCATATTCTTCTCATTTAGGACCCTGAATATATCCTGCCATCCTTTTCTGGCCTTCTTGGGCACTGTGGAGGGCTCTCCTGTTATGCTAATACTTCTACCCATAAAATTTAGAGATTACTTGTCTCTTGCTACTTTAAGGAAATTCCCTTTATCTTTCAAATTTTCAAGTTTCGCTTTTAAATGTCCAGGTGTAGAGGAGTTTTTTTTTTTTTTAGAGGAGTTTTTATTGATATTTGGGTGGGAACTATCTATTTCCTGGATCTGAATGCCTGTTTCACTCCCCAGTTTAGGGTAGTTTTCAGCTATGATTTGTTCAAATACCTATTCTAGACCTCTGTCCCTTTTGGTACCCTCGGTAACACCAGATAAACGTAGATTTATTTTCTGAGGCTGTTATTTTTTCCCTTAATCTATCCTCATTATCTTTTAGTCATTTTCTCTTTTTTCCTCAGTTTCCCTCCTTGCCATCAACTTGTCTTCTATGTCACTCACTCGTTTAATTGATTTTTAATTTCGGCCTAATTAGATCTAAATTTTGTAATCATGAAGTCTCTGGAATCCTTCTCGCTTTTTCAAGAGCCACCAGTAGTTTCATAATTGTGCTTTTGAATTGGCTTTATGACATTGAATTGTAATTCAAATTTTGTAACTCTGGGAGAGAGAGCTGTTTCTGATTCTTATTTGAGGTGAGTTTTTCCTTCTAGTCATTGTACTCAGTGCAAATTGGCCAGAAACAAGTTGTATTGGGAAAATGAGAAAAAGAGAGGAGAAAGAAGAAAAAAAGAAAGAAAAATAAAGAATATAAAGAAAAACAGAAAAGAATGAAAACAGAGAATAGAATAAAAGAAAAAAAGGGGGGGGTTAAGCAAATCAAAATCAAAAGACAAAAAACAAGGGAGAGCATACTCTCATTTTCTATGCTGTAAATCCCTGGGCTTCCCCTGGAACTTTCTAGTGTTTCTTGGTCAATAATTTGTTTTTCCCCTGTCCGTCTAACTGGTCTTCTGTGGGAGAGGCCTGTTGTGCTGATTTTCCTGTTTTAGCACTTGGGGGAGCTGCTCAGCCCCCTCCCTGGTGCAGGGCTCAGTGAAAGATGTTTAACCTCTTTATCCGTCCAGGCCACTGTGAGGCTCAATGGGGGTTGTTTATCCTTTGAGGTCCCAGGAGGAACAATAACTGTAGAGGCGGCCAGCTCTAGATCCCTGGAGTAAGCCCCCACATAGTAAGCTATGGAGCTCTCAGTCTGCAGAAGCCTGGATGCTCTGGGGGCAGGAGCCGCTGATCTGCACAGCTCGGGGCCACCCAGCTGCAAGAGTGTCCATGCTGTCCTGCGCCTTCCTGGCTTCTGCCTGTCCTGGGGGAGGCGCCGGATCTTGGGCTGTGTCCCCAGTACACTGTGCTCCCAGGCCTGAGCTGTTGGAATCGTGCTCCAGGCTTCCCAGCCCCCTCCATGTGGAGACTCTCCCCAGTGCATTCTGAGCAGTTCCCATGGCCATGCAGCCCCCTGAGCGGGGCCTCTGCCAGAGCCGTTTCCAAGCTGCTCGGGGCCCCAGCCGGATGCACCCCGCAGTCCTTTCGGGAGCTCTGCCACGGTGTGTGGCCCGCTCTACCTGGGGCTCTGGGGCTCTGTTAGTGTCCCAGGGAGGCTGAGGGCATCCTCACCCCTCCTGGGATCCTGCTCCAATTCTCGGGAAGATTGGTGAAACCCCTGCTTCTCCAGGATGGGTCTTTACTGTCCTGGGGACACTGGCCATGGCCTTAGCCCGGGTCCTCTCGGGGCCCCTCCCACTTGGATGCCTTTTGTTTCTTTATTTCTTCCCTTGCCCTCTCTTCCTACCGTGATCAAAGCTTGAACTCTTCTCACATTAACATTCCAGCTGTTCTCTCTTTAAATCTCAGGCGGAATTAGTAGGTTTTCAGGATGATTTGAAAGTTATTTAGATAATTTGGTGGGGACAAGTGACTTGGGACCCTACTCTTCTGCCATCTTGCAGCCTCCTACTCTGTTTTCCGTTTAAAATTGTTTCTAGGCAACGGCATCTGGAGGGTCAATTGTTTCTAGGCAACGGCATCTGGAGGGTCAATGAGAAAGTCATCTGACATTGGCCTCCTGAGCTGCATGGTGATTGGCCACCTGAATCAGGCCCCTCTGAGAGCATGCGTGATTGGCCGGGGGCGTGGCGGTGACATCACAGAAAGGCATTCTGATGCACCTGGGCTGATATAAAAGCATGACAACCGCGCAGGTCCCCGTTATGACAGAGATGGCACTTCAGCCACAGATCTCCCTCCTCTCCCTCAGGTTGTCTGCCCTGTTTTCTGCCCATGCCCATGGCAAGCCCCCGGACCACCCTCTTGCCCCTGACCTCTCGCCAAGACTTTGGGCTCCACCTGCATGTTTGCACATCCATTCATCCCCCTCTGTGTTCCTGAGAGTCCACGAACCACAGCAGGAGACTCCTGCTCCCTTTTCCCACTGAGAGGTTGGCCTGGCTGCTCACGGACATATTCTCATGTGGACTGTGGGATCAGCACACCGGGAATCGGTACCATGGATACTCAGGCAGAGGGGAACTGCCTCTCCGACACCTCTGGGGTCAACCTGGGGCTCAACACAGGAAAGCTGTGAGTCCCCATCCTGAGGGAACCAGGCACTCACTGCTTCTCTGGAGCTCTCCAACCCAGCTCAGCACAGGGCACATGAATGCCCTAAACCTCCACTCCACCCCCATGTGTACAGTGTCTGCAGTGCCTCCAGGCACCCGGCAGAGAAGGCATTGTATGAAACAAGTAAGTCCTTGGAGAAGGAGTCACCACATCACTGGACACGGTGGGGTTTATGGAACATGGGACCTCAGACCACGAGCTGCCTGCCCCAGCTCAGTAGTGGACAAATGGATGCTCAAGATCCCTGGCTGACCAGGCGCCCATACACCACAAACCCTCGAACACAGCAGAACATGGAGAAATTCAGTACCCAGAACAGAGCACCTACCAGGATCCCTCAGACTGGTAACCCTCTTAACTCTAGTGCCCCCGGGCATGTGAGTCACCCAGACACTGGATCCCTATCAAAATACCATGGACTTGCTTCAGAGACTTGCAACTAATTATTTTAATATTTGTGTGGAAACAGCAAAGACCCCAAATAGCCAGGTTAATATTGAAAAACAAAACCAGAGCTGGGGGCATCACAATTCCAGATTTCAGGCTGTACTAGAAAGCTGTAGTTATCAAGAGAGTGTGGTACTGGCACAAAAACAGACACATAGATCAATGGAACAGAATAGAGAATCCAGAAGTGGACCCTCAACTATACGGTCAACTAATTTTCGAAAAAGGAGGAAAAACTATCCACTGGAAAAAACAGTCTCTTCAATAAATGGTGCTGTGAAAATTGGACATCCACATGCAGAAGAATGAAACTAGACCACTCTCTTTCACCATACACCAAGATAAACTCAAAATGGATGAAAGATCTAAATGTGAGACAAGAGTCCATCAATATTCTAGAGGAGAATTCAGGCAACATCCTTTTTGAACTTGGCCACAGTAACTTCTTGCAAGATACATCCATGAAGCCAAGAGAAACAAGAGCAAAAATGATCTATTGGGACTTCGTCAATATAAGAAGCTTTATGCAACAAAAGATACAGTCAACAGGATGGGAGAAGACATTTGCAAATGACGTATCAGATAAAGGGCTAGTTTCCAAGATTTATAAAGAACTTATTAAACTCAACAGCAAAGAAACAAACAAGCCAAACAGGAAATGGGCAAAGGACATGAACAGAAATCTCACAGAGGAAGACATAGACATGGCCAACAAGCACATGAGAAAATGCTCCGCATCACTGTCCATGAGGGAAATACAAATCAAAATCACAATGAGGTACCACCTCCCACAAGTGAGAATGGGGAAAATTAACAAGGCAGGAAACCACAAATGTTGGAGATTTTGTGGAGAAGGGGAAACCCTCCTGCACTGTTCATGGGAATGTGAACTGGTGCAGCCACTCTGGAAAACTATGTGGAGGTTCCTCAAAGAATTAAAAAGAGATCTGCCCTACGACCCAGCAATTGCACTGCTGGCGATTTACTCCAAAGATACAGATGCAATGAAATGCCAGGACACCTGCACCCCGATGTTTATGGTAGCAATGTCCACAATAGCTAAGCTGTGGAAGGAGTCTCGGTGTCCATCGAGAGATGAATGGATAAAGATGATGTGGTTTATGTATCCAATGGAATACTACTCAGCCATTAGAAATGACAAATGCACACCATTTCCTTCGATGTGGATGGAACTGGAGGGTTTTATGCCGAGTGAATAAGGCAATCAGAGAAGGACAGACATTATATGGTCTCCTTCATTTGGGAAATAGAGAAAATAGTGAAAGGGAATAAAGGGGAAAACAGAAGAAATGAGTGGGAAATATCAGAAAGGGATACAGAACGTTAGTGACTCCTAACTCTGGGAAACGACTGGGGGTGGGGGATGGTGAGGTGGGCTGGGGAGGGGTGGTGGTGACAGGGTGAGGGGCACTGAGGGGGGCACTTGATGGGATGAACACTGGGTGTTATTTTATATGTTGGCAAATTGAACACCAATAGAAAATTTAAAAATCCCCAGCAGTGCAATTGGTGGATCACGGGGCAGTTTCATTTTTAACATTCTTTGACAAACCTCCACACAGTTTTCCAGAGTGGCTGCACCAGTTCACATTCCGTCCAACAGTGCAAAAGAGTTCCCCTTTCTCCACATCCTCTGCAACATTTGCTTCCTGTCTTGTTAATTTTCACCATTCTCACTGGGGTGAAGAGGTATCTCATTGTGGTTTTGATGTGTAAATCCCTACACATAGCAAACATATAGCATATCACCCAGAGCTCATCCCATCAAGTGCCCCCCTCAGCGCCCGTCATCCAGTCACTGCAACCCCCAAAGTACCTCCCATTCCACTACACCTTGATCCTTTCCCAGAGTTAGGCATCTCTCATATTCTGTCATCTTCAATTGATATTTCCACTCATTTTCTTTTTTCTCCTTTATTCCTTTATTCCTTTTTCCTTTATTCCTTTTCTCTATTTTTTATATTCTCCAAAAGAATGAGACCATATAATGATTGCCTTTCTCCGTTTGACTTTTTTCCCTCAGCATAATACCCTCCAGTTCCATCCACATTGAAGGAAATGGAGGGTTTTTGCGGTTTCATTTCATTTCATTTTTGTTTTTGAACTTAACAAATATATTCAAAACATTTCTTCCTAAAAGAGCAGGATACACAGTCTTTCTGAGAGCATATCAAACATTCTCCAGAATAGACCACATACCCCGTCACAAATCAGCCCTTAACAAGTACAGAAAGATGAAGATTATACCATGCATATTTTCCAACCACAATAATATGAATTTTAAGGTCAACCACAAGAAAAAATTTGGAAATACCACAAATGCAGGAGGGTTAAAGAATATCCTCCTGCTATGAATGCCTGGGTTAAAGAGGAAATTAAAGTATAAACTTAAAAATACATGGAAGAAAATGAGAATGAAAACATGAAGGTAATATTAAAAGATGTCTTAAGTGATCCCTGATTTTTTTTAATAAATTAATTTTTTATTAGTGTTCAATTTACCAACATACAGAATAACACCCAGTGCTCATCCCGTCAAGTGCCCCCCTAAGTGCCCATCACCCATTCACCCCCACCCCTTGCCCTCATCCCCTTCTACCACCCCTAGTTCATTTCCCAGAGTTAGGAGTCTTTATGTTCTGTCTCCCTTTCTGATATTTCCCACACATTTCTTATCCCTTCCCTTATATTCCCTTTCACTATAATTTATATTCCCCAAATGAATGAGAACATACACTGTTTGTCCTTCTCCGATTGACTTACTTCACTCAGCGTAATACCCTCCATCCAGTTCCATCCATGTTGAAGCAAATGGTGGGTATTTGTCGTTTCTAATGGCTGAGGAATATTCCATTGTATACATAAACCACATCATCTTTATCCATTCATCTTTCGATGGACACCGAGGCTCCTTCCACAGTTTGGCTATTGTGGACATTGCTGCTAGAAACATCGGAGTGCAGGTGTCCCGGCGTTTCACTGCATCTGAATCTTTGGGGTAAATCCTCAACAGTGCAATTGCTGGGTCGTAGGGCAGGTCTATTTCTAACTCTTTGAGGAACCTCCACACAGTTTTCCGAGTGGCTGCACCAGTTCACATTCCCACCAACAGTGTAAGAGGGTTCCCTTTTCTCTGCATCCTCTCCAACATTTGTTGTTACCTGCCTTGTTAATTTTCCCCATTCTCACTGGTGTGAGGTGGTATCTCATTGTGGTTTTGATTTGTATTTCCCTGATGGCAAGTGATGCAGAGCATTTTCTCATGTGCATGTTGGCCATGTCTATGTCTTCCTCTGTGAGATTTCTCTTCATGTCTTTTGCCCATTTCATGATTGGATTGTTTGTTTCTTTGGTGTTGAGTTTAATCAGTTCTTTATAGATCTTGAAAACTAGCCCTTTATCTGATCGGTCATTTGCAAATATCTTCTCCCATTCTGTAGGTTGTCTTTGAGTTTTGTTGACTGTATCCTTTGCTGTGCAAAAGCTTCTTATCTGGATGAAGTCCAATAGTTCATTTTTGCTTTTGTTTCTTTTACCTTTGTGGATGTATCTTGCAAGAAGTTACTGTGGCCGAGTTCAAAAAGGGTGTTGCCTGTGTTCTCCTCTAGGATTTTGATGGAATCTTGTCTCACATTTAGATCTTCCATTCATTTTGAGTTTATCTTGGTGTATGGTGAAAGAGAGTGGTTTCATTCTTCTGCATGTGGATGTCCAATTTTCCCAGCACCATTTATTGAAGAGACTGTCTTTTTTCCAGTGGATAGTCTTTCCTCCTTTATCGAATATTAGTTGACCATAAAGTTCAGGGTCCACTTCTGGGTTCTCTATTTTGTTCCATTGATCTATGTGTCTGTTTTTGTGCCAGTACCACACTGTCTTGGTGACCACAGCTTTGGAGTACAACCTGAAATCTGGCATTGGGATGCCTCCAGACATGGTTTTCTTTTTTAAAATTCCCCTGGCTATTCGGGGTCTTTTCTGATTCCACACAAACCTTAAAATAATTTGTTCTAACTCTCTGAAGAAAGTCCATGGTATTTTGATAGGGATTGCATTAAACGTGTAAATTGCCCTGGGTAACATTGACATTTTCACAATATTAATTCTGCCAATCCATGAGCATGGAATATTTTTCCATCTCTTTGTGTCTTCCTCAATTTCTTTCAGAAGTGTTCTATAGCTTTTAGGGTATAGATCCTTTACCTCTTTGGTTAGGTTTATTCCTAGGTATCTTAGCAATCAGACAACAAAAAGACATTCAAATTGGCAAAGAAGAAGTCAAAACTCCCTCTTTGCCGATGACATGATACTCTACATAGAAAACCCAAAAGCCTCACCCCAAGATTGCTAGAACTCATACAGCAATTTGGTAGCGTGGCAGGATACAAAATCAATGCCCAGAAATCAATGGCATTTCTAACAACGAGACTGAAGAAAGAGAAATTAAGGAGTCAATCCCATTTACAATTGCACCCAAAAGCATAAGATACCTAGGAATAAACCTGACAGTGTTAAACTTGATGTAAGTACACAAGGCCCTTGAAAGGGGAATGCTGTCTGCCTGTTGTCTCACAAGGCATGCCAACATGACTTTAAAGAAACTAATATATTGAAAAAGTATATTTGAACCCTTGATTACTTTAATTGCACCATTAAAACATTTGACTTAAATTATTTGATCATTCCAGTTGGTGGACTGTTTTCTAATTTCTCAATGTGTATGCCAATTTGCCTGTCAGTCCACACATCTTGTTCACTGGTCTATAATTCTTGTGCAATTACTAAAGGCAAAGGACTAGATGCACTACTGTGTAAAGAGATTACACATGACTACCCTATTGCACTTAAATAGTATGTGGGGATTTACAATCGCTTGCATTGTTTCACAAAATAAATATCTCAATGTCAAATACTAAAAAAAAATGCCATCAAGCAGGTCACCATGAAGAAGGATTACCAGCAGCGCAAGATGGAGAAGGAGCTGAGCCCTCAGAAACCTGTCATTACCCAGAGTGCAATCTTTTTGTGTGCATACGAAACATTCTCCAGAATAGATCACATACCAGGTCACAAATCAGACCTTAACAAGTACAAAAAGATGAAGACTATACCATGTATAGTTTCTAATCACAATGCCATGAAACTTAAGTTCAACCACAAGAAAAAATTTGGAAAACTCAGAATTACATGGGCGATAAAGAATATCCTCCTGCTCATAATGAATGGGTGAACAGGGAAATTAAAGTGTAAATTAAAAATACATGGAAGGAAATGAAAATATGAAATTAATAATAAAAGATGTCTTAAGTGATCCTATGATTTTCACACATGCTCTTCCTAACCTCCATTATGGATTACAACTGATTTCTCCGAGGTATTTGAGATTAATCACCCAGCCAGGTGGTAACTTCCTTCCTTGCCTATTGACTCAGAAGCATAAAGAGCTCAAAGTGTCCAGGCACCAGTTTCAATTTCCAGCTCAGAACGATTGTTTTTGTGCCTCTCTTTGAAAATGAGACCTCTCAGCCAGGGGAATTTAAAATCGTGGGAACACAAATTAAACACTTTGCAAGTAGACCTTGAAGGGATATAGTGAGCAGTACCCCTCCGTGTTCCAATCCTTGATTCCTGCACCTGTGAATGTGAGCTATGGGAGAAACAGCATCATATATTAGAAGCTGATTTGGAACATATAGAGCCGTCTTCTTTTTTTTGTTTGTTTTTTTTAGAGCCGTCTTCTGAACCTTGTCCTAGCCTGCAAGGAATTGCCACCGAGCTGGCACTACAGCTGCAGCTTCATTTCTTGAATTTATTTTTTATTGGTGTTCAATTTGCCAACATATCGAGTAACCCCCAGTGCTCATCCCAGCAAGTGCTGCCGTCAGAGCCCGTCTCCCATTCCCCCCACTTCCCGCCCACCTCCGTTTCTACCACCCCTAATTCATTTCCCAAAGTAAGTAGTCTCTCATGTTCTGTCTCCCTTTCTGATATTGCCCGCTCATTTTTCTCCTTTCCCCTTTCTTTCCTTTCACTATCTTTTATATTCCCCAAATGAATGAGACCATATAAGTTTTGTCCTTCTCCGATTGACTTATTTCACTCAGCATAATACCCTCCGGTTCTATTCACGTCGAAGCAAATGATGGGTATTCGTCGTTTCTAAAGGCTGAGTAATATTCCTTGTGTACATAGACCACAACCTCTTTATCCATTCATCCTTCGATGGACACTGAGGCTCCTTCCACAGTTTGGCAACTGTGGACATTGCTGCTATAAACATTGGGTTGCAGGTGTTCCGGTGTTTCAGTGCATCTGTATCTTTGGGGTAAATCCCCAGCAGTACAATTGATGCGTCATAGAGCAGTTCTATTTTTACCTTCCTTTGACAAACCTCCACACAGTTTTTCAGAGTGGCTGCACCAGTTCACATTCCCACCAACAGTGCAAGGGTTACCCTTTTCTCCACATCGTGTCCAACATTTGTTGTTTCCTTCCTTCTTAATCTTCACCATTCTCACTGGGCTGAGGTGGCATCTCATTGTGCTTTTGATGTGTATATCCTTGATGGACAGTGATGCAGAGCATTTTCTCATGTGCTTGTGGCTGTGTCTATGTATTCCTCTGTGAATTTTCTGTTCATGGCTTTTGCTCATTTCATGATTGGACTGTTCGTTTCTTCGCTGTGGAGTATACTAGGTTCTGTAGAGATCTTGGATACTAAAACTTTATCTCATAGGTCACTTGCAAATATCTTCTCCCGTTCTGTAGGTTGTATTTTAGTTTTGTTGACAGTTTCTTTTGGTGTCCAGGAGCTTTTTATCTTGATGAAGTCCCAATAGTTCATTTTTGCTTTTGTTACCCTTGCCTTTCTAGATGTATCTTGCAAGAAGTTGCTGTGGCAAAGTTCAAAAAGGGTGTTGCCTGTGTTCTACTCTAGGATTGTGATGGATTCTCATCTCACATTTAGATCTTTCATCCATTTTGAGTTTATCTTTGGGCATGGTGTAAGACAATGGTCTAGTTTCCTTCTTCTGCATGTGGATGTCCAGTTTTCCCAGCAATATTTTTGAAGACATGGTCTTTTTCCAGTGGATAGTCTTTACTGCTTTGTCAAATATTAGTTGACCATAGACTTGAGGGTCTATTTCTGCATTCTCTATTCCGCTCCATTGATCTATGTGTCTCCTTTTGTGCCAGTACCACACTGTCTTGATGACAACAGCTGTGTAGTACAATGTGACATCTGGTATTGTGATGCCCCAGGCTCTGGTTTTCTTTTTTAATATTCCCCTGGCTATTCGGGGTCCTTTCTGATTCCACAAAAATCGTAAGATGATTTGTGCCAACTCTCCGAAGAAAGTCCATGGTATTTTGATAGGGATTGCATTAAATGTGTTAATTGCCCTGGATAGCATTGACATTTTCACAATATTAATTCTTCCAATCCATGAGCATGGAATGTTTTTCCATCTCTTGGTGTTTTCCTCAAATTCTTTCAGAAGTGTCATGTAGTTTTAAGAGTATAGATCCTTTACCTCTTTGGTTAGGTTTATTCCTATCTATCTGATGCTTTTGGGTGCAACTGTAAATGGGATTGACTCCTTAATTTCTCTTTCTTCAGTCTCACTGTTAGTGTATAGAAATGCCACTGACTTCTGGGCTTTGAGTTTGTATCCTGCCACACTGCCAAATTGCTGTATGAGTTCTTCCAATCTTGGGGTGGAGTCTCTTGGGTTTTCTAGGTACAGTATGATGTCATCTGCCAAGAGGGAGAGTTTGACTTCTTCTTTGCCTATTTAAATGCCCTTTATTTCTTTTTGTTGCCTGATTGCTGAGGCTAGGACTTCCAGTACTCTGTTGCATAGCAGTGGTGAGAGTGGTCATCCCTGTCTTGTTCCTGATATTAGGGGAAAGGCTCCCAGTGTTTCCCCATTGAGAATGATATTTAATGCAGGCTTTTCATAGATGGCTTTTGAGATGTTGAGGAATGTTCCCTCTATACCTACACTCTCAAGAGTTTTGATCAGGAATGGATGTTGTATTTTGTCAAATGCTTTCTCTGCATCTATTGAGAGGATCCTATGGTTCTCATTTTTTCTCTTAATGATATGATGAATCACATTGACTGTTTTACAAGTATTGAACCAGCCTTGCTTCCCGGGGATAAATCCCAATTTGTCATGGTGAATAATCTTCTTAATGCACCGTTGGATCCTCCTGGCTAGTATCTTGTTGAGAATTTTTGCATCCGTGTTCATCAGGGATATTGGTCTGTAATTCTCCTTTTTGGTGGGTTCTCTGTCTGGTTTTGGAATTAAAGTGATGTTGGCCTCATTGAAAGTATTTGGAAGTGCTCCATCTCTTTATCTTTTGGAACAGCTTTAGGAGAATAGGTATGGTTTCTTCTTGAAACGTTTGATAGAATTCCCCTGGGAAGCCATCTGGCCCTGGACTTTTGTGCCTTCGGAGGTTTTGAGAACTGCTTGAATTTCCTCCCTGGTTATCAGCCTGTTCAGGTGTTCTATTTCTTCTTGTCCCAGTTTTGGTAATTTGTGGTTTTCCAGAAATGTGTCCATTTCTTCTAGATTGCCTGATTTATTGGCATATAGCTGCTCCTAATAAGTTTTTAACCGTCTGTATTTTTTCATGTTGCTGTTGATCTGTCCTTTCTCATTAATGATTTTATTAAATTGAGTCCTTTCTCTCTTATTTTTAATAAGGCTGGCGAATGATTTATCAATCTTATTAATTCTTTCTCTTTTTTTACCTTTGAAGTTTTCTTTTTTTAAAATGAATTTTTTTATTGGTGTTCAATTTGCCAACATATAGAATAACACCCAGTGCTCATCCCATCAAGTACCCCCCTCAGTACCATCACCCAGTCACTGTCACACGCCGGCAACCTCCCCTTCCATCACCCCTAGTTTGTTTCCCAGAGTTCGGACTCATGTTCTGTCTCCCTTTCGGATATTTCATGCTCATTTTTTCTCCTTTCTCCTTTATTCCCTTTCACTATTTTTTATATTTCCCAAATGAATGAGACCATAGAATGTTTGTACTTCTCTGATTGACTTATTTCACTCTGCGTATTACCCTCCAGTTCCATCCACATCGGAGCAAATGGTGCATATTTGTCATCAGATAATAGGCTAGTTTCCAAGTTTTATAAAGACTTATTAAACTCAACACTAAAGAAATAAACAATACAATCATGAAATGGGAAAAACACATGAACAGAAATCTCACAGAGGAAAACATAGACATGGCCAACAAGCACATGAGGAAATGCTCTGCATCACTTGCCATCAGGGAAATATAAATCAAAACCACAATGAGAAACCGTCTCACACCAGTGAGAATGGAGAAAATTAACAAAGCAGGAAACCACAAATTTTGGAGTGGATGTGGAGAAAGGGGAACCCTCCGGCACTGTTGTTGGGAATTGAATTGGTGCAGCCACTCTGGAGAACTGTGTGGAGGATCCTCAAATAGTGATAAATAGATCTGCGCTCTGACCCAGGAACTGCACTGCTGGGGATTGACCCCAAAGATAGATGCAATGTAATGCTGGGAGACCTCCACACTGATGTTTATAGATGCAATGTCCACAAAAGCCAAACTGTGGAAGGAGCCTTGGTGTCCTTATTAATTCTTTCAAAGAACCAACTCCTGGCGTTATTCATCTCTTCCACATTTCCTCTGGTCTCTATTTCATTGACTTCTGCCGGAATCTTTATTAACTTTCTTCTTCTGCTGGGAGTAAGATCTATTTGCTATTTTTTTTCCTCCAGCTCCATAAGATGCAAGCTTTTCTTTTGTATGAGAGTTCTTTCCAGTTTACGCATGAATGCAAGCTCGTATTGCGATGTATTTCCCCCTGACGACTGCTTTTGCTTTATCCCAAAGATTTTAAATGGTTGTATCTTCATTCTCATTAGTTTCCATGAATTTTTAAATTCTTCCTTAATTTCCTGGTTGGCCCTTCAACTTTTAGCAGGATGGTCCTTATCCTCCACGTATTTGAAATCCTTCCAAACTTCTTCTTGTGATGTAGTTCTAATTTCAAACCATTATGCCGGGGATGATCCCAATCATTGGGTGTCGGATTATACCTGATTTGTGACCCAGTATGTTCTCTAATCTGGAGAAAGTTCCATGTGCACTTGAAAAGAATGTGGATTCAATGGTGTTTGGATGGAAAGTTCGGTAAATATCTGTGAAATCCATTTGGTCCAGTGTAACATTTAAAGCTCTTGTTTCTTTGGAGATGTTTTCCTTAGAAACACCTATTCAGTCCATTTTTGTGGATTATTCCCTTCGACTTCCTCTATTATAGAATCCCCGTAGTATTTCTTGCAGAGCTGGCTCCGTGGTCACATATTTCAGTTTCTGCCTATCTTGGAAGCCCTTTATCTCTCCTTCTATTCTGAATGAAAGCCTTGCTGGATACAGTATTCTAGGCTACATGTACTTCTCATTTAGGACCCTGAATATATCCTGCCAGCCCTTTTTGCCCTGCCAGTTCTCTTTGAAGAAGTCTGCTGTCATGCTAATCTTCTCCCTACAAAATTTAGAGATTTCTTTTCTCTTGCTGTTTAATGGTCTTCTCTTTATCTGTGGAATTTACAACTTTCACTATTAAATGTCGAGGTGTTGAGCCGTTTTTATTGATTTTTTGGGGGGGATATCTCTATTTCCTGGATCTGAAAGCCTTTTTTGCTCCCCAAATTAGGAAAGTTTTCAGCTATGATTTGTTCAAATACATATTCTGGACCTCTGTCCTTTTTAACACCCTTGGGAACTCTAGGTAAACAGATTTTGCCTTCTGAGGTTGTCATTTATTTCCATTAAGCTATCCTCACAATCTTTTAGTCGTTTTTCTCTTTTTTTCTCAGTTTCCATCCTTGCCATCAACAGGTCTTATATGTCACTCACTTGTTCTTCTACCTCGTTAACCCTCATCGTTAGGACCTCTAGTTTGGAGTGCATCTCACTTAATTGATTTTTAATATCACCCTGATTAGATCTAAATTCTCTAGTCATGAAGTCTCTTGAATCCTTCATGCTTTTTTCGAGAGCCACCAGTAGCTTTATAACTGTGCATCTGAATTGGCTTTCTGACATTGATTTGTAATCCTAATTTTGTAACTGTGGGAGAGAGGACTGTTTCTGATTCTTTCTTTTGAGGAGATGTTTTCCTTCTAGTCATTTTGCTCAGTGCAGAGTGGCCAAAAACAAGTTGTACTTGATTGAAGTGTGGACTCTTCTCTAAATGTAGCATTCCAGCTGTTCTCTCTATAAATCTCAGGCCAAATTCCTAGGTGATTTGAAAGTTATCTAGGTAACTGGGTGGGGACAGGTGACTTGGGGATATTAGTGACCCACCATCTTGCCCCCTCTTCCTCTTTTTTCTGTTTAAGCATGGCTTCTAGGCAATGATATCAGGAGGGTCAATGAGAAAGTCATCTGACATTGGCCACCTCAGCTGGATGGTGATTGTCCCCCTGAAACAGGCCAACCAGGGAGCCTGTATGATTGGCAGGGGCATGGCGGTGACATCACAAAAAAGCAATCTGATGCACCTGGGCTGATATAAGAGCATGGAAACCTCACTGGCCCCCGTGACAACAGAGATGGCATTTTAAGTTTTTAACTGTCTGTATTTTTGATGTTGCTGTTGATCTGTCCTTTCTCATTAATGATTTTATTAAATTGAGTCCTTTCTCTCTTCTTTTTAATAAGGCTGGCGAATGATTTATCAATCTTATTAATTCTTTCTCTTTTTTCTACCTTTGAAGTTTTCTTTTTCTTTAATAAAGTTTTTTATTGGTGTTCAATTTGCAACATATAAAATAACACCCAGTGCTCATCCCATCAAGTGCCCCCCTCAGTGCCCATCACCCACTCACCCGCACACCCTGGCAACCTCCCCTTCCATCACCCCTAGTTTGTTTCCCAGAGTTCGGTTTCTCTTATGTTCTGTCTCCCTTTCTGATATTTCCCACTCATTTTTCTCCTGCTCTGCTTGTCCAGGGGTAGGGGATTTTTGTTAAATTTCCTGGGTCCCACACAGTTGTACCTTTATATGAAAGTATTAAAGCAGAAAGAGTAACCCAAAATTGTCTATTTCACAAAAGCCTATCTAAACTAGTTATGTTCAATGGTGTCTGTCTTGATGGAACAATCTCTAGGAAGACTTTTTTCAGACCTAGCTCCACCACCAATAAGCATGTGAACTTGGACAATCCAATCCTCCAGAACTCTCAGTTTCTTTCCTGTGCCTCAGAAGAGAGGACCAGAGCTGATGATCCCTTAGTTCCCTCAGTTCCCTCTCAGACCTAAAATGCTGCTGTGGCGTCCTAAACACTCTATACTGAGCACAAAAAGAAGTGGGATCTTATATATACTCAAATGCTAAAATATAAAACTAACTCTGAGCATAGATCCTGAGTATTTTAGGGTTCTTTCCTATGGCGATAGAAAATCCCCAATTCTATATCACTTTTTATCACAAGCGGTGGGTATATGGGTCCAAGGCACTAGAAATACTAAATATGTGTATCCGAACAGCCATCTGCCCTCATGCTCGCTGCTTTTCGAAGCAAAGCCCTCAAAGAACTCCATTATTATTTTCTGAGTGTACCGGTTAACATGCAGAATCCTAACCTGCCCCATCCTTTAACTTAAAAAAAATTGAAATGTTGGCTGGCCATATTAACAAGCTCTCCAGGTTATTCTTTTGCACACTAACATTTGAGAACCACTGGCTAGGCACCAAGGAGAATTGATTTACCTTAAAATAGCAAAATTTGAAATCCTATGTCCTTTCCTATTTTCAGATCATAATAAATAAAGGAATGAAACAGTGAAGAGAGAGGGAAGGAGGCAAAGATAGGGACAGGGACAGAAACAATGTGCCAATCAAAAATGAGATTTACATAAAGTTTGTCTTTTAAAAATTTATGAACAGGGATCCCTGGGTGGCGCAGCGGTTTAGCGCCTGCCTTTAGCCCAGGGCGCGATCCTGGGGACCCGGGATCGAATCCCACGTCAGGCTCCCGGTGCATGGAGCCTGCTTCTCCCTCTGCCTGTGTCTCTGCCTCTCTCTCTCTCTCTCTCTGTGTGACTATCATAAATAAATAAAAAAATTAAAAAAAAAATAAAAAATAAAAATTTATGAACAGACAAAAGACTCCATACTGATGGAAATATGTTAAAGGGACACAGGTGTCAACTGAAAGAGCTCCCTTGGCCAGAGCGGAGACAATATAAGCAACAAAATAAGTAGTGCTGGATTATAACCCAAAGTGTAAAATAAATATCCATGAATCTATACTAATATTAAAAATTGTAAAAGAAAGAAAGAGGGGCACCTGGGTGGCTCAGTCACTTAAGCTTCTGCCTTAGGCTCAGATCATGATCCAGGTCCCAAGGCAGGCTCCCTGTTCAGCAGGGAACCTGCTTCTCCCTCTCCCTCTGCCCCTCTCGCTCATGCTTTTTCTCTCCTCTCTCTCTCAAATAAATAAATAACATCTTTGAAAGAGAAACAAACAAACAAACCCAGAAGGAAGAGAAATCTCCCATGTAGAAGAATTTCAAACAATTTGTGCAGACATTCCACCCTCGAGTTGATGAGCATAGCTTCCCACTCTTATGTGTGGAATACACATAGTAACTTCCTTCTACAAAATATATTATGGAAAAGTTAAAATAATAATAAAATAATAAAGAATCACTTTACTATGGAGAAAGCTGACAAACACTACCTCAGCAAGATGATCAGATTGATACCAAGACTGATAAATCATGTTGATAGTATCTATCCTTTATATGATATAATAAAAATGGCAGTATATCTCTGTATATAATCCACAAAAACAGTTCAATCATGAGATAAACAACAGACATGTCCCAACTGAGGGAAATTTTACAAAATACTCTACTTCTCAAAGTGTTCCAGTTCAACAACAACAAGGAAAGGCTGAAAGACTGTCACAATCCAGAGGAGCCTAAGAAAACATGAGGACAAATGGAATGTGATATGAGGGATGGTACTTAGCAAAAACTAAGGAAATCTGAATAAAGTATGGTCTTTGGTTAATGCAAATATTTTAATATTGATTCATTAGCTAATATTTGTACCGTAATAATATATCAATAATTGGAGAAATTGAGTGCGAGTGCATGAGAATTCTCTGTACTTTCTTCTCAATTTCCCTATAAATCTTTGTTTTTTTTCTAATAAATAAGATTTATTTTGAAAATTGACTTAAATGAATCAGGCTCCAAGTGTGAAGACATTTTAAGAATAGTATAATTAATTTTTGCCTTATTCTTAAAGAGTTCCTTCGATAAGAACAAAGTAAGAATTTTATATCAGAAGGAAAGAAAAACACTTATGAACACGTATAATGCCTCCTCAACCTGAAAAGCAGGAAAGGATAATAAATAGCAAAAATCAGATAAAAATACTTCTTTTATATTAGACACCATATTGCAAGTGCATTTAAAATTAGCAATGCATATAACATTTATTTCCTGGACATTTGTCTTCCAAAGAGTTCACAGTGTTTCAGTGTCAGTTGAAACAGGGGAAGAATCTCAGGGAAGAATCCTTCACATAATAATAGGACCATTGGTAATAATGTGTCTCAGTTCTTTCCAAATCCATAAAGATGCATTTACTGATGAGTGACTGAGCTGTGAAGAAAGAGATGAGAAGCCCTCATCCCTCTGAATTACTTGTGTCAGAATATTTTAAGCATAGTACTACGGATAGTAAATTATCCTTATTAACAGGAAATATGTCTCACATTGGAATCTGAGCAGATGGGCAGAGAAAAACCGCTTTGACTTGCTCTTCATCTTTTAAAGACAAAGGAGAGCTTTTCTATGTACATGGTCAGTTGTCAACAAAGCCTTAGGAAATAAGAGTCTGCAGCATCGAATCCCACTGCACAGCCCGGACACCCGTGCTCCAGGTATTCCTGATCCCAAATCCCTGGGCCTGTCCCCCAAAACAGGCTCCCACCAGAGGTCATTTGCAATTGCTCTCTTAGGAGCTCCGGGGAAGAGGGAAGGACCTAGATAGGATGGGACAGGATGCGTGGAGGCCGGGAAAATTGAGGCCATTCCACTTTAAATTCAGCGTTAGCACACGTCCAGCCATCCCAGACCCCTGCGAAGAAGAGCTGAAATTTACATTACTTCAGTTACAGGAAAAAAACAAAAGTTTACAGCTTAACGTCCTAGAAAGCCCCACATTAGAATAAAAACAGAGCCCAGGCCAAGGGCAGGAAGCCCCTATTAGAATGAGAACAGGGCTTAATGCCCTTGAAGGCCCCATATCAAAATGTAAACAGAACTTGAGGAATTGCTCCAGCCCTTCTGGAGATCCCTGAGACCAGCCCTTAAAACTAAGCTAAAACCCACCTCAGGGTCCAAGTCCCTGCTCCGCTGTGTCGGGTGTACTTGGATGCAAGCTCGAGTTTGTAAATCAACCCTCCTGTGTTTGAATCGGTGTCGGCTCCTCGGTGGTTTCTTGGATTCGCAATCTTGGGCACAACACCCGCATGACCCCTCCCCACCTGGGCTGACCCACTGTCCCCTCCCACCCAGGCTGACCCTCAGTCACCTCCCCGCCCACAACAGCTGGGCACAGGCCCTCACACAGGTCCCATGGGCACCGTGGGCACTGCCGCAGTCCCCGGCCTCCCAGGGGAAGGAAGGAGGTTTCGGCAGGACACACTCCCACGGTGGCCCCAGGGCTCCCTGCCCAGGATGGCAGCTGGTGACAGGTCAGGGTCTGTGTCCCTGATGCCGGCTCCTCCTCCCCGGTTTTCCCACAGGAAATGAAGGAGGAGGCCCTGGTCTCCTCCAGGGACATCAGCAGGTGGACCTGGACGTCAACAGGACGTTCCGCAGCCACATCAGGTTTTGGGACAGCTACGGGGTCGGGTGATGCTGCTGGGCCAGGGGGCTTCGGGGCCCCGGGGGAAGCCTGGGGGCTTCTGGGTAGGGAACACAGGGCTTCTGAGGCCGGGGGTAGCAACAGCAGCTAACAACACACCACTGCATGGTAGCGTGCTGGGGATGACCCCCGTGACCCCACCCCCGGGGTTCGGGGATGAGGAGGCCACTAGGATGGGGCCTCCAGGGGTTGCCATGGGAGCTGAACCCCAAAGGGGAGAGTGACGGCCCCCTGAAAAGCAGGGGGCTGGGGTGGGGGCCATGGGGGGCAGTAAGGGGACCTGGGGGCCAGGCGGCTTTGCCGTGGCTGGAGCAGACACACATGGATCCGATGAGGGTCGGACGGGTCAGGGTGACACCCACCCTTGGTGCTTTATATATTTCTATATTCTATGCATTTAATTTGAGACAATTTGCAATTTGTAAACATACATAGTATGATGACCCCCAGATAATGCCCCCGGTCCGGCCAGGGCCCTGCACTGACCACACAGGGCCCCAGGGGCAGGTGTCACAGCAAACCCCAGACTGGGGTCGCCTTTATCTGTAGACGTCTTCGTGTGCATCTTAGAGAAAGGGGATGCCCTGTGTCTGCAGGCCCCCCCCACACCATCCCCCTCATTCCCCACGCCCACACCATCCCCCTACATCATCATCCCCCATGGCATCCCCCCTACACCATCCCCCTCACACCCACACACCCCCACACAATCCCCACCCACACTATACCCCAACACCATCCCCCCACACCATCCCCCACACTCCACCACCATCATACCCCTGCCCCCACACCATCCACCCCCACACCATCGGCCCCCAGCAAGGACCCAGTGCAGCTGCCCCCTGTGGGACATGCTCAGCCTCCCCACGGTTCTCTGGACAGCCTGCTCCCATCAGAAGCCCAGGTGTCCCATAGAGTACCCAGGGGTTGCAGGGAGGAGGGGAGGCAGGGAGCCCCGGACAGGGTGGGTGCAGGTGGGTGGAGAAGAGGACACACTGTGCCCTGCCTCCTCCCACTGTCCCTCCTGGAGGGCAGCACACCCTGCACAGGACACCAGCCCCTAACCCAGAGGGACCTGGGCTGGCCTGGCCTCGGGCTCTGTGGGGGCTGGGGTGATTTGAGCCCCCCCCCAGGCCCAACACAAAGACTAATGGGATCCAGTCCCCCATAGCCCTGGCCAGGCCCCTGGCTGAGCGAGCCCTCTCACAGCTGGATGTGGCCTCCTGGGCCCTGGGCGTGCCCCACAGATCCATGTCGCTGACCTAGGGCAGCCCTGGGGATCCCGGGACACCCCAGGGTGGGGAGAGCAGGGGTAGGCCGGTGGGTCCCACCTGCACCCACACCAGGAGGCAGACTCCTCCAGGTGCTGGGGCCCCAGGGGGCCTGAGGCCAGGGTCCAGCTGCCCTGCGGGGACCCAGAGCAGGAGCCCATGAGCTGCAGGTCCAGGTCAGCTCTGCTGTCCTCAGAACCGTCTCTCAGGCTGAAACCTCAGGACACACGCCCCCACCCGGAGTCCACACATGCTCCCAGGTGGGGGACTCCAGCACCAGCCCCCCACCCCATGTGATTCTTGCCCTCCCCTAAAGGACAGAAAGGTCTCCCTCCCCAGGGGAGGCGCACACCCCCGGGTCTACAGGGTGCGTGCAGTTTGGGCAGCCAGTTTGCTGTAGAAAGTCAATAACGTGTTGTGGTGTGAAAATGCACAGCCAGCCCATTTCTGTATCTCCTAGAACTCTGTGCACGGGGCGTGGAGAGACCCCCAGAGAGGAGGAGGGGTCACCACCCAAGCCCCAACCAGCCCCTGCAGGGGCTCCGCCAGGCACACACAGCTGACATCCCCACGTGCCTTCCAGGGATGGCCAGAAGCCAGGGTCAGGACCCCACAATCTTTACTGGGACTCAGCCTGTGCCCCTCGGGCCAGGAGGGGCTGGGACAGAGTGACAGCCAGGGAGCCTCAGGTCACCAGAGTCTGCAAAGTGGCTTGGGAGGTCTGTGCTCCCTCTGTCCTGGGGGCGGGGGCTGGCTGGGTTCCGGGGCACTTCCTCCCCTCCCCACATCCCCATGCCTGTGTGCCTGGGGCACAGAGGGCGTGCGGGGCGGTCAGCGTGGCCCTGGAAGGGATGTCAGGACAGCAGGCCCTTGTGTTGTGCCCAAGATTGCAAATCCGAGAAACCACCAAGGAGCCGACACCAATGCAAACACACGAGGGTTTATTTACAAGCTCGGGCTTGGGTCCAAGTGCACCCGACACAGCGGAGCAGGGACTTGGACCCCGAGACTAAGAGGCGTAGCAGCTTTAGAGGGGACAGTGGCCCATGGGATACGCAGAAAGTTGCACAGTCATGTCGGTCCACACGCAGGTGGCCGATTGAATTACACCTTACCCTATAGTATCCATTTGAGCTTGTTTCCTTGCCAAGTACCTATTACTTTGGTCAGAATCGGCGCACAGTTTTGTCGGGCACAAAGCGGGGTTACATTGTTATGAGCCGATTTCCAATTAGGGGGTGCCCAGCGGCTTGACTGGGGTGGGGCAGCACCTTAAGCAATAAGCAGGTCATGTGGGGGTCATAGGGGAGGTGGAAGGTGTAGCACAAAATGGAATCAGTCCTGCTCTGCTTGTCCAGGGGTAGGGGATTTTTGTTAAATTTCCTGGGTCCCACACTTGCAGCTCACACCCCGGGCCACCCTCACCAGGTGGACTCAGTGCACACCTTGTGGTGCTGGATCTCACACCAGCGTGTGGAGGGCACCCTTCTCACCCTAGTGAGTAGAGGCTAGGTGAGCATGGGGCTCGGTCTGAAGGCCAGGCAGCACAGGGGACCGAGGAAGCCCAGCCCATCCACACCCCACTCCCTCCCATGGGCAGCCAGATCCTCAGGAGCTCCCCCCAGGGCGGCCCCGAGGTCTGGCTCCCTGCTGGAGAGGCATCGGAGAGAAGAGAAGCAGCTGGCGCTCGGCGGGACCCACTGCCAGACATGGGAATGTGGCCGAGCCAGGCCTTCCAGCTCAGCTGACCCTCCAGCAGAAAGTCACTGCACGAGCCAGCCCCGGGTCGGCCAGGAGAGCCCAGCTAGCCGCCCAGCTCCAGCACCAGAAATGATGTTGTGCCAACCATTTCGGCGTTTGGGTGATGCACCAAGAGGATCAGACAGCTGCACGTGATAGCTGCATGTGACAGACACACACACACCCCAAAACCAACAAAAGTCGGAATCCCCCCAATGATGTCAAACAGCAGCTGGATGGTTACATACATGACGCTGTGGTCCCCAAAAGGATACATGGAAGACGCTATAAATCACGACTGCAGACGTGCTGGAGGCACGGAGATGTGCCTGCTGAGTTCCAACAAGGAGCGCAGAGGGGCAGGAAGCATCCTACAGAGGGGAGGCCCCTCCTAGGAAAGGACACCAGGTCCCTGTGAAGGCTACGGATGGTGAAATCTGTCCTCCTCTCTTTCAGGTTCTGGTTTTCCTCCTCTTTTGTTCTTCCTAATTCTAGTTTAGCCTCCACCCTGCATCCAAACCAATGAGCAAAGAGGGTTCTTTATGACATCGGGTCCTAAAAGGAGGCTGAGCTCTGGCTACTGGGTTCGGGAATGATCATTGCTTAGGTTTATGCTGATCCCCCGAACTTGTGCCTTTACGGCTCTTCTCTCCCTGCAGACCGAGGGGAACCACAGGTCTTACAATGAAAGAGGCCCACTTCCACTCGGGCGGGACTGTCCCTTGTGGAGGACGTCATCTGGGCCAAGTAGTGCAAGCGGGGCGATAAAGAATAGGTCTCAGGTGAGACATAAGCAAGCACTTACCTTTGATGTCATGCTTTATTTGTTCATCCATTTATTATTTGTTAAATATTTTAGTCTTATGTCCTCTCTATACCCAACATGGAGTTCAAACTCACAACCCTGAGATCAAGATCCCCCAACCAGGCCAGCCAGACACCCCAGTGCCGTGTTTCATAACTCTTTGCTTCCTTGCCTATCTCTGCATCAAACTGGAACACTGAGTCCTTGACGGGGAGCTTTAGTTACCTCCGAATCCTAGAACGTTCTCACTGTATCCCAATCCTAGATTGACATTTACCATTGAATAGCACTTTAAATAAAGAGTCAGTAAAATAACTACTACAGCAAAGGAAATTATCAACTTTTCACGTGTGTGGGCCCTGCTCCCTGGGCTTCCAGGGAAGCTATGGTTTCTTTAACATTGATCAAGGTCCAAATGACTCCACCACACCTCAAAGCGTGGGCTCAGTTACTGCCCTGACACATGCAACACCCCTGCTTCAATTAACATGTATCAATCAATCAAAGGGAGCCTGACCAGCTCGGTGTGGTTCGTAAGAACATGGGACTCTTGTTCTTGGGGTAGAAAGTTCAAGCCCCATGTTGGGTGTAGAGATTACAGAAAAATAAAATCTTAAAAAAAATCAATCAGTTGATCTTGGGGAGACACAGCCCTGGATCCCACAAGGGCAGGGAGCCAGCTGACGGGTCTACGCACAATATTATAAGCAGCAGAGCACAAAATCTGAACTTTCAGAAGTCTGCTAGAGTGGGGGACACACCAGCCTTAAGGTGTTCAGGTGGAGAAGTGGGGGGCAGTCCCTGGAGCGACAGGGTGGGCTCAGGATCCCAGGGGTCCCAAGGATGGTGGCGCCAACTGTTCCCAGGCACAGAAGCGGGAACCCCGATGAGAGCAGCGGGACTCGGGCCAGCTGTCTGCCCTGTGTGGCCATAAGCAGCAAACCCCTGTGCAGTCACCGGGCCACGTTCCTGGGACAGGCCAGCAAAGGCCAGGAGTGCGAGGACACCCTCCCGAGCAGGAAGAGCACAAGTCTCCACCAGGGCAGCCCCTAAAATTTGGAGTTTTAAAAATCAGTCACTTGTCTGTGTGGAGGCTGAGAAAATTAAGGCCGTTCCACTTTAAGTTCAATGTTAGCACAAGTACTGCCATCCCAGGCCCCTGTGAATAAGAGCTAAATTTTACATTACTTCAGTTACAGGAAAAAAAAAAAAAAAAAAAAAAAAAACAGCTTACAGCTTAAGGTCCCAGAAAGCCCCATATTAGAATGAGAACAGAGCTCAATGCCCATGAAGGCCCCATATCAAAATGTAAACAGAATAGAGGAATTGCTCCAGCCCTTCTGGAGGTCCCCAGACCAGCCCTTAAAACTCAGCTAGAACCCACCTCGGGGTCCAAGTCCCTGCTCCGCTGTGTCGGGTGTACATGGACCCAAGCTCGAGCTTGTAAATAAACCCTCGTGTGTTTGCATCGGTGTCGGCTTCTCGGTGGTTTCTCGGATTCGCAATCTTGGGCACAACAGTCTGAGATAAGAAAACAAAACCAAAAGAAGCTCGGACTCAGGCAGAGTGAACGCAGGGTTCTGAGAGCAGCGGCGGAGACCCGGGGGCTTGGGGGCTCTTCTGTGGAGGCCCCTGCAGACTGGGGGGCGGGATGCTCAGCCCCAGAGCCAGAGGACCCAGCGTCCCCACCCGCATCCCGCCCATCAGGGCCAGGTCTGAGGGAGCAGCACAGCGCCGCCCACTGGAGGCCAGAGGCGCTGACGCCCACCCCGCCTCTGACCCCGCAGGTGCCTCTCCCAGGCAGATGTGCACCTGACAATCAGCGCCAAGGCCCATCCCCAGACCCCGCACAGACCACTCGCTGCCACCAAGTTGTCGGACCACAGAGGCTGCAGAGCTTCAGCTTTGCCTGGAAAGTAGGGTTTAGCTTCCTTTGTCTAGCTTCCTTTGTGCTTTATTTTCATTTATTTTCTTTGATTCTTTTTTATTAATTGCTTTCTTTTAATTTTTATGTATGAACCTTATATATTTCTTATTTTTGTTTACTTTCATGGTACTTTAATTGTGTCTTATTTTGGTATTTAGAATCTTTTAACAAGCAGGCCAAAATAAACACAGAATCTGGTGTTTTTTTGGGAGGGCAGTTGTTATTGTTTTTCTTGGTTTTTCTTTTTCTTCCTTCTGTTTTTTCTGGAAAAAATAATGAGATGGAGAAATTCAACTCCATAAAATAACATGAGGTAGTACTCACAGCCAGGAAGTTCATCAATACACATATATGATGTCTAACTAGAGTTTAAAACAATGATTATAAAGATAGCAACTGGGCTGTAAAAAGAGCACAGAAGAAAACTAGAGAATCCCTTACTGTAGAACTAAAAGAACTAAAATCTAGTCAGGCCAACGTTAAAAATGCTATAACTGAGATGCAGTCCCAAGTGGAAGCCTTAAAGACAAGAAAGGTTACGGACCACAGAGGCAGACTGAGGGAACTCAGCCACTTATTAAAACAATAACATTCATATCATAGGAGACTCACAAGATGAAGAGAGAAAAGGGGGCAGAAGTTTTATTTGAACAAACTATGTTAACTTCTTCTTCCACAACCCAGCACAGGGCTAGAACTCATGACCCCGAGATCAAGACCAGGTGTGAGGTCAGGAGTCAGATGCTTAACCAACGGAGCCAGCCAGGGGCCCGAGAACCACACTGCTTTATCCTGTGTCTCTGTGACAGTGCTGCGTCCAGCTCTGTCCTGCTTCTCCTCTACTGATTTGCTGTCCAGGGTCATTTGTGGGGGCGGATGAATGTTCCGAGTGCTTTTCCTATTTCTAAAATCGGCCACCATGATTTTGATAGGAATGACATTGGAACTGCGGGTGGACATTTTAACAAGATGAAGGCTCCGACCCACTAGCCCAGGATGTCCTCCCAAAGTCTTGTAATTTTCAGTGTACAAGTCTTGCACTCCCTGGTTCAGTCTAATTATTTTGTTCTTTTGGATGCTCCTGATAAGGGAGTCATGTCCTTAATTTCCTTTCTGAGTGCTCATTGTCGGGACACAGCAAGGCTACTGATCTCTGTTCATTTTGTGTCCCACAACTTTACTGAATTCACTCATTAGTTCTAACAGTTTTTGGTGGAGTCTCTCGGGTTTCCTGTTTCTAATGCCACATCTTCAGCAAATAGGGACAGTTTGACATCCCCCTTACAGGTGTGGAACCTTTTCTGTTTCCTGTCTGTTGACTACGGTAGGACTTCCAGTGCTGAGAGGGGACCTCCTTGGCTTGTTCCTGCTCTTAGGGGGACGATTTCAAGTTTTCACCCTTGAGGATGATGTCAGCTGCGGGCCTTCCTACACGGCCTTTATTCTGTTGATATATGTTTCCTCAATACCCACTATGCCAAAAAAAAAAAAAAATTAAAAACCCGCTATGCTTTTTATGTTGTATTTTGTCAAATGCTTTTTCTGCAACTCTTGAGAGGATTGTATGCCTTTGTCCTTTCTCTTGTTTTTGTTTTTAAGATTTTATTTATTTACCCATGAGAGAGAGAGAGCGAGAGAGCAAGAGAGACAGAGAGAGGCAGAGACACAGTCAGAGACATAGACAGAGGGAGAAGCAGGCTCCATGTAGGGAACCCGACTTGGGACTCAATCCTAAGAATCCAGGATCACGCCCTGGGCCAAAGGCAGGCGCTAAACCGCTGAGCACCCCCGCCCCCCGCGCTGCCCCATGTCCTTTCTCTTGTTAATGTGATGGATCATGGTGACTGATAGCCAGAGGGGCCGCCGGTGGGAGATGGGCAAAATAGATGAAGAATATTAAGAGCAGGATCCCTGGGTGGCGCAGCGGTTTGGCGCCTGCCTTTGGCCCAGGGCGCGATCCTGGAGACCTGGGATCAAATCCCACGTCGGGCTCCTGGTGCATGGAGCCTGCTTCTCCCTCTGCCTGTGTCTCTGCCTCTCTCTCTCTCTCATTCTCTCTCTCCCTGAGTGACTATCATAAATAAATGAATATTTAAAAAAAAGAATATTAAGAGCTATAAGCATCTGGTTCTCAAATAAATAAGTCACAGATATTTAGAAAGTACAGCCTAGGCAATAGAGTCAGTACTATTGTGACAACTTTGTATGGGGACAGATAGTGATGACACTTCTCGTGGGGAGATCTGAGTATGCACAGAATTGTCAAATCACTAAGTCGTAGCCCTGAAACTACTGTAACATTGTGTGTTGACTGTACTTCAATAATATCAAAGAAAAGGGGTTTCTGATGGGACTCACGGTGGGTCCATGAAAGGCATTAAAATGGTCATTACACATATGAAGGCACCTCTGAAGAGGGGATAAAGATGCTCACATGTCTTGATGTGAATTTTCAGAAGATTTACTTGAGAGAGGGTGCAGTGGGGAGGGGTGGAGGGAGAGCAGGAGTCTGGAGCAGACTCCTCACATACCAGTCACCAGGTATGGGTGAGGACCACAAGAGGACCACAGTCACCAGGTACAGGTGAGCCCCATGTGGGACCCAGAGCCACCAGGACCAGATGAGGCTCAGGTGGGGACCAAAAAGACCAGGTCCAGGAAAAAAATAAACCTTTTATCTTTGGCCTTTTTAACCATCTCATACAAACCAACTACTTAGAGTACAGCTAAGCACATACACAAAAAAAGTTACCGGAATGCTCGGAATAAGATTGTTTTTTTGTTGTTTTTGCTTTTTTTTACAAGTTTTTTTTTCTCCTTCGAGATTATAATGAACATGGTCACACCACAAGTAAAGTCAGAAGTAGGACAGAGAATGCTCCGAAGGCTGGTTTGGTCATCCGAGATCATTAAAAATGGCTGACCCCTAACAATTCCATTCTTTGAAACGGTTTTTTCCTAAGTGTACAATTCAGTTTTCTGAGACTCATCCTATATATAACCTTGACTTAGATTTTTAATGTCTAGTTTCCTCTGCTGACAGAACTGGAATCCTCTTCTAGACAGAAGCATTGACCTGATGGTAGATAATTCTACAAGCCTTAGTAGAACTTGACCAATAAAAAGCTGAGAAGGGGATCCCTGGGTGGCGCAGCGGTTTGGCGCCTGCCTTTGGCCCAGGGCGCGATCCTGGAGACCCGGGATCGAATCCCACGTCGGGCTCCCGGTGCATGGAGCCTGCTTCTCCTTCTGCCTGTGTCTCTGCCTCTCTCTCTCTCTCTGTGACTATCATAAATAAATTTTAAAAAAATTAAAAAAAAAAAAAAGCTGAGAAGGCCACCTCTTCCTCCTCTAGAGAACCACATAGTCTTACTGAAATGGGGAGCCATACACGTCGGTACTGGCATATTCTACCTGTGTGACGTGGTTTATTACCTATGCAGGTCTGTTCAGATCACCCGATGTAATCGCCATCTATCACTCAATATATTCTTAAAAACTCAAAAAAAAAAAAAAAAAAAAAAAAGAGATCACCAACGCCTGCTTCGAGCCCGCCAACCAGATGGTGAAGTGCGATCCCCGCCACGGCAAGTACATGGCCTGCTGCCTGCTGTACCGGGGCGACGCGGTGCCCAAGGACGTCGACGCCGCCATCGCCGCCATCGAGACCAAGCGCAGTATTCAGTTTGTGGACTGGTGCCCCACGGGCTTCGAGGTGGGGATCAACTACCAGCCACCCACCGTGGTGCCCGGGGGCGACCTGGCCGAGGTGCAGCGCGCCGTGCGCATGCTGAGCAACACGACCGCCATCGCCCAGGCCTGGGCCCGCCTGGACCACAAGTTCGACCTGGTGTACGCCACGAGGGCCTTTGTGCACTGGTACGTGGGCGAGGGCATGGAGGAGGGGGAGTTCTCTGAGGCCCGGGAGGATATGGCTGCCCTGGAGAAGGATTACGAGGAGGTGGGCATCGACTCCTATGAGGAGGAGGAGGAGGGAGAAGAATAGAACAGCTGCCTGGAGCCCACGCACTATGTTTATTGCAAAATCCTTTCGAAATAAACAGTCTCCTTGCAAAAAAAAAAAAAAAAAAAATGCTTTATAATGCTTTTGCCTTAATATCGTCAGTTCTTAAGTGTTACAACCCTTTCGGAATATAGCTTCAGGGTAGTTTATGCTTAATGTATGTTTTTTCTTCATATTGGTGGCTTCTGTATGCTGATAGAAAACAGGTGTGAGAAGTGGTCTTTGAAGTAATTCAGCATAGTTTTGTTTATTGTAAATGAGTTTTCTCCTTTATTCATCGCATATTAAAGTACTGAAGTATTATAACCAATTTGCTAAAATGTGGTGTTAACACATGAGATCTTCCATTAGAAGGGGAAGCATACAAAATCAATGACTTGACGAGATCCAAGCAATGACAGTGATAGTTGTCACCATTTTGATAGTTAACAGTCTGTGTAAATAGTGCAGTCATAGTAAAGTAGGCCTGATTTAAGCTGGAGGTATAAAATAAGTCCTTTTTATTTTTTAGGGTCAACTATATAAGATGAACATTTATTTAGAATACTAATGTATGATTTTGGGTAGATTTCTGATACTTTTTTTGACTTCCTATAACAATCCATTTGCTATGTGGGCAAACAAAAACATTCTGAATTCCAGTTTTTGAAATCCCTTTTATAAATGTGCAGATACTATGGAGTTCTCATCACCAGTATAAGCATGTAAAGAGAACACCAGTTAAAACCCAGTAATTATAGAAGCAAAAAGTCGGTATTTCATAATGAGGCAAGTAAGCTTTAATATCCTTGTTAGTGTTTCCCAAAAGAAAAATGAATTCTCATAAAAATATGGCTATAAGAGTGATTAGTCAAGAGGCACCATAGCATATCGTTAAAAGCCAGACAGATCCTGCTGGAGCCTAGGCTCCACCACTGGAAAAAAAAAAAAAGAAGAAGAATTTTTTTCTTTTAAAAAAGAAGAATCCAAGAAGAGATTCTGAGAGAATCATACAAACCCAGGCCTCCCTACAATTATTTCTTGTCTCTTGTATACCTAGTGGATCTGAGATAAAACCTTTGCAAAGTGTCAGTACTCTGTGTATGCTGCTAAAATGAAGTTAAGTTGGAATGAAGTGTTAAAAAAAAAAAAAAGGAAGGTGCAGCAGATGAAACAGAGGCTAAATGAGACTGAACGAAAAAGGAAAAGGCCAAGATTGACAGACACCTAAATATTCATGACTTGAGAATATTCTGCAGCTATAAATTTTGAACCATTGATGCGCAGAGCAAGACCTGAAGCCCACTCCGGAAACTAAAGTGAGGCTTGATAAACCTGTAGATTGCCTCACATTTGTCTGTTTACAAAGTAAACTTTACATCCAGGGAATGAAGAGCATCACCAGCAGAAGACTGCAGAACCCTCTAATTTGATGTATTGTTAAGTTTTTTAATACATGTATGAAATGTAGAAAGATGTAAAAGAAATAAATTAGGAGAGGCTACTTTGTATTGTACTGCCATTCCTACTGTATTTTTATACTTTTTGGCAGCATTAAATATTTTTATTAAATAGAAAAAAATTAAAGTAAGTGCATCATTGGATTGATTGTATTGTTTCATGGAAATTTTACTTGAGACCCATCCCTTCCCCCAACATACACAAAAGTAGTTGTGTTAAGTAAATGCATATATGTTTACTTTATCTTAAGGCCTGTCTTAAGGATGCACATAGGATCTGAAGGGCTCACTTGAAACCCATACTGCATTCATTATAAGTATTTTATCTTAACATTAGAAAGTACAAGGGCCAACCCAGCTTTCAAATTATGTCTAAACAGAAATGGTACAAAGAGAAATCAAAATATAAAAGATTTATACCCCTGCATGTGTGGAGTCCCATGGCAAGTCATGTGTACCTCATTATTATTCCTTTTGACCTCCAAAGAGAATGAGCATCACCAATAAAGACAAACCTATATATATAAAAAAAAATCAGTACTTCTATTTAAGTTCTGACAAATTAAGACACCCCTATCTCAAACTAAGTAACTTCCTAGACATGGGGAGTTAAAATAACATTTATGGAATGGCAGTAGAGCTATTATAAAAAACCCAGATTGTTTTTCTGAATTGCCACTAGCAGTTATAAAGTAATAATAGTAACTATTTGTAAATGGGAGAGAATTCTAAGTTTAAAAGTATTTCATAAAACTTAAATATTTCCTAACTGCTTGTATACTTTAATAGCAAAAGATTGTAAATTTCTAAATTTACAATAAGTATGATAGAATTTCTAAATGGTACACATGTGAGGGGCCTTTTTATGCACTCTTGTGGCCCAGTGGGTGTTCACCGTCCATAGTGGCATGCTGACCATAGTGGCATGCTGACCAGAACATCAGCCAGTGAACTGCAGAGAAAGGATTCCTTTTTCTAAATAGTTATTTACAAAAACAATATTTATTAATAAACTGAATTATAAGTAAT